>NC_136516.1:62473919-62913919 GCF_053919585.1 Euprymna scolopes
CTCATTGCCGCCTGCATTTGTAGCAGGTCGCTTCCTGCTGGGTTTTAGGTCTTTGGGTTTTGGGCCTTAGGAGTTGCCTCTTGGTCCTCCATCGGTTCTATATTACATAGAGAGTGCTACCGCCTCTCTGATAAAACAGTTAGAGTATTTTAAATTTCTAAAATGTTCATACCTTCACTATTAAATTTTTCTTGGTTCATTCTTTGGCGTTTTTGCAAAGATTTGGCAGTTTTTGATATTTATATTTATAATAGTTTGTGCATGAGGCAGCTTTTTTCCCCTTGGAATCCCTGTTATACCGTGCTTTTGAGTCAGCACGTGAGGCAGCCTTCTTTTTTTCTGGTTCTTTGTTATAAAGATCACGTGAGGCAGCTTTTTTCCCTCGGAATCCCTGTTATACCGTGCTTTTTAGTCAGCACGTGAGGCAGCCTTGGTTTTTTCTTGTTCTTTGTTATAAAGAGCACGTGAGGCAGCTTTTTTCCCTCGGAATCCCTGTTATACCGTGCTTTTGAATCAGCACGGTAGGCAGCCTTCTTTTTTTCTGGTTCTTTGTTATAAAGAGCACGAGAGGCAGCCTTCTTTTTTCTGGTTCTTTGTTATAAAGAGCACGTGAAGCAGCTTTTTTCTCCTCAGAATCCCTGTTATACCGTGCTTTTGAGTCAGCACGTTAGGCAGCCTTCTTTTTTTCTGGTTCTTTGTTATAAAGAGCACGTGAGGCAGTTTTTCCCCTCGGGATCCCTGTTATACCGTGCTTTTGAGTCAGCACGTGAGGCAGCCTTCTTTGCCTCAGGATTTGCATGATACTTAATTTTTATTATTTCAGCATTTTTCTGATAGTATATTTTTTGCTCAGATAATACCTTGACTTTGTTTTTTTCATAGTCTATATTTCTCTGAGCTTTTTTACTACGTGCTGACTTTGGCATTTTTTATTAAATGTAAACATATAACACTTATGTGTATCTTACTATAATATCACTTATCTTATAGCAAGACAACTCTCGTAGAATTGAGATACTGCCCCGTCACAAATAGTTTAAGTGTGGAACTGTATATACACCAATAGTGTAGTTGTTATCTTTGTATGAAGTCCTAATCAGTGACAGTGTGAGGTTACTTGGTTAATTTATTGTAGTTTATTTTAGAAAACTTACTTGTTTTTATTAGTAGATTATGTATAGTAGCCACAATATCTAGTTATTTTTGTGGCTAGGGCTTGGATTTTGATTCTTTTTGGTCAGCTTCCAGTGAGTTCTTAGAAGATGACTTTCTTGCAGTTTCTTTTGCGGTTAATTTAACTTATTTCCTTTGGCGTTTGGTGAGTTCTTAGAAGAACTGGTCTGATCTACTTTTCTTAGCGAGCGAAGAGATTCAGCTGCATTTAACAATGGTTGCTATAGTGTATTTTTGCACATGCGTGAGAATTTCAAGTTTCCTCCTTATTTTTCAATAGTTTGACAGTAGTCATGTGTCTTTCTGCCAAGAGCGACAGACGTCAGTGTTAGCCGTGATCGTCTAGAGGTTAGGACCCCACGTTGTGGCCGTGCTAACCTAGGTTCGAATCCTGGTCACAGCATTGACATTTTGTACATATTTTACAGTCCAAAATCTGAAGAATTATTTGTTTTTATAACATTGTTTTTTGACGTCGTACTTGTTGATAGGTTACTCTTATAACAATTTTGATCAACTGAGATAAAGATTTCGTGGTTTCATTAACGCTGGTGGGTTACTGTTTAAACAAAAAACCTTAACGTTCACCTCAAATATTCAGCGTCCAAGAAATATAGGCCACTGGCAAACTGGAACGTCTGTGAGCATCCGGTGTATTATTTGGAGCTGTCCCTTTTGAGAGAAGTTCCGTGTTCGAAGTGGTCTGTCTACATTGGGTATATAGTGTTTAAAACTTGTTATTACACGTAATCTTATTTAATTATGGAGTTAGCTAAAAAGCGATGGGTCACTGCACTTCTCCGTGTAAAGAGCAGTCGATTGATGCTTGAACTGTTGTCAGAGACCGTTCGTACACCGAGATACATCGTCTCAAAAGAAAGAAGAAAGAAGAAGAAGAAAGAAGAAAGAAGAACAATTGGCCATTTTTGTACCCTTTTCTTTTGTTGCTCTCTTTTGACATTTTAACCGACGTTCTGACACTCGCTGGATTCGTAAGACGCTTCTCTGTAAGAATATGTGTTTTTTGAAACTTATAGGTTGATTTTAGTTGAGATTTGGATAGTTTTGTTTTGTAGGCGTATATAGGCGTGTACGGGCCATCCCTATATAGAGAGTGCTACCGCCTCTCTGATGTATATTTGTATATGTATATATATATATATATATATATATACATATATATATATTTATATATATAGTTGTATGTATATATTTGTATATATATGTATATATATTTATATGTGCATATATATATATTTATATATATATGTATATATAAATTTTTATGTATATTTGTATATATATATTTATATATATATATATATTTTGTTATATATATGTGTATGTATATGTATATATATATTTATATATATATATATATTTGTATATATATGTATATATATATTTTATATATATATATATTTGTACATATCTATTTATATATTTTTATATTTTTATATATATATATATTTATATATATATGTATATATATTTGTATATTTATATTTTTGTATATATATATGTATATATATTTATATATATATATTTATATATATATTGGTATATATATATTTATATATATATTTATATATATATATATGTATATATATATTTATATATATATATATTTATATAAGTATGTATATATATATTTATATATATATATATATATTTATATATATTTATATATATATTTATATATATATTTATATATATTTATATATATATATATTTATATATATATATTTATATATATTTATATATATGTTTATATATATGTTTATATATAGAACTGTTTATGTATATGTGTATTTGTATGTATATATATAGTTATATATATATATGTATATATATATATTTATATATACATTTATATATATATATATATATATATATATATATATATGTATATACTTATATAGTAAATTACAAAATGCATATGGCGATTAAGCTACACTGAATATTCCGCGTTTTATCCACTCCACTGTCGGTTTCTTCAGTCTTATGCGCGAAATCCGTGTTTGTTTGTCATTTTTATATGCTCCTCTTCTATTGAAATGTTAGTTAGCCAATCAGCTTACTAATATCCACCGAGCCCTTCCTATCATCCAATGAGAATGCATTGATCGGACAAAGCTCTATTTGTCCTCTGGTTGACTTGTTCCTTTGTGTGTTCTCTATTTAGCCTGGATATTTAGCTTTATTTAGCCTTGATATTTAGCTTTATTTAGCCTGGATATTTAGCTTTATTTAGCCTGGATATTTAACTTATTGATCTGTTTTTAATCTAGGTTAGTGTGTTTTTTTATGGTAGTTTATATATAAATATATATATGTGTACACACATAAAATGTCAGCAAGAGTAAAATAATGAAATAATGTTTATTTTTTATTTTATACTTTTTTATATTTTTAAATTTTTTTATTTATTGTTTATTTATTTTTTATTTTCTATTTATTTATTAATTTATTTATTTTCCATTTATTGTCTTCTAACAACTCTTGCTGACATTTTTTTAAGTGATTACCTGTACATTCTGTTAACCTATATTATTTTGCCCTATATATTTTTTCGCGCCGTTTAACATTTCCTGTCTGGATCATTTTGACATTTGTTTTTAATTTTTCCCCCTCTTCTTCTTTCATGATCTTTCTTATTTATATTTATGTCTCAGCAACAGTGTGAAAAGCATATCTTATTTTTCTTTTATTAATATTATTGGAATTTTTTCCCCTGTTCCTTTGTACATATTTGTGAATTATTCCATGGATTTCGGCCTTTAGATTATTTTGGACTATCTTCCAATTACGGGATTTCCTTGGATTTTGCTTGTGCAAATGGAAATTCAATTAACTTTCTTTTTTCGCCTTTAACATTTCCGGTCTGTGTCATTTTGACATTTTTTTCTCTATTTTATATTTAACTCTATCACCACTTTTTTTCTCCTCTTTTTCTTCCTTGATCTTTCTTATTGATATTTATGTCTCGGCAGCAGCTTATTTTTGTTTTATTAATATTATTGAATTTTTTTCCTTTTTTTCCTTATACACATTTTTGTGAATCATTCCTTTGGATTGTTATTAATTATTCCAATTACGGGATTTCCTTTGATTATGCAAATGGAAATTCAATTAACTTTCTTGAAGTTATATATTTGGATTTTACCGTCACTAGATTATTTATCTTCCACCAGACTATCCATTCATGTGTAATCACCTTTTTCTTCATATTCCCTCTACTTCACTTTTTTTGTTATTAAGTAAGATATTTGACTTACTTGTTGTTTCATCAAATACTTTTGCATGGAAAATCCGATCCCGCATTTTGCTAATTCCTACCCTCTGATGAGAAGGAAAGTATTTCTTCGAAACTCCGCGGATTAAGGACTATTCACTTATCTAGTGTTTCCTTTTCAGATTAAATATGTTTTTAACTCATTTCAAAGTGTATTTTAACATGTTTTATTAACTGTTTGCTCGTATTATAAGCTCTATCTCCTATTTAGTTTTATTGAGCTTTTACATTTGGCTGAGATAACTTTATAAATATTAATTCTTTAATATTTATAATATACTTTAGTTTTACCATCTTGGATCATTTTGGTAAATTTAATTTTAATTTTTATCTTATTATAAGTTCCCGTTTGGTTGAGCTTTTTATTCTCTCCAGATATGTTTGAAAAGGAACACATTCCTCTGTCTGCCAAAAATATCCCTATTCCTGCCCAACAAGAATATATCCACAAATTTGTTCTCGCTTTGAACACTTTCCTAAAAAATATAAGGTGGAAGGCTTATCACCATGGCTTAAACATTAAAAATAAACTTAAAACGCCTATTTCCTCTGAAGTCCAATTTTACCCAGAAATCTTCACAAATGAACTCCCTATCAACTCTCATAGAGAACAAAAGAAATTCGAAAGAATTGCTGCCAAATTTTATGGATTAAAAACCACTGCCCACCCCAAATACAACCCTTACTACGAGGAGTTTGAGAATTCCATGTTAAATTTAGTCAAAAAAATTAAATTAAAAAAAGAACACCATTATAATCCGGTTACTCGAAAAATGAATAATTTTGCTGAAAAAGTTAAAAAGAATAAACATATATTCGTCCCTGCTGATAAGACAAAAAATTATTATAAACTTGACTATTCTACATATAAAAAACTTTTGTATAAAGAACTTAATAAATCTTATAAAATAGTCCCTCCTAAGACTTTAGATACCATTAATTCTGAAGCTAAACTTTTACTGACTTCTATGAATATTCATAACTTCACTGAAATAATTTCTCCGGGTACTCCTAGATTCACCCTCAAAGATCATAAACCTAATTTCTATGACAACCCCTCCATCAGATTGATCTGCCCATCTAATTCTGACTTTGGAGCTGTAAGCAAAAAATCTTAGATAGAATCATCCCTTCTATTAAAGAAAAAGTAAATTTCCCTCTTTGGCTGAATTCAGATTCCGTAATTAATTGGTTTGTCTCCCTTAAAAATAAACACCTCCTTAACTTCATAACATTTGACATCCAAAATTATTATCAATCAATTTCTCCGATCCTTTTAAATTTTTCTACATACTTCTTAATACTATATAATTTAGTAATCCTTTATTTTAATGCTTTATCTCTTCTTTGCATGGCCGGTTTTTATCTGCATTTTCTGCTTTATTCTTTAAACTTTCCTATCTATCTAATATATCAATCTACCCTCACTTTCATATCTTGTATGTATATTTACTTATATTTTACTATATCTTTGCTAAAAGAAATTCTGACTTAACTAATTTAGAAATAAAATTAATTCTCCTAGCGAGAAAGTCCCTTGTACAATTTAACAATAAGCTTTCGACTAGAAAGGATACCCCTGATAATTTTGACATCTTGATGGGTTATTCTGACTCTGCAGAAGTTACCGATTTAGTGGGACTGTTCTTGCGGAAATAACTTAAATACCACTTTAAACATATCCATAGGAGTCTTTAGAGAGACGATGCCCTTTTTACTACAACAGTCAGGCCAAGAGAGTACAACAAAACAATTAAAAAATGACATAACCTCTTCAATAACTTTGGCCTTTCTATAATTATCGAACCAAACAAAAAAACTTCAAATTTTCTAGATGTTACACTTAATCTTAATACCGAAACTCATAGCCCCTATCATAAACCTAATCTTACGCTTTTATACGTCCATAAATCTTCTAACCACCCCAACTCAATTATAATATCTATAGTACCATCCGTCTCTAGAAGAATTTCTGCTCTTTCTGCTGATAAAAAAACTTTTACTCAAAATGCTACTTTCTTCAATAATGCCGTATGGAACTCAGGACACAAGGAAAAGGTTAAATACAACAATTATGCTTCTCCTGCAGGCCGCCTTAAATCTGTAATCACACACAATATGATTCGTAAGAAACCAGTTCAAATAACAAGATCTTCCGCTATCAATAACAATGAACTAGTCTACATTTATAATCCAAACCAAAATACTAATCGCAATGCCTCTAACCCACCTAGTCGCATCAGGAGACAGAAAAATATTTGGTTTAATCCTCCATTTAGCCTAAATGTCAAAACTAATATACCTAAGGAATTCTTTAACATTGTACAAAACTCTTTTAAATATTCAACAATGCCTAACTTAGCACAAAGAATCTTAACATCTAATAACAAAAAACTTAAATCAGCCCAAAAAATCCCTTTCCCAATTAAACCCAAAACTAACTGTAATTGTAATAACAACCATCTTTGCCTACTCAATAATGATTGCATCCATAAAGATGCTATATATTCTTGCACAATTACTGAGCTCCAACGCAATCCTCCCATAACAGACACAAATATTTCGTCTTAAACTTATTCTTCCCATCCTCCATCTGATATAGTTACTAATCCAATACACCACTCGAGCAGCCCCTCCATCTACAATCATACAACTAGTAATGATGATAATAATAATGAGAATAATAATAATAATAATAATAATAATAATAATAATAATAATAATAATAATAATAATAATAATAATATTTCTCCTAACAGCCGTCCTAACACTAACAACACTTATTATCCCCTCCAAAATAATCCTCATATTGTCCCACCATTTGTTGAACACTATGTATATATATTTGTATATATATATGTATATATGTATATATATATTTATATATATATATGTATATATATATATGTATATATACATTTATATATATATGTATATATATATATATATTTGTATATATATATGTATATATGTATATATATATTTATATATATGTATATATATATGTATATATACATATATATATATGTGTATGTGTGTATGTCTATGTATATGTGTATGTGTGTGTATGTGTGCATGTATGTATATGGGCGTGTGTATGTGTGGACATGTATGTATGTGTGATTGAGTGCATATTTACGTACATGTATGTATATGTAGGTAAGTGTGTCTGTATATATGTATGTGCGTATGTATACGTATGGATGTATGTATGTATATGTCTATGTATTTGTAGGTGTGTATGTATGTATATCTGTATGTATGCATATTCATGGTATATGTACATATATGTGTATGTTTACAGTTATGTGTGTATCTGTATATATGTATATTTGCGTTTAAATACATATATATATATATATATATATATATATATATATATATGTGTGTGTGTGTGTATGCATGCCAATGACCGTCTTGTGTATGTTTATGTATAAGTATGTCTATGTATGCATATATGTAATGTGTATGTATGTATGCATATATGTGGGTTATTTGTATGTGTGTATATGCATATGTGTATGCATGCGTGCATGTATATATATGTATATATACCAGTGACCATCTTCAGTGTCATGTCTGCTTGTGCATGTGAATTTCCCCCCCCCCCGGCAGGAATAAAGTTATGGTTATCGTCGGGCTCATGGACTTTCAGTACCTGAGGGAGTGGCACTCGTCTGACTAGACGTTGGAATCATATGTGTGTGTGTGAATATATGTATGTACACATATATATATATATAAACTAACAAAAAAAAAACACTAACCTAGTTTTAACACAGATCCTTTGTCCGATAAAATGCATGCCCATTGGCTGATAGGAAGGGGCGGGGATACTATAAAGCTGATGGCTAACAAAAATCTCAATAGGAGAGGAGCAATATATATATATATATATATATATATATATATATATATATATATGTATATATAAATATGAAAACGATAAACAACCACAGAATCGGCGCATAAGCCTGAGGAGTCCTAGAGTGGATGAAATGCCGAATATTCAGTGTAGCTTAATCGCCATATATATTTTATAAATTACTACATATTTATATGTATATATATATATTTATGGATATATATTTATATATAGATATATTTATTTATATATGTTTATATATATTTATATACATGTTTATATATATTTATATATATATGTTTATATATATTATATATATATTTATATATATATATTTACATATATATTAATATTTGTATATATACATATTTATATATATATTTATATATATTTATGTATATATATACATATATATTTATACATATATTTATGTATATATATACATATATATATTTATATATATATTTATGTATGTATATGCATATATATATTTATATATATACATTTATATATATTTATATATATATTTATATATATATATATAATTATATATATTTATATATAAATATTTGTATATATATTTATATATATATTTATATATATATAATTTTATGTATTTATATATATATATTTGTATATATATTTATATATTTCTATATATATTTATATATATATTTGTATATATATCTACATATATTTTTGTATGTATATTTATATACATATTTGTGTATATATATTCATATATATATTTATATATTGATATATTTATATATATATTTATATATATATATTTATATACATATTTGTATATATATTCATATATATATATTTATATATTGATATATTTATATATATATGTATATATATATATTTATATGTATATTTACGTATATATATGTATATATTTATATGTATATTTATATATATATTTATATATATATTATATATATATATTAATATATATATATAGTTATATATTTATATATAGTTATATATATAGTTATATACTCATATATATAGTTATATACTTATATATATAGTTATATATTTATATATGTATATAGTTATATATTTATATATATAGTTATATATTTATACATAGTTATATATTTATATATGTAGTTATATATTAATATATATTGTTATATATTTATATATATACAGCTATATATATTCATATATATATATATATATATAGCTATATATATTTATATATACATATATATTTTTATATATATATTTATATATTTATATATACATATATATTTTTATATATATATTTATATATTTATAATTTATATTATTATTTTATATATATTTATAATTTATATATATTATTTATAATTGTATATATATTTATATATATATATATTTACAATTATATATATATTTACAATTATATATATATTTATATATATATTTACAATTATATATATATTTATATATATATTTATATATATAAATATTTATATATGTATTTATATTTATATATTTATAATTATATATATATTAATATTTATATATAAATATTTATCTATGTATTTATGAATTTATATATATATGTATTCATATATATATATATTTATATATATATATATTTATGTGTATATAGATTTATGTATATATCTACATTTATATATATCTCTCTATATATATTGATATATATTTATATATATATTATATATATATATTAATATATATTTATATATACATATAAATATATATTTATATATACATATTCATATATATATATATTTTTATATTTTTATATATATATTTATATATATATATATATTTATATATATATATATATTTATATGTATTTTTATATATATTAATATATATATATTTATATATATATTTATATATATATTTATATGTTTATATATATGTATATATTTGTATATATATATTTATATATATATATTTATATATATATATTTGTAAGTATATTTATATATATTTGTATATATATTTATATATTGATACATTTATATATGTATTTATATATTTATATGTATATTTATATATATATATATTTATATATATATCATGTATAGTTATTTATATTATATAGTTATATATTTATATATAGTTGTATATTTATATAAATAGTTATATATTTATATATATAGTTATATATTTATATATATATAGTAATATATTACATATATAGTTATATATGTATATATAGTTATATATATTTATATATATAGTAATATATTTACATATATATAGTTATATATTAATATATATACAGTATATAGTTATATATTTATATATATAGCTATATATATTTATATATAGCTATATATGTATATAGCTATATATATAGCTTATATATATAGTTTTATATATATTTGTATATACATATATATTTTTATATATACATTTATATTTATATATATATATATTTATAATTATATATATATTTATATATTTATATATTTATATATATAAATATTTATATATGTATTCATATTTATATGTATGTATATATATTTATATATATTTATATATCTCTATATAAATAAAATTTAAAAACTCATTTTTTCCCATATGATTTTGACCTTAATAGGATTAAAAATCAAGATATTCCTTGCAAATATAATATGCACAAACGGCAGAACAATATCTTAGGTGTGTTATAGGCTTATTATTTCTCAAATTCCTCGATAATCTTAGATTTCTATACTTTTTCTGCTGAGAAGTCACGGCCAAAATCGGTTAAGATCAATGGAAGTGGTAAAATATTTTCTCTCTAATAAATTCCTCCTCCCCCTGCCACCACTTAACACCGTTTGGGGATCGTTCACAAGGAACAGTTGAGAAGAGAACCCCGGTTTGGCTTCGTAGTTCTTTCATGTGAAGTTATTTAAAATCATTAAACTAAGCTGCAGTGCTCTGTGGCGTAGTGGTTAGCGTGCTGGAAAATTCACATTATATTTTCACGTTCGCGCCGACCTAATGTAGTCGTTTTTTTTTTTTCCTAAACAACTGGAATGGACTTTTCTTGGTGGCCGAACTGTTAACGTTGCAGATGTTTGTTTTTTTTTTAACACTTTATTTTCGTACTTTTACTCATGACTCCGGGTTTGATCCTTCCTACTTACCTACCATAACATTTTTTAAAACTCCCCCCCCCCGTCCCGGAAACAAACACTCGCGCAACGCCGGGTACCCCCGCTAGTATATTTATGTATGTATATATATACATATATATATATATTTATATATATGTTTATATGTATATTTTTATATATATTTATATATATATATTTATATATATATTTGTATATATATTTATATATATATTTATATATTGATATATTTATATATATTTATGTATATATATACATTTATATATATTTATATATATATATGTTTATATATATATTTATATATATGTTTATATATATACTTATATATATTTATATATATATTTATATATATGTTTATATATATATATATATTTATGTATATTAATATATATTTACATATATGTTTATATGTATATTTGTATATATATTTATGTATATATTTATATATATATATTTGTATATATACTTATATATATATTTATATATATATATTTGTATATATATTTATATATATTTATATATTTATATACATATATATATATTGATATATTTATATATATTTATATATTGATATATTTATATATATATATTATATATTGATATATTTATATATATTTATATATTGATATATTTATATATATTGATATATTTATATATATTTATATATTGATATATTATATATATATTTATATATTGATATATTTATATATATATTTATATATTGATATATTTATATATTGATATATTTATATATTGATATATTTATATATATATTTATGTATATATATATATATATATATATATTTATATATATATTGTATATATGTGTATATATATATATTTATATGTATATTTATATATATTGATATATATATTATGTATAGTTATATATTTATATATAGTTATATATTTATATATAGTGGTATATTTATATATAGTTATATATTTATATATATATATATATATATGTATATATATATATATATATATATATATATATATATATATATATATATCCAAACGATGCACATATTACCGCACACTCACATGCGAAAATACCGTCAACTGGGCACACACACTACAACCGTCAACACGGAACAAAAATTTTCCTTCCAAATGAACGATTCACTTTTCTGTACAAGCAACTCTATGTTAGAAACCAAACAACAAATGTCAGCCTAAAAGAAGAGTAAACGCATTTTCCATGCGTAAGTAAATACTTTTTTTACGAACACACTCCGTTTTTGACATTCCGTTCTTTTTGACGTTGTTTGTCAAACAACAACACCAACAGCAAAAATAAAAACAGGACAAAAAAATCAACTACCGAAAACATTACTCACAAATATATATATATATATATATATATATATATATATATATATATATATATATATATATGTATGTATATACATAAATATATATACATTGCATTTTTCCCCCCTAGGAAGGGGAGTATTTGTACGAGCCTTTTTCAACTCTCACACAAAACACACATTCATATTTCAAGCTGTCATATACATACGCGCACACAAACATACGCGCCCACGTCCACACATGTACACATATTCACGTTCGCGTACATACACTCACATTCACGTGTATATACACACACGATTACGTATACACATGTACTCACACACGCGCATATGAACGCACACATGGACGACGTCACTTCCGCTTTCTAAGGAAATACACATGCGCAAAAGACACTCCGGAAACGAGTATAAAACAAAGAGACAAGCTGTTTCTAATTCTTTTTAGGACTAGCTCTCGACTAAAGATGTTGGGCTAACCAACCGCCTCCCCTTCGGGAGACGCACGCTCGCGCGCGTCAACACCCCTGCGACTATGTATGGGGCACGAGTTAACAAACTGTTTGTATACATTCTCACTCTTTTTCTCTCTATCTACTACTGTTCCCTGAGAATACCTTCGCGTAGCTGACTACTAACTGATGTCAACTCTCTATCCTCTTCTTTGTCTGGATTCTCATTTCCACTACAACACTCACTTCAATTCCCATGTGCGAACAAACGATAGTGACCCGAACTTGAGATGAACACATATTTCCTAATACCAGTCCCGCAACGAACATTGGTTACACTCGCACGGACATGAACCCATGTTATAACTAAAACGTTTATTCTTTCAACAGCAAATAAACGACGTTTATCTTATCCATCAATTGAGTTTTTGTTTCCTTCAATTCAATGTCATTCGTTTCATTATTTTTTTGTGGCGAGCTAGGGTATTATACTCTGGTCCGCAACAGGTGCAAGGGTGTTCGACCACCATAACCAGCATCACACTGGCATTTAAATTGATATACAATATTGCTATTTTGGATGTAAGGCAAACTATCCTTGTGAAAAGACGGAAAAGCAGGTCTCGTAGTATATACCAAACGCAAGGACACAGAATTAAAGCAGTCGTAAATACTTCTGCGAATCTGTTTGGAAAGTCTAATACTCTTTTCCCCAATCCACGGCAATTTTAAATAAACCTGGCATTTCAAGGGTCCAAACTTTTTAGGGGATTTAAAATCCGCAACCTTTTTGAAAATACAGTCATCAATAAGGTCAACAGGATAACCATTATTAATGAATATTTCCCTGATCTTATCGAGTTCGGCGTCTAATCTGTTAGGCGAACAAATCATGAGGGCTCTATGTACCAAAGTATTAATTAGGCCGACCTTACGTGATTTTGGGACAAAAAAAAAACAACCAGTTCACATATAGGCCAGTAAATGTTGGCTTTCTATAAATTGTAGTGAGAAAGCTGTTGTATTATTCGCATGTGCTGATGATTAGTGATTAACTAGAACGCTGAGAGACTGGAATGAAACGCGTTTATTTTCTAGTCTTACAAACCGGAACTGCTTGGTGGTGAGCCCGAAACCGGAAGTAGGGTTATGGGAGAGGAGTGGGAGGAAGACTGGATGGGGTATTACTATTGGTTCTACAAGATCTCCCTTTCTATTGAAGGAGAAGTATATTGGGTTGTGATGGGCTGGGGACGGTTTGTGGGGAGGGGGTAATAGATCGTTTGTTATGTGTCACAGGTCGAGTCTCTGTATAGGTTTGCTCGGCCTGCTTGATCTGCGTGGTTTGGCAGGCGTCGATGGAACTGATGGATGTGTCCTTGGGATGGTTGATAGGTGACCTTCGGTTTGCCTTGGGTTTTGTGCTGGATTAGCGTTGTGAAGATAAGGAACTCTGTGTGTTCCGCAACAAGTTTTCAGTTGGTGCTGACACTTCATATTGGCTGCCTTGCCCTTTGTTGGCCTTAATGACTGTCTGTTTCTACGATGTATTACACCACTTGCAAGTTTCACCTGGTATGACCTTGGCTCATCAGCAATCTGTACAATCTTTCCGGGTTCCCAGAGTCTGGTTCTTTTGTCTTGAACATAAACCTGTTGACCGGTCTGTAACTCTGTGTGTTGGTGGCTATTCTTTCGGTCGTACCATTTTTTTTGTTTCTTCTTTGTTTTTCTCAAGCTCTACCTTTGTTTGTTCATCTCCTAGTTGTTGTTTCGATATCAGTGGGGTCCTCATGGGTCTCCCATTCAGTAACTCTGCTGGGGATTTGATTTGAGCTGATAGCGGTGTGGCCCTGTAAGCCATCATTGCTAAGTGGCTGTCTGTGTTTGTCTCTCGAGCTTTCAACAATAGCTTTTTACAGATACCCACCATCCTCTCTGCGAATCCATTTGACCGGGGGTGGTGTGGTGACGAGGTAGTGTGCTTGAAGTTGTAGGATTTGGCAAAATCTGCAAACTCTGTACTGGAATACTGTGGCCCATTGTCACTGTATACCACCTCTGGGACACCACGTTCTTCAAACAGGAGTTTCATTTGTCGAATTATTGCGGCTGATGTGGTGGAGTGGAGACGCCGTATGAATGGGCTGCGGCTGTAATGGTCTCCCATTAGTAAGAATTCCTTATCTTCCATAGCAAAGATGTCTGTACTGATATACTGCCATGGGTAAGAAGGGGTTTCATGCTGGTGTAGTGTTTCTGATGGGATACTGGGTTGGTACTTCTGACATGTAGAACAGTCTCTAATTAGTTCTTCTATGTCCTTGTTGATACCGACCCAGAAAACTGCTGTTCGAGCCAGTAAACGTGTTTTCTCTATCCCTTGGTGGGACGAATGTAGTTGTTGTAGGATGTCTGATTGAAGTGAGAGAGGTATAATTATTTTATTGCCTTTAAGGAGTATCCCATCCTGGAGTCCAATTTCGTCCCTATAGTTCCAGAAAGCTTGTATATGAGGGTGGCAGTTGGATCTATTTGCTGGCCATCCCGACGTAACGGTGTTGGTGAGCTCTTGTAGTACTGGGTCCTTGAATGTTTCTGCCTTGATATCTTGCAGGCGAGTTGGAGATGCATTGAGGTGTGCGTTAACTAGATGTATGTTGATGTCTATATCTCTGATTGGTTCCCCTAGTCTTGGTGATACCCTGGACATGCAGTCGGCTATTGGGATAGACTTTCCTGGATTGTATTTAACTGTGAAGTCATAGTCCTGGATTTTGAGTAACATTCTTGCTAGCCTTGGTGGTGCATTAGCCAGATTCTTTAAGGCTATTGATTCTAGTGGTTTGTGGTCTGTTTGTATTGTCACTGCTTGGCCCCATACATCGTGATGAAATTTCTCCAATCCAAAGACCACTGCTAGCATTTCACGTTCTATGTTGGAGTATCTTGTTTCTGGCCCTAACAGGGTTTTGCTTGCTAGAGCGACTGGCATTCCATTTTGAATGAGGGCTACGCCCAGTCCAGCTGATGATGCGTCTACTTGTATACTGATTGGCGCTTTTGGGTCAAAATATTTGAGCACAATTGCTTTTCCTATTTCCTCTTTTATGTTGTTGAATGCCATCTGTTCCTGTTCTGTCCAGATGAACTGCGTTTTTGTCGACAAAAGGTCTCGGACCGGCTTGGTCAGCATTGCCAGATGTGGTGAAAATTTGTTCAAGTAATTTGCTAGCCCAAGAAAGCTTGTTAGTTGTTTTTCATCTTTTGGTGGTTTCATCTGAACGATCGATTCTATCTTCTTTGGGTCTGGTTTCACTCCATCCCTTGATATGACATGTCCAAAAAAAGAAATTTCTTGTGCGCGGACCACTAATTTGTCTGGGTTGAACTTACAGTTCATAGACCGAGCTCTTTCTAGTAGTTCCTTGAGCGCTTTGTCATGATTGCTGCCATCCTCCTCAAATCCGACAATAACAGTGTCATCTGATATTGAGAGAACATTCTTGATGTCTCCAAAGGCATCAAACATAGCTCGCTGAAATTCGTCTTGTGCGCTCTTAACTCCCATTGGGAAGCGCTTGAACATATAGCATCCTTCAGGGGTGATGAAAGTGGTTAGTTCTCTTGATTTCTTATCCAGTTTCATGTTCCAGTAGCCAGATTTCACTTCGACTATTGAGAACCATTTTGCTCCATGGAGTCTGGAGATGATTTCCTCAAATGTCGGTGTGACAAAATGTGGTCGCAACACCGCCTTGTTTAGATCTTTAGGATCCAGGCATAGCCTGACAGATCCATTGGATTTTGTGACACACACAAAGGAGTTGACCCAGGATGTCGGTTTTGTTACGGGAGTTATTATATCCTGGGCTACAAGGGAGTCTAGCTCTGCTTTGAATTTCTCTTTTAAAGCTACTGGCACCCGCCGGGGTGAGTGTATTACTGGAGGTATTGACGGGTCAATCTTAATGCTGTACTCCCCTGGCAGGCACCCGATGCCCTTGAACACGTCAGAAAACTCTCTCAGTATGCGCTTTCTTTCTTTCATGTCTCCTTCTGGTTTTGCATGCGTTGCTGCAGTTGAATCGGTGTGGTCATGCTCCACTGTATTGGTCCCTATTGTAAAATTAAGGGTAACTAGTCCCAGTTTTCTAGAAGTCTGGAGGCCAAGTAGTGCGGGTCCCCTGCTTTTTACCACGTGGAAGTTGGCACTCGTAAATTTGTCGCCATATCTGACTCCTAGGTGACATATACCCACTTGGTCGATTGGGACACCACCGAAGGCAAATAGTTTGATTGGAGTGTTTAGAAGTTGCACATGTTTGAGTTGTTTGTAACACTCCCATGGGATAAGGTTGCTCATGGCTCCTGTGTCCACCTTCGCATTTATTTTTATTTGTGATTTTTTGTTCCCTATTCTCAAGTCTGCATATGCCTCTCTAGCATCTGCTGGGACATGGGATTTTGTTATTTTTGGCCCTGATATGGTATGGAAATATACCTCTGTTGGTGAGTGGTCATCTTCCTCATCGCTCTGCATTGTAATATTATGGGCGTTTCTGTTTCTTGGGTTTCTTGTTGCTCTTGGGGGCCTGTCTTGTTTCTAAGTTGAATCTTTTGTGTCTCTGGTGTGGCAAGCGACTGCAAAATGTCCCGTCTTCCTGCACTTCCCACAAGTTTTCCCTTTTGCTGGGCATTCGCCTCTGTAATGGCTTTTCCCACAAAAATAGCATTTGTTATAATATTCTTTCCCAGCCTTTATTGCATGAGCATCTTGTGGTTTTTTCCTCGGAATATTGTGGGACACTATGCGTGTTTTGTATTGCCTCCACCTGTTTCAATGTTGCTTCTTCTGTCTCTGCAACATGCAGTGCTTCTGCGATGTTGAGATTATATCCTTCCTTAAGTAAGGATTTTTGTGTGGACTTATTGTTCAGTCCAAAAATGAAAATATCTACCAGAAGAGTTTTTTCAACGGGGGACTCGTACTCGCATTGTTTCAATATCTGCCTTAATCGTTTAAGAAATGCGTGGGCTGGTTCATCAGGTTGTTGTCGGCATTGTAGGAGCTGATACCTCGAGACGCGGAAGTTTGATCTTGGCTCTATATATGCACGAAATTTCTTAATATAATTTTCTACATTACGTGTTTCACTTTCCTCAAACTGAAATGTGTCACTCAGATCCTGTCCTTCAATCCCTGACCGCAATAACAGATAATTAACTTTTACGTCCTTACTTACATCCTTGAGGGGTCCGTTAAAGTGCAACATGACCTGTCGAACGAATCTATCAAAATCTTTTGCTAAATTATTACTCTGCCAATCCATAGAAGGGGGCGGTATTTGACAAGCCATTGTTGATAAGGAATTAACACCTGAAGAAATAAGAATTTTTTATTTATTTATAAAAGTGTCTGATTAGCGTACGGTATTTGTTTGCTTTTATAAAAAATAATAACAATAGCGAATCGCCTACCTTGTGTCGTGTCTTGTCTTTATTTGTGTTTTTTTTATTACTTTTATTCCTCAGTCTGTGACTTCGTTTATTTCCTTGTTGTTGTTATTCAGTTGACGCGTGTATTTCGTTAGGTCACTGTACACCGTGATGATACAACGTTTTTGAGTTCCTGCGTCGCGTTCGCACGTGGACACTGATGGGTCGATTGGTTTTAGTTTTTTTTTCTTCTCTTTTTTGTTAAAATTTTTTTTTCTCTACTATAACCGTAGATATCTAGTTACATTTAACCACTTCTAACACCATGTTGTATTAATCGCATGTGCTGATGATTAGTGATTAACTAGAACGCTGAGAGACTGGAATGAAACGCGTTTATTTTCTAGTCTTACAAACCGGAACTGCTTGGCGGTGAGCCCGAAACCGGAAGTAGGGTTATGGGAGAGGAGTGGGAGGAAGACTGGATGGGGGTATTACTATTGGTTCTACAGCAAAAGTCCCCCCTTGAACGTTCGACAAGAACATCCAAGAAAGGAAGCGAATTGTCCTTCTCACTTTCCATAGTGAACTTAAGAGCCCCATGCAAGGAATTCAACCTATTAAAAAATATCGACGCTTCACTTTGCGATAGAAAAATAGCAAAAGTGTCGTCAACATATCTGAAATATGCAGTGGGTTTAGTTGTAGAATTAAACATAACGGATTTATGGTACCCGACGAAAATATCCGCTAAAGTTGGGGCCAACGGACTCCCCATTGAAACCCCGTCGACCTGACAGTACATAATATCACAAAAACTAAACTCCACGAATTTTTCCGTTTTTGCAAGTATTTATCTATCGGTGATCAATTTGCTAGGCAAAATGCTTCCAAAGACAATAGTAAACAACTTGCTCTTCTGGTTCGCAGAAGATATGGGTGTGAACCCATTAATGGAAGCAAACATATTTTCAATTTTTCAAAAAACACAAAATAAAAAACTGTTCTTACAGAAATTGAAAATAGAGTTTTGTCTAGGAGTTTAGATTTTTGTATTCCCCCTACGAGTATAGATAAAGAGAGAACACTTTCTGCCTTTGAAGTTTTGTTCTCCTAACTTAGACATAATGTTCCGAATTCTCTGGGAAAAATTTCTGGGATGAAACCTAGTTTAGTTGCCTTAGCTCACCGATACAGTAACACACCTGTCGATCATAGAGACTTTGTCTGGAACATAACGTAATTTAAAACTATGAAAGCGTTAAAGTCTAATACTGATATTTATATGTGCAAACCAGACAAAGGTGCACGAGTGGTAATTTTGAACAAATCGGACTACGTTGAGAAAATGGCAGTTATTCTCAATGATGTTTCGAAATTCCGTAAACTCGGCCCCATCGAGTTGACGGATAATACTTGCAAGAACGAGGCTAAAATGCAAAGACGTCTACTTTCATTATTTAAAAAGAAGGTTTTTTTGCAAGGACGTCTATGACAGGATCAGGCCCTCTGGGTTACAACGTCCCAGAAAGTATGGTTCCCCAAAATCCATAAGCAAGGTGTTCCACTGAGACCTATTTTATCAATGGTTGGTTCAGCACAACATTCTTTGGCTCAGTGGCTTGTGGAAATTCTGCAACCTGTGCGCATCCAACGCATTGTTTCTCTTTGGGGAACTTTGAATCTTTTCTCCCGCTTTTTTTTCTCCTCCCTCGTTGTGCCAATATTTTAATCGTTTTTAAACGTTAATAAATTTATTTTAGTGTCCTCGTACTTTTGGCACATTCAATAAGTTCCCCATTAGAACTCTTTATTTTCGACATAATATTATTTTGTACGCTATCGATTTTCTCGTGGCGAGATGATAGCCGAAAGAGCTCTTGAAAAACTTCCGCTTATTATTTTCAAAACTATATATAAATTCTGTACCTCTAAACATTTATTTAAATATATATATATATGTATTTATATATATATATATATATATATATATATATATATATATGTGTGTTTATTTATATATATATATATGCATTTATATATATATATATATATATATATATGTATTTATATATATGTGTGTGTATTTATTTATATATATATGTATTTATATTAATATCTATTTATATATATGTATTTATTTTAATATTTATATATATATATATATATATATATATATATATATATGTGTATTTATATATATTTATTTATATATATATAGTTGTGTATATATATATATATGTATATATTTATATATATATATATGTATTTATGTTTTATATATATACATGTATTGATATATACATATATATATATGTATTGATATATATATATATATATATATATATATATATATATATATATATATATATATTGTGAAGAGATCTGAACGTGAACAAAATTTTTTTATACGTTGACTTTATATTGGTTTAAAAAAACAAAAAAAATCTTCCGAACAAATAACAGAGTTGACGAAAATGAGAGCTTGATCACTCAACAAGCATGTTTTAAATCGTCAGCAAACTATAGAGAATCGTCTATTATGTGAAACGTTTGTCACAAAAATCTGAAGATGGCGCATCTAGATTTTTTCAGCAGAGTGTATAGCCAACTCTCTAACGGAGTTCAAATATTACTCAGAACGAGAAGATACGTTCCCTGCCTGTTATGGTAGGTTCGAGACGATTTTTACAAAAAGATGTGAGGAAAATACAAAATTTATGAATTTTATTTTACCAAAGAAACCGGAAGATATTTCTTTTTCTGAAACTGTTCGAATTTTGTACTCGATATTTGGTGAAGGAGACAGCCTTTTTCATACAAAGTACAAGTGCTTGAACATGCAAAAAGAAGAAACTAATGATATTGTCACATATGTGGGTAAAGTCAACGCCCAGTGTGAACTATTTAAATTAAAAGATTTGTCAGTTGACATGTTTAAGTGTTATATATTTGTTCAGGGACTAACAGCACAGAAGGACAAAGATTTAAGGTAAAGGATTTTATCGATTATGGAGCAAGATCCAGAAATTAACTTGCAAAACGTGACAAAAAATGTCAGAAATTGATGAATGTGAAAAGGGATACCACTAGGATAGATGGAAAAACTACATTCCACGTCCTAATGGTAAAATAAAAAATATTTCCCAAGAACAAAGGAAAAAAATTTTAATGTTGGAGCTGTGCAAGTTCGCACTTAAGAAAAAATTTCTCTTTTAAAGACCAACCTTGTGCCGAACTAAATATAAAAAAAAGACAAAATTTAAGTCTAAAGTAAATGTGGTGTTGTCAAAAGAAGAAGTTAGACAAGGAAGTAAAAGAAAATTTGCCAATACCAAAATAAATGGTCACATAGTGAAACTACTTTTGGATACAGGTAGCAATATTTCAATTATCAACAAATTGACCTGGAAAAGGATTGGATGTCCAAAACTAGAAAAAACATTTCAAAATTGCCAAAGGAGTATCCGATAAGAGATTAAAATTCATGGGAGAAATAATTGCAGTGTATCCCTTGGATCAAAAACTTTTTCTCCAAAAGTGTCAGTTGTTCCAGGTATAAATTCTTGCCTTTTCGGAATTGATTAGATCGTTTTGTTTGATTTATGGGAGCTACCCACAAATTCATTTTGTAACATTTTGAATGTAGCTGAAAAGAAAAATTCTAAACAAAATGAGGATTTTCTTATGGTCTTAAAAAGTGAATTCCTCAGGAGGTTTTCTGAGGGGTTAGGTATGTGCACTAAGACTGAAGTGAATTTTGAACTAAAGCAAACGTGAAACCTGTTTTTAAGCCAAAAAGAAACTTTTTCTTCAAAGAAGATATTGAAATTGAACTGCACCAAAGAGAGGCAGCATGAAATCGTCAGTGGCCATTAACTTTTAGTTAAGACGCAGCAGTATTATTAGTTGGGAGAACCTCTTTGGTTGTTGAGGACATGGGGCGTCGTCCTCATCTTGAGAATCGCCACCCCATGGGGGGCGAATGTAACACAAAAGAGAGGCAGCGTCAGACCATTAGGGTCGATGTGACGCTTTTATTTAACGTTGATATTTTATCCCGGGCAATATCGGGTAATTGAAAGATAGATGTTAAGATCTTATTCCGGGCAACACCGGTTAACTAAAAGATATATGTTAATATTTTTGTCCCGGGCCGACATCGAAAAAGAAGAAAGACTTTTCTGGCTTCAATTCTGCCAAAGTATTTTTTTTTCTTTCTTCAAAGATTTTCGATAATTCGATTGTTGATATTTTTTCTCTGATTTGAAGTCGCACATACGCATGGTTCAAAGGATGCGCTGACGTTTGTTGTTGACAAATTCAAGGACACAATTCATGTGTCAGCTAGAAACAACAAAAAGGTAGATTATGCTTTTTGATTTGAACTAAAAACTACACACACACACACACACACACGTATTTGTTGGCGTCACAAAATATATTTGTGACAAGTCAAAACAAGGATAAATAATTTCTTTGGAATTAAGATTTCACACACGCATTTGTTGGCTTCAAAGAATGTTTGTCGAATCAAATATTAAATGATTTGGTATGACTCTGATAAAACCATTTGAACCCAAAATAACATTCCTAAATGTTTCATTCTCAAACCGAATCGCAGTTCTGAAATATAGATCAAGAGATTTTTGCCACCTGACAATTTTCAATAACATATTTTGTCGAGATGTTAACAGAATAATAAATTGTTCATTTCCTTTGATAATGACACGTGTCACATCTAAGGGCAGAATTAACAAAGCATTTTTTGGGGGGGCGCAGTTTTCTTACTTACGCGGTTATCGCGTATCACGCAGTTTGGAAATTATCCAATGAGAGAAAACTGGTTATTTTCCATCGGGCGTTTCTGATTGATCGGGGAGGAGTTAGAATTATTCTTGGATTGTGGGAGGTGGCCAATTTTTGTCATCAGTCAAATTATCCAATGAGAGAGAATCAAACGATTTGGTTATCGAGCACTCTGATTGGTCGGGAAGGAATTGGGAATTGCCGCCCTGCCCAGTGCTCTACTATATAAAGATCAAGAGAGTCAGAGCAAAACAGAGGAGAAGAAGAGAGAGTCTGGGAAGTCGGAGCAAAACAGAGCGAGTCCGAGAGTCAAGCCACCTCACCTCTCCTCTCTCTCTCCCCCCTCGCCTATTGCCCGATAACTAAAAAGGGTTAAATTAATAGACCTGTGAATTTCAGCAAGGGGAAGCCCCACTTAGAAGTTTAAATGCTTGCTTACAAATTCATACTCCAAACTGTACATGTGTTTGTATATATTTCTTTTATGGTTTTCTTTTGATACATTCCATATAACCCAATCCCCGGAGTCTTTGTTTATTCAAAATTCTTTGATTTGATGATGTGCTGATGTTTTCGTTATTATTATTTTTTACTTGTGAAACTGCTTCCGTCAACGGGCAACCGGTATCTCCGAAGACGAAATCTCTAGACGATCACAGAAGATCCGGCCTTGTGGACATTGCAGCAAAGACGATTCCACCAATGCACTGAAGAGGGGCTTACTGGGTGACGCAACGTACCGGCGGGTTTCATATGTGCACTAAGACTGAAGTGAATTTTGAACTAAAGCAAAACGTGAAACCTGTTTTTAAGCCAAAAAGAAACTTTTTCTTCAAAGAAGATTTTGAAATTGAACTGCAGAGGCTGCAGGAAAATGGTGTAGTCGAAAAAGTTGAATAATCTGAGTGGGCAAGCCCTACTGTATATGTTAAAAAGGAAAATAAGAGGATTCGGGTATGTGCCGATTTTTCTACAGGCCTCAATGACTTATGGATCATAGTTATCCACTCCCATCATCTGAAGATATTTTTACAAAGCTGAATGAAGGGAAAATTTTCTCCAAAATTGATTTATCTGCGGCTTACCTTCAGGTAAAAGTCAATGAAGAATGTTTGAAGTATTTGCGTATCAATACCTATTTAGGACTCTTCAGACTCAAAAGGCTCCCTTTTGGTTTGAAAGTAGCTCCAGCATTATTTCAGCAAATAATGGACACAATGCTTGATGATTTAGGTTTTGCAATCGCATATTTGGATGACATTCTTGTAAAGAGTAGAAATGTGCAGGAACATATGCGAGTAAAGTCAACAAATCTCAGTGTCCGACTAAACCACATTTGGCACAAGGTTGGTCTTTAAAAGGGCAAAAAGTAATAAAGAACGCAAGAGAAGAGTGTTGTATGCTCAATCTGTCAAGTCCAAAGTAGCTGAGCAGCGGCTTGGTTCCCACCAATTTTGGCAAATACCAAACAGGATCCTGAACAGAAGTGTGTGCTCTATCCCATCTATCATAAATGGACCTGAGGTCATCTCGTCAGGATCAGACAAAACCAACCCCTTTGCCAAGAACTTTGCAGCTAATTCTACCCTTTGCAACCAAGGCTGCCAACCTCCAATATTTTCTCCTGTACCAGAAAACATGCTATGTGATATACAAATATCTGTATGTGATATTGCCAAGCTAATTAAAAACCTTGATTCCATCCCCTGAAGACATTTTTACAAAGCTGAATGGATGAAAAAATTTCTCCAAAATTGATTTATCTGAGGCTTACCTTCAGGTAAAAGTTAGTGAAGAATAGTTGAAGTATTTGTGTATCAATACCCAGTTAGGACTCTTCAGACTCAAAAGGCTCCCTTTTGGTTTGAAAATATCTCCAGCGTTATTTCAGCAAATAATGGACACGATGCTTGCCGAATTAGGTTTTGCAATCGCATATTTGGATGACATTCTTGTAAAGAGTAGAAATGTGCAGGAACATAAGGAGCATATCCAAACAGTTTTCCAAAGAATTGGGGAATTTGGTTTCAAATTGAGTGCCGAAAAATGTGCATCTTTTTTTAAACAGATAAAACGTCTGGGTCAAATCATTGACAAGCAAGGCAGAAGACCGGATCCTCAAAGAGCAGAAGCCATTGAGAGGATGCCAGCACCTAGCAATGTTACCCAGTTACAATCTTTTTTGGGTTTAGCACAATATTTATATCCCAAAAATACATAAGTTGAGAGCACCATTGAACGAATTATTAAAAAAAAGGATGAAAGTGGATTTGGTCAAAGGAGTGCCAAAGTGCATTTGAGGAGATTAAGAAATGTCTGCTATCTAATTTAGCACTGGTACACTTCGATCCACAGAAGGAATTGATTGTGGCGTCAGATGCAAGTGATTATGGTATAGGAGCAGTACTTCTCCATAGACTGGAAGACGGATCAACGAAGCCAATAGTTCATGCTTCCAGATCACTTCTGCTGCAGAGAAACTATTCTCAAATTGAAAAAGAAAGTCTGGCAATAATTTATGCAATTAAAAAATTCCATAGATTTATTCATGGCAGGATTTTTACGTTGCAGACTGACCACAAGTCCTTGTTGACTATTTTTTTTTATCTAAAAAAGGCATACCCACTCACACTGCAAACAGACTTCAACGATGGAGCATAATTCTATTGAATTATAATTTTAAAATGGAGTACATGTCATCCAAAAATATCGGACATGCAGATGGACTGTCCAGATTGATTAAAAAATGTGCAGAACCTTTAGATGACACAGTGATAGCTGCATTAAGAGAGGAAAAAGAACTCTCCGGAATGCTGTGCAACACGATTCAAGAGCTAGCAGTGACTCTGGGTGACATCAATAAGGCAGCAGAAACAGATGAATTCATTGTAAGAACGAAAACCAGGTGCAGCTAAATGACAAGTCAAAGAAAGACTAAACAATTTCGCCATTTTCGATTTGCTCACAGACTTTATTGTATGCAGACAGAGTCGTCATATCGACCACACTGCAAAAGAGAATGCTAAAAGAATTCCATAGCGGTCATCCAGGCATGTCCAGAATGAAGGCCTTGATGCGTGGATATACATATTGGCCTAATATGGACCGGGATATCGAAAAAATGGTAAGAGAGTGCCGAGTGTGCCAGCTAGCAGCAAAGGCACCACTTGTACAGATGCAACCGTGGCCGAAGACGGATGCATCATGGATGCGGTTACACATTGACTATGCAGGTCTGTTGAATGGACATTATTTCTTAGTGGTTGTTGTCAGTTTTACAAAATGGGCAGAAGTGCTTAAGTGTAAACATCCGACATCGACTAGTACTATAGATGCATTAAGACTCATTTCGGAGTACCTAAAACTATCGTCAGTGACAATGGCAACCAATTTACCAGCAAAGAGTTTGAAGAATTCTGCAAGGTCCTATCCATTTAAAATTTAACAACTGCAATATACCATCCAAGATCAAACGGCCTTGCAGAGAGATTTGTTGACACGTTCAAAAGAGCTTTAAGAAAACACCAAGGCATGGATACTGATGAGAAGAGTCTTGAAAATTTTTTTTCTCTATACAGGATCACTCCTAACCCAAACACGAATGCCGATTTGTCACCAGCTGAACTAATTTGTCCTCATTAATCTGGATATTCTTATTTCTGTGTTTTCATTGAAGATGTTTTTTTATGGCAATTTTTCTTTGAAAAAAAATGTTCGCTTTTTCACAAAAAAATGAAAAAAAAATCACGAAACTTTCATGTGGCATTTTCCGTAAATCGCTTAGATGATTCCAATGATAGCATTATCCTCATACTATAGAAGTACCAATCTTTTCAAACGTTTCAAATGACATCAATCTTCAGCGATTCATACTTTTATCCATTCACACATTTCTAAAAACATTCCAATGGAAAATAATGAAATTCAGTCTAAAAGAGATTATCATGGTACATTTCAAGCTCAAAACTCAATGAGTCTGAAAGGAAAATGGATTTTGTAATCATAAATTTTTTAAAAATGGCAAATAAGAATTTTAAAAAGTCAGGAAAAAAAGCAAACATTTCGGATGTATAACTACACAGAAGGTATTTCTCTTAACCAATCACAATCTTAAACCCAATTATACATATGTTGTATATGATGCTTCTTTAACAAATAGGTGGAACCAGCCACTTTAGTTAAATTGTTGCCTTTTTGAAAATCAAAAGTAACTAAATATCATGAGTTTCATTGCATGAATGCTTGAAATTGTTCAGTATACTTTTTATAAAAACTTTGTTTACCAAAAACTATTAAATGTTTATTCCATGAGAAATCACAAGGCAACTAGCATTATTATTTATTTTGTTTATTTTTAATGTTTATTATAAGAAATATTTTATTGACAGTGAAACGTAGAAAACCTGATCTATGCTTGGAAATAAAATGTTTCAGGAAAGTTGGACACTTAATAAAAAAATTCTTATTATTCTTCAAGCTTTTGTCCTCATCAATTTGGATATTTATATTTCTGTGTTTTCACAGAAGTATCCTTCGGCCTTCTTCAGATTATTTATTTATGGTGATGTGTCCACCATATCTGATGGCTGATTGAGTCATTTGTATATGAATTATTGTTTTTATTTTCTTAAAATCAATATGTAACGATTTATAAATATACTAGCGGATGTATCCGGCGTTGCTCAGGTGTGTCGAAGTGGTGAAGTAAGGAACCCTGAAAAAAAAGTTGTAGTAGCGAAGGGAGATTAAAACAACAGTGGAGAGAGGTGTAAAAAAAAAAAAAAAAAAAAAAAAAGAAAGTGGTATTGGGCAGGCAGGTTTGAACCCATAATGTGAAGTAGAAAAAGAAAGTTAAAAAAAAAAAAAACGGAGTCGCGAGCATTGAAATTAAGGCTAGTCAATTGAAAGTAGACGATCACTTGTGAAAATATCGGCGGAAAAAGTGACCCCCTCCTTGTAGAAAACTACGCAGTTGAGAGTGAAGGAATTAATGTTTTGGGTCGATATCTGTCGTCTGAAAGATCGAGATTTAAAACGATACTGATTTCGTCACATTCTGACGCATCTGTCGGAAGTTTTTGTGAGACATAACCACACACACACACACACACACACACACACACACACATTTTGCCCTTTACGTATATACTAGCGAGGGGTACCCAGCGTGGCCCGGGTGTTTGTAGGTGTGTGTGTTGGCCAGGTGTTTGGAGGTGTAAAAGAAAAAAAAAAGTTTTAGTAGAAAAGTAGGCTTGAACCCCAAACCTTTGACGTGGAGATGGAAACGAAATGGAAAAAAACGCTGGGACCTAGCCATCTCGACCATGAGAGAAAAGGAATGAAAAGCCTCTTAATTTAATGTTTATAAAATGAAATTAAAAGGTGCGAGAACCTTAAGTCGCGTGATGTTTGACCTTGAAACATGACGCGGCTGCAAGCCATTTTTCGCTTGTTTTATACTGAAAAGCGAAAGATACACGGGGCGCTCTAAAAATCTGGAAAAAATAACGCGTGAAAGTCGGGCAAATTAAATAACCAGGCGACCCCCGTTCGTAACTCATATATATTATTTAGACAGACGTGATATAAAAGTTTTAAGAAGGAATGAGCCGACTGAAAAGTCCAGCGAAAAAAGACTTTTGCAGACATGCACAAAAAGCGAACATACATACATACACACATTTTCGCTTTTATATATATAGACTAGCAGGGGTTCCTGGTGTTGCCCGGGCATTTAGAGGGGTAAAAAAAAAATTGTAGTAGACAGGCAGGCTCAAACCCGTACCACGAAGGAGGAAAAGAAGGTGAAAAAAAGACTTTTTCCCAGGTGGTGAAAAACAAGAAAAAATAATTTAAAAAAAAAGCTTGAGAGAGGGGTGGGATCAAACTTGAACTTTCTTGCTAACGATTACGCCATAGCGGATTGTCAAGGGAATGAGTTGGTAATCAGATTAAGAATCACGCACGCACAGAAATGAACGTTGCTTTTATAGCTGGCCGGTTCCGCTTCCCACTTTCTGCTGTCTTATTTATTTGTTTCCCCACGATGTTAGGGAAAACTAGCTTCCCCCCCAAAAAAGGGGAACTCCGACAGCATCTAAATGAATAGCAATTGTCTGATATGACGAGTTTCCCCACATTGATCAAAATTAATTGATTTCAAAACGTCCTGACCTGGAAGGCCAGTAGGCGCTTGTGTTTGCTTCGATTAGTTTCGCTTTATTTATATGAGAAAGACAAGCACTCGAAATGAGGGAATTTTTTAAAGACGATCAAAAAAAGATGTCCGTTTGCAAATCCGAGATATTACGATATAAGAAGTATGAGGAAATTTCTCCCAGAACCGACGTGGTAAGTCCGACGGAAAAAGCCTTTCGCGGACATTTTGCTTCTTCTATAATAGATAGATAACAATTTCTTATATCAGAATGTTCACAATTGTTCCTGATAAATGATAATCATCAGTTTATCACGTTTAAATTTTGCTAAGGAACATGAACATGCATAAATAGGCAACAATATGAAAATATTTTTTAAATCCTGGTCCAAAAAAAACTGACTTTTCATTCAGTTTTTTTCTTACTATTTATGTGAACAGCTGGAAGATGCCGAAATGCTTCTCCAATTTTCAATTTGATTTGAGTGATGATAAATTTCATCACGATGGGTCATTCTTTCAAATTTTTGCTAAAATAGAAAATTCTTAGTTAAACAAATTTATGTGAACACAAAAATTTTGAACCTTTCATCTTCATATTATCACAGATAAAGGAATTCCACTTCTTTTTTATCTTTGTCATCTCCAAAAGAAAATTGTTTAGCATTTTGGAAAATGATTAAAAAAATTCTTTCAAAATAAATTTTGATTTTATTTAATTTCCGCATGAAAAAAAATATAACCGTTGTTTCATTACTTTTAATTGTGAAAAAAAAATTTTTTTTTTCATGAAAATATGTTTATATATTTATATAAACATATTTTCATGAAAAAAAAAAAAATTTGAAAATATGTTTATATAAAATATAAATGAAAATATGCTTATATATTCATATTTACTTCCTGGTAACATTTTTACCTAACTTTGTTATGATTTATAGATATTAGTTTTAAATCAACAAATGGAAAATTAAGTTAAAAAAAAATAAACATATTTTCATGAAAAAAAAAAATTTGAAAATATGTTTATATAAATCTGTTTTGGCAAAAATAGTTTTTTTCTGCTTCAAAAAGCTTGTACTACATTATCACCTTTTTCAAGTTTTTCAAAATAAGATTTTCCATCGCCAAAGAGTATGTAAGTAACTGAAAATTAATTGGTGTCACTAAGGTAAAAAAAAATTCCAACTTTACTTATTTTAAAATAATTGTTCAAAAATCGAATTTTGTCATCGAAACAGTTTGAAAAATCCTCTGGATTCCTTTTATGCGTCTGATTGAGCTTGGTTTAAATAAAAAGTCTAAAGTAGAAGAATAGAGGCTTCGGTCTCAGAAATTTTGGCAAATAACAAACAAAGTCCTAAATAGATGCGTGTCTCTATCCTGATCATCATCAATGAGTCTAAGGTGTTTTTGTTAGCATCTGACAGAGCCAAACTCCTTGCCAAGAACTTTGCAGCAAACTTAATTCAATGCGATCAGAGTATCACCTCCCGAATTTCTTCCCAAGACTGAAAATAATCTGAACAACATCCACATATCTATTCATGATATTGCCACACTCCTCAAGAACCTTGATGCCAGCAAAACAACTAGTCCTAAAAATATTCAAGTTATGGTATTCAAAAAGCTGCAACCAAAACTAGTACCCATTCTTGCAAAGCTGTTCAATCAATGCATAAATGAGAAATGCTTCCCAACACATTGGAAAACCTCATTAGTTTTGTCTAACATTTAAAAATAGTGGAGAGCGATCTTTTGCATTTCAATATAGACTAATTAGTAATTTGTGAGTCATAAGTGTGTTAAATAGAGAAATTGTGAAACACCTTAGCAAAATGAACCTACTCAGCGACAAGCAATATAGTTTCCATCCAGCGAGATCTACAGCTGATGTACTGATTTTAATTTCACATATGATCAGTCAATATCAATGGGGGTTTCTCAAGAGCAATAGTTCTTGACATGTCGAAGGTATTTGATAGAGTTTGGTATAGAAGCCTACTTCACAAAATTTCAAGCTATGGAATATCTGGAAATGTCTTCTCAAACATCAAATCTTTTCTCTCTGATAGGTTTTTACTAGTAGTCATCAATGGGAAAAGTCTGAAAACGTATCAATGCTGCCATGTCTCAGGAATCCATCCTAGGCCCAACTCTCTTCCTTATTAGTGATCTCCCAAGTGACATTTTAAGTTCATTCATCAACATATACACAGATGATATTACAATCTATGGCAACACTTCAAAGGCCAACAACAACCAAGATCTTTCTGAGTCTCTCTCCTCAAACCTTGAGCATTTGGTGAATGGGGTAAAAATTGATTAATTTTAACGCATCCAAAACCAATATTTTATCTTTTCACCATAAACGCTCTGATTCCCACTTGACCCGAATTGCTACAAATGGCTCTCATCTAAAAGAGGCTCCCTGTTTTAACAAACTTCTGGGTCTGAACTTTTACTCCTGACTTGAAATGGTTGCATTATTTTATTGCTCCAGAAGGTATTTGGATGCAATTCGCTACCTGTATAAGAGCCAAATACGTCCTAAAATGGAGTACTTTGTCATATTTGAGTGGGAGCTGCTCGGAGCATTTTGTCTTGCTTTGATAAAATTTAAAACTGGCTTCAAATCTTAGTAGGCGATGCCTTTTTCTTGCCTGCAACTTTTTCCCACAGAAAAGACGTTGTGAGCATGTCTCTGCACCATTGCTATCATTCTCAGCTAAGCTTCGATCAATGGTTCCCCTCCTTTGCCAAACTTTCACAAAAAGTACTCGTCTAGCTACAACCACTATCAACAATTTCATCCACTCTCTTTAAACCTAAATCTAAACACAAATTCCGTGAACAAAGTTTATTTTCTAGAAACTGTTCTGCTGGCCTGCTTTCCAGCTGACTACAACATGGTCATTTTCAAGTTCCATGTAAACAAGTTCTTGTTGAGTCCCCCTTTCCCCAAATCAACTCCAGTTCCACCAACAACTATTAATACGCCGTTGTCTTGGTGACTACCGTACACTCATTAAACCTTATACTTGAATAGCCTTCGGGCCTTGATAAGTGGTGACCTGCATGTAAAACAAATGAATAAAATTTTTCTTTTTGTTCAGCTGACAATTAAAATAAAAGTCTTAAGTAAGTTTTAAGTAAGTCTGACAATTATTTTTACTGTTGGAAGAGAATATTTTTGGATCTAAGAATTGAAAAAAAAATTTATCTTAATTTCCGATTCCAAAAACAATTCTTTAATTTTTTTTAACTTAATTTTCCATTTGTTGATTTAAAACTAATATCTATAAATCATAACAAAGTTAGGTAAAAATGTTACCAGGAAGTAAAATGACACAAGTGAAGAAAAAGGAAAAAAACTGCACAAGTAAAAACTATACATGAAACTCTCACAAGGAGTTTATCAAAATTAACAAGCTTGTCAACTTAAAAAGAGAATTATATCTACATTTAAAAGTAGATGGGGACCTTCAGCTACATCACACCATTCTCCCTCCACTTATAAAAAATGAGATGCTCACGTTAGGTAATATGCGTGAACACCTTAGAAGGATAACAAGTAATAACTCAATAATTTTAAATTGGAGGTAAGTTTTAAGTAAGTAAGTCTTAAGTAAGTCTTAAGTAAGTTTTAAGTAAGTTTAAAGTAAGTAAGTCTTAAGTAAGTAAGTCTTAAGTAAGTTTTAAGTAAGTTGTAAGTAAGTTTTAAGTAAGTTTTAAGTAAGTAAGTCTTAAGTAAGTCTTAAGTAAGTCTAAAGTAAGTCTTAAGTAAGTTTTAAGTAAGTTTTAAGTAAGTAAGTCTTAAGTAAGTTTTAAGTAAGTTTTAAGTAAGTTTTAAGTAAGTTTTAAGTAAGTAAGTCTTAAGTAAGTCTTAAGTAAGTAAGTCTTAAGTAAGTTTTAAGTAAGTTGTAAGTAAGTAAGTTTTAAGTAAGTTTTAAGTAAGTAAGTTTTAAGTAAGTTTTAAGTAAGTAAGTCTTAAGTAAGTTTTAAGTAAGTTTTAAGTAAGTAAGTCTTTAGTAAGTCTTAAGTCAGTTTTAAGTAAGTAAGTCTTAAGTAAGTTTTAAGTAAGTTTTAAGGAAGTAAGTCTTAGATAAGTCTTAAGTAAGTTTTAAGTAAGTAAGTCTTAAGTAAGTCTTAAGTAAGTTTTAAGTAAGTAAGTCTTAAGTAAGTTTTAAGTAAGTTTTAAGTAAGTAAGTGTTAAGTAAGTTTAAAGTAAGTTTTAAGTAAGTAAGTGTTAAGTAAGTTTTAAGTAAGTTTTAAGTAAGTAAGTCTTAGATAAGTCTTAAGTAAGTTTTAAGTAAGTAAGTCTTAAGTAAGTTTTAAGTAAGTTTTAAGTAAGTAAGTCTTAAGTAAGTTTTAAGTAAGTTTTAAGTAAGTCTTAAGTAAGTCTTAAGTAAGTTTTTAGTAAGTAAGTTTTAAGTAAGTAAGTCTTAAGTAAGTTTTAAGTAAGTAAGTCTTAAGTAAGTTTTAAGTAAGTTTTAAGTAAGTAAGTCTTAAGTAAGTCTTAAGTAAGTAAGTCTTAAATAAGTTTTAAGTAAGTTTTAAGTAAGTAAGTCTTAAGTAAGTTTTAAGTAAGTAAGTCTTAAGTAAGTTTTAAGTAAGTTTTAAGTAAGTAAGTCTTAAGTAAGTCTTAAATAAGTTTTTAGTAAGTAAGTTTTAAGTAAGAAAGTCTTAAGTAAATTTTAAGTAAGTAAGTCTTAAGTAAGTTTTAAGTAAGTTTTAAGTAAGTAAGTCTTAAGTAAGTTTTAAGTAAGTAAGTCTTAAGTAAGTTTTAAGTAAGTTTTAAGTAAGTAAGTCTTAAGTAAGTTTTAAGTAAGTAAGTCTGAAGTAAGTTTTAAGTAAGTCAGTCTTAAGTAAGTTTTAAGTAAGTTTTAAGTAAGTAAGTCTTAAGTAAGTCTTAAGTAAGTAAGTCTTAAGTAAGTTTTAAGTAAGTTTTAAGTAAGCTTTAAGTAAGTTTTAAGTAAGTAAGTCTTAAGTAAGTTTTAAGTAAGTTTTAAGTAAGTAAGTCTTAAGTAAGTTTTAAGTAAGTAAGTCTTAAGTAAGTTTTAAGTAAGTTTTAAGTAAGTTTTAGGTAAGTAAGTCTTAAGTAAGTTTTAAGTAAGTTTTAAGTAAGTAAGTTTTAAGTAAGTTTTAAGTAAGTAAGTCTTAAGTAAGTTTTAAGTAAGTTTTAAGTAAGTAAGTCTTAAGTAAGTCTTAAGTAAGTTTTAAGTAAGTAAATCTTAAGTAAGTTTTAAGAAAGTTTTTAGTAAGTAAGTCTTAGATAAGTCTTAAGTAAGTTTTAAGTAAGTAAGTCTTAAGTAAGTCTTAAGTAAGTTTTAAGTAAGTAAGTCTTAAGTAAGTTTTATGTAAGTTTAAAGTAAGTAAGTCTTAAGTAAGTTTAAAGTAAGTTTTAAGTAAGTAAGTGTTTAGTAAGTTTTAAGTAAGTTTATAGTAAGTAAGTCTTAGATAAGTCTTAAGTAAGTTTTAAGTAAGTAAGTCTTAAGTAAGTTTTAAGTAAGTTTTAAGTAAGTAAGTCTTAAGTAAGTCTTAAGTAAGTTTAAAGTAAGTTTTAAGTAAGTAAGTCTTAAGTAAGTCTTAAGTAAGTAAGTCTTAAGTAAGTTTTAAGTAAGTTGTAAGTAAGTAAGTTTTAAGTAAGTTTAAAGTAAGTTATAAGTAAGTAAGTCTTAAGTAAGTCTTAAGTAAGTCTTAAGTAAGTTTTAAGTAAGTAAGTCTTAAGTAAGTTTAAAGTAAGTTGTAAGTAAGTTTTAAGTAAGTAAGTCTTAAGTAAGTTTTAAGTAAGTAAGTTTTAAGTAAGTAAGTCTCAAGTAAGTTTTAAGTAAGTAAGTCTTAAGTAAGTTTTAAGTAAGTTTTAAGTAAGTTTTAAGTAAGTTTTAAGTAAGTAAGTCTTAAGTAAGTTTTAAGTAAGTTTTAAGTAAGTAAGTCTTAAGTAAGTTTTAAGTAAGTAAGTCTTAAGTACGTTTTAAGTAAGTTTTAAGTAAGTTTTAAGTAAGTAAGTCTTAAGTAAGTTTTACGTAAGTTTTAAGTAAGTAAGTCTTAAGTAAGTCTTAAGTAAGTTTTAAGTAAGTTTTAAGTAAGTAAGTCTTAGATATGTCTTAAGTAAGTTTTAAGTAAGTAAGTCTTAAGTAAGTCTTAAGTAAGTTTTAAGTAAGTAAGTTTTAAGTAAGTTTTAAGTAAGTTTTAAGTAAGTAAGTCTTAAGTAAGTTTTAAGTAAGTAAGTCTTAAGTAAGTTTTAAGTAAGTTTTAAGTAAGTAAGTCTTAAGTAAGTCTTAAGTAAGTAAGTCTTAAATAAGTTTTAAGTAAGTTTTAAGTAAGTAAGTCTTAAGTAAGTTTTAAGTAAGTAAGTCTTAAGTAAGTCTTAAGTAAGTTTTAAGTAAGTAAGTCTTAAGTAAGTTTTAAGTAAGTAAGTCTTAAGTAAGTTTTAAGTAAGTTTTAAGGGTTTAAGTAAGTAAGTCTTAAGTAAGTTTTAAGTAAGTTTTAAGTAAGTAAGTCTTAAGTAAGTCTTAAGTAAGTTTTAAGTAAGTTTTAAATAAGTAAGTTTTAAGTAAGCAAGTCTTAAGTAAGTTTTAAGTAAGTAAGTCTTAAGTAAGTTTTAAGTAAGTTTTAGGTAAGTAAGTCTTAAGTAAGTTTTAAGTAAGTTTTAAGTAAGTAAGTCTTAAGTAAGTCTTAAGTAAGTTTTAAGTAGGTTTTAAGTAAGTAAGTTTTAAGTAAGTCTTTAGTAAGTTTTAAGTAAGTAAGTCTTAAGTAAGTTTTAATTAAGTTTTAAATAAGTAAGTTTTAAATAAGTTTTAAGTAAGTAAGTTTTAAGTAAGTTTTAAGTAAGTAAGTTTTAAGTAAGTTTTAAGTAAGTTTTAAGTAAGTAAGTCTTAAGTAAGTTTTAAGTAAGTTTTAAGTAAGTAAGTCTTAAGTAAGTCTTAAGTAAGTTTTAAGTAAGTTTTAAATAAGTTAGTTTTAAGTAAGCAAGTCTTAAGTAAGTTTTAAGTAAGTAAGTCTTAAGTAAGTTTTAAGTAAGTTTTAGGTAAGTAAGTCTTAAGTAAGTTTTAAGTAAGTTTTAGGTAAGTAAGTCTTAAGTAAGTCTTAAGTAAGTTTTAAGTAGGTTTTAAGTAAGTAAGTTTTAAGTAAGTAAGTCTTAAGTAAGTTTTAAGTAAGTAAGTCTTAAGTAAGTTTTAATTAAGTTTTAAGTAAGTAAGTTTTAAATAAGTTTTAAGTAAGTAAGTTTTAAGTAAGTTTTAAGTAAGTAAGTTTTAAGTAAGTTTTAAGTAAGTTAAGTAAGTACTTTTGAATATTTATTTTAAAATACAGTGGAGGAGCTTATATTTACAACTAAAACAAAAAAATGTTAAAATTGATTTTATTGTGTGTATATTTACGTATTTTTACTAATTTGTTCAACTGTTCCATTTTTATGTAATATACGACCCTACTTCCCCCAACACATAAATGTATTTTTACCTTTGCAAAAATATATGTAAATGCTACACGCATTTATGCTGATACAAAAATGAAAAAACAACAACTATATGACTATATTTTTTAGAAATTTCCAAAGAATTAGGAATTTAGAAGAGAATTGTATCAGAACTGAGGGAAAATGTTAGCGTCACTTCATTAGTAAACTTATTGATATATATCTGTTTCAAACCTCCATTTACTTGCAACTTAAATAATTATCTAAATTTAATAATAAAACATTTATTGTACTCTCTATATTAAAAAAAAATTAATAATATAACATTTATTGTTATCTCTATATTAAAAAAATTAATAATATAACATTTATTGTTATCTCTATATAAAAATTTAATAATATAACATTTATTGTTATCTCTATTTCAAAAAAAATTTAATAATAAAACATTTATTGTTATCTCTATATAAAAAAAATTTAATAATATAATATTTATTGTTATCTCTATATTAAAAAAACTTAATAATATAACATTTATTGTTATCTCTATATTAAAAAAAAATAATAATATAACATTTATTGTTATCTCTATATTAAAAAAAAATTTAATAATATAACATTTATTGTTATCTCTACATTAAAAAAAAATTAATAATATAACATTTATTGTTATCTCTATATTAAAAAAATTAATAATATAACATTTATTGTTATCTCTATATTAAAAAAAAAAATAATATAACATTTATTGTTATCTCTATATTAAAACAATATTTAATAATATAACATTTATTGTTATCTCTATATTAAAAAAAATTAATAATATAACATTTATTGTTATCTCTATATTAAAAAGATTTAATAATATAACATTTATTGTTATCTCTATATTAAAAGAATTAATAATATAACATTTATTGTTATCTCTATATTAAAAAAAATTAATAATATAACATTTATTGTTATCTCTATATTAAAAAAAACATTAATAATATAACATTTATTGTTATCTCTATATTAAAAAAAATTAATAATATAACATTTATTGTTATCTCTATATTAAAAAAATTTATAATATAACATTTATTGTTATCTCTATATTAAAACAAAATTTAATAATATAACATTTATTGCTATCTCTATATTAAAAAAAATTTAATAATATAACATTTATTGTTATCTATATATTAAAAAAAATTAATAATATAACATCTATTGTTATATCTATATTAAAAAAATTTAATAATATAACATTTATTGTTATCTCTATATTAAAAAAATTAAATAATATAACATTTATTGTTATCTCTATATAAAAATAAATTTTATAATATAACATTTATTGTTATCTCTATATAATAAAAAAATTAATAATATAACATTTATTGTTATCTCTATATTAAAAAAAATTAATAATATAACATTTATTGTTATCTCTATATTAAAAAAAAATAATAATATAATATTTATTGTTATCTCTATATAAAAAAAATTTAATAATATAACATTTATTGTTATCTCTATATTAAAAAAAATTTAATAATATAACATTTATTGTTATCTCTATATTAAAAAAATTTAATAATATAACATTTATTGTTATCTCTATATTAAAAAAAATTAATAATATAACATTTATTGTTATCTCTATATTAAAAAAAAATTAATAATATAACATTTATTGTTATCTCTATATAAAAAAATTAATAATATAACATTTATTGTTATTTCTATATTAAAAAATTAATAATATAACATTTATTGTTATCTCTATATTAAAAAAAATTTAATAATATAACATTTATTGTTATCTCTATATTAAAAAAAAATTAATAATATAACATTTATTGTTATCTCTATATAAAAAAAACTCATAATATAACATTTATTGTTATCTCTATATAAAAAAAATTAATAATATAACATTTATTGTTATCTCTATATTAAAAACATTTAATAATATAACATTTATTGTTATCTCTATATTAAAAAAATTAATAATATAACATTTATTGTTATCTCTATATTAAAACAAAATTTAATAATATAACATTTGTTGTTATCTCTATATAAAAAAAATTAATAATATAACATTTATTGTTATCTCTATATTAAAACAAAATTTAATAATATAACATTTATTGTTATCTCTATATTAAAAAAAAATTAATAATATAACATTTATTGTTATCTCTATATAAAAAAATTTAATAATATAACATTTATTGTTATCTCTATATTAACAAAATTTAATAATATAACATTTATTGTTATCTCTATATTAAAACAAAATTTAATAATATAACATTTATTGTTATCTCTATATTAAAAAAAATTTAATAATATAACATTTATTGTTATCTCTATACTAAAAAAATTTAATAATATAACATTTATTGTTATCTCTATATTAAAAAAAATTTAATAATATAACATTTATTGTTATCGCTATATTAAAAAAAATTAATAATATAACATTTATTGTTATCTCTATATTAAAAAAAATTTAATAATATAACATTTATTGTTATCTCTATATTAAAAAAAATTTAATAATATAACATTTATTTTTATCTCTATATTAAAAAGAATTTAATAATATAACATTTATTGTTATCTCTATATTAAAACAAATTGCGTTTTTGCAACTACGTGCTTTACACTTTTTTTTGTTTTTGCTATTAATCAATTCTTTATACTAACTTGCAAGAGTATAAACTACTGAAACTTAAAAAAAATCTATTAAAAACATACATGCAGTAAAATGCTTCATAACAAAGTGAATGATGGTTTAATTAGGATTCACTCTCTTCTCTTATTACACACTAAACAATAAGTATTTGGCCAGTTTCTTCCTCTTTGCATTGGCCATGTAATCAGCAGTTCCCTTCCTTCTATTGATCTGCTTACTGAATTTGGCTCTTAGCTTCTTATCATTTATAAATTTAAGAGTAAAAAAAGATTTGAATGTCTTTATGTGATTTTAAAAAATATATATATATATATATTTTTTAAAATCACATAAAGACATTCAAATCAAGATAAAAGCAATGGCGAGAAGGCACATCTAGTTGTCAATAAAAGAGTAAAGCTGAGTTTTCTCTTTTATTGATTTTTTGTTTTTTATTTAAAAATTGCTGTAAAATGTGATTGGATCGCAAAAGTTGCACAATGATATGCGTTATGGTCAATTATTTCTTTTTTCTTTACTGTTTCATTGTTCTGTTTTTAAAATAATATGTGGCACTAAATGAGATAATTCAGAAAAGGTGAAAATTGTTTGCAGTAAACCGTTGCAATGGAACTTATTTTACATGTTCATTTTACATTTTCTTTTGTGATTTAAAAATTTTGTTCACTTTTTGAATGCTCACTTGGAAAAAATATCACATTTCTATCATTGTTGATAGAATGGCTGCTCTAATGTACATACCATATGTGTATGTATATATAAAATTGGATTTTTTTCAGCCATTTCGATGCAAAACATTTAAAAATCTGCCTTGACTTAGGGGTATGTTCACTGAAAAATTGGGCATTTTTTATAACAAGACAAAAAAGTTAAGAAAGAAATAAATGTTGCCAAAGGCAAGATAAGTTACTCTTATACCTAACTGGATAAGATTTTAGTGTTTTAATTTATTTTAAAGCATTTATTCAGTTCAAAAAACTAGTAGTGTCAACTGTTATATGAGAACAAGAAAAAAATGGCCGACATGTCACAATAATATTGATTGGATTTCTTTTATTTGGAGCAATTATCAAGACTCCAAAGATGCAACTCTCCTATGTCGGCTACTTTTCTTTTTCTCACATCATACGCATCAGTGCTTGTTTTCAAACAGAATAAACACTTTCAAATAAATTAAAACACACAAAACACATCCAGCAAGGTAGAAGATCAAATTATTTTGCCTAAGATGATATTTATTTATTATAAATTTGTTTTTTGCCCACTTTTTCGTTTTGCTGTCTATAGTAAAAAAATGCCTGGGAAATTAATCTAAAATCAGCCACTTTACATTGACATGCACACAATTATCAACATGTACAATCTGACATGATTTGATCATCACGAATTCTATTGGTTAATCACAATTTCTTGCTTGATTGCCCATCTTTACCCAAACTGTTATTGTGTTTGAGTAAATGTGTGAAAATACAGACAAAAAGTTTTTACTCCAGTAATGTTGACACTGTGGTCATGGTTATTCAAGGGCAGATAAATCTTCTGTATTAAATCAAGAACTGGATAAGAAATATAACCCTTGCGTCTACATCAATTGTAAACATAATGATAGAAAGCTTAGACATGTATGTGGCACCTATTCTGCAATGCAACAAAAAATCAATCTCATAAATTCAGGTTTGCCTTTTATTTTTGCTATTTCATTTTTTTTTGCCTTTTTGTGATGAGTCAGAAACATGTAGTTTGATAAGAATCGTCACTGCTGATTCTAAAGAGAATCGTATGTTCTTTTTCTGAGAAAACAAAGTATTAAATCACCAAAACATATATTGGGGAAAATTTTGTAGGAAAGATTTTTTAGAATCACAATAGAAAAGATTGCGTGTTGGCATTTAACGAAAATCATCGAATATTAATAAACGAGTAACAAACGCGATTAAAAAAAAAACTCATATTGAATAAAAACCTACAAATTAGTATTAATCTGGATATTTGAGAATGGACGTTCAGTTGCTAATAAAAATACTTCATCTATTCAGAGAAACTCTACAAACCAAACACATTTATTTTAAAGTTGAAAAAGAAAATACATGTATAAATTCACAATATTCTGAAAGTTTGTGTATTTGATCTATTGTCTAAACTGTATGGATTAAGCGTAACGAAACAAATGAAAATGCTTGTTAAGAATTGCAAATCATGCTAAACTTGCAAATCAACAATCGGCTAAAAATATAAATTAAATTTGAAGAAAGATAATAGATGATAATCGCATTCTGCAGAATTCTGAAAAAACGTCGGCTGTTAATCGATTGGGGATCATCCCCATACAAGGCATAAAGCCACTTGATGTAAAGAGTTAAAACAGACCTAGCACAAAAAATAAGTGTTATATGGATAGATTTCGAGTAATAAAAAAACAACGATACTTGTGCAGTATGTTACCTCGCTGAAATAACATTATTTAGAAAATCCTTCTTAACATGGGAAGGGTGCTTAGTAATGAATTTGTACTTTCACTTAACGACTGAATCGTACAAATTGAATTTGATTAGAAAATCTTATTTAAAAAGCAGCGCAGTAACAAAGGTGCATAAGAACATCAACAACAAAAAAAACGGCAATTCCTTCCCCTTTGTCGAACATCATTCGTGGAATGTGATGACTAATGCGAGAGTTACAAAGCTGCCGATTTACTTTCTACTCTTCGACTAACACCAACAGCATATTCTTTTTGTTGTTTTGACTCTCAAGGATGTATCCGTTGATATCTTATATGCTTTTATATAGAGTAATGTCGTTCTCAGTTGATTACTTGTTCGGATATATATAATCGTGAGAATGAAAAGAATACGCTGTTGTCATAGTCCTCGTGATGACTAATGCAAGAATTACGAGGCTGCCGACTGACTTTCTACTCTCCATATGCAAACTGAACGCGGCGTTACGTAGAACATGAGATCGGTATTAGTATTTCAACGACAATTATTTTTTATATTGGAACTATGGACTGATATTTTTGAGTGTCACATTTTCGTGGGCTACAGACAGAGAAACATCACGCATTAGAATGACGTGGAGAGGATATTTGACTTGATATTATTGATACAAAAATGTACTGTATTTTGCGATAATATTGAATTTGAATGCATTTAAGAGGATGTAATTCTATGGAATTCAGCAGGTGTAGAAGTGAAGAAGCTAAAAAGGGAATTTTTTAAATTTTATTTGAAACATAATTTCCGGTGTGAACTGACAGGATCTTTTCTTTTTAGAAAAAACTCCTTTATTATCGATTAGCTGAATGAACACAATGAAATCGCAAATCACAACAAATTGCTGTTCTGCTATCGTATTGTTTCTTTAAATATTTCTATTTATTGCATTTTAAAGCGTTAGTTTTTAACCAACAGAATTGTGATTTAAAGGGTATTTTAAACGATACAATTTTGGTTTAAAACGTAGAATTATTTTAAATTATCGAACCGTTTTTATTGGCTGATATTTCTGCATGTATGTAACTTCTTAAGGGTTGCATTTATCAAGGTTGATATAGCCATCGTAATCTGAGGTATGAATTCTCTTGGTATATTTTAGTAAATACTCAGTAAGCATGACATTCTTTCATGTATTAGTTTTTACACATGTCATTATAAAAAATACTCTAAATAATAACCGATGGTTTACCTGGAGTCTGTGTGATAACAATCCCTCCCCAGATTTCCAGTCCAGTACTCTCCACCTCTCTTTAGGACCTTAGTAAATGCATTTTTATCATCGCAGCAGACGTTTTCCATTGGCTAGAAGTTATCCGTGATATTCACTGGAAATTAGGTGGCTATAAACCCCCAAGGTCCATTCCTTTCTAACCCATCCAGTAGAGGTTCGGTTAGGGCGGTTTCTCATCAGTCTTTCCATCCTCCTTGACTCCGCTCGATTATTATTATTTGAATATATTTTCTAAATCAATGCATGTATGATCGCAGCTTAATATATATATATATATATATATATATATATATTATGTGTGTATATATGTTTATAATTTAGAAGATGAAAAGGGGAAACTATCACCAGCCTAAGTCGCAAAATGAAATACCCTAAGTATATGTGAATGCGTTATTGGTTTACTGGCTTAAAATTCAAATACTATTTGATCCAGTGTTTTACTAATATTATTGCAAAAATTTCGAGTAATTTTGTCTCGACTACAAGCAACATAACGATGTTTCATGAATTAACGATATAATATTAATCTTGACATCATCTGTTCTTAAATAAAATGCAATGTGTATTCATTTGCAAATATATATCCGTCCCGTCAAACGAGGGAGGAGTGAGCACAAATACATTTCCACAATCAAACTCGTTCTTCCTTTAAACCTTTCTGTAGTACTACATCGATTTATCCGGTTTATTTTATCTTTAGAATGTTCCATTTTTGGATGTTTTCTTTTCATTTTTTTTCTGTAACTAAACATTCGTTCCTTTTCAGTTTCCGTGTTAATCTTTCACTTCCACGAACGCCTTTGAAATTTCATAAGATCTGACGTCATGTTTTTGTCTAGTCGCCTAATTCTTAACACTAATCCCAGGAAGAATATTTCAGGCGGAGAAAAGGTAATAGAAAAAGCAAGAGCAGCACCCTTTCTTGGTCATCAGAAATAGCGCGCATTCTTTTTCTTCATGTCGCGATGGTTCGTTCTTATCGCATGAAAATAACGATCAAGCATTAGAAAGATCTACATTTGAAAGTAAGCAGTAAGTTATACAAGTCCAGCATTTGACAAATTCAGAAATAATATACAGGGAATAAGAGTCAATTCTAGATGTATTTTTATTTATATTATCAGAAATGAAAATAATTCAATAAAACCTCTTATGCTGACATATTCATATGATTTTTATACAAAATTAGTGCAAACGATGACGGAGAAGATTTTTAGGCTCTTTTGAACGAAGTGTTTACTCTAGTTATAAGATTCTTCAGCTTTAAATAGCTCACATATGAATTGTAGTATTACAAGCAAACCAAATCACGGGTCACGAAACCACACAGACACTCAACATGCTACGATGCTGGCAAAATCTTAGCTGATAAAAAGACCAGTTGGTTTCAAAATCTGAAACCAAAAAGTCGATCGAATATGTAAAATACACAGATGAACTCTTACGTCATTTCATGACCCATCAAAATAAACCCACATGTGTTTTTAAGAATGCAAGCATAATAGTTATGCATCACTCGACTTGACAACGAGCGAGCCTGCGAAAGAGGACATACACCATCTTATCGATCATAGCTTAAACTCCTTCTCATGTTGGTACCTCAGCTATTGTTTAAATCTCGAGAAGATAGATTCCGAGTTGCACTTGCTTACACCACTGCATTTATATTTGCCCTCTATCGCCCCCAGAACAGCGGAGTTGCTCTCTTTAAGAGCATATCTGAGAAAATTGACCACATCATGTCTGCTCATCCTTCGGCTAACATCCACATTTGTGGTGACTTCAATATCCACAATGTGGAATAGCTGACCCACTCGAACAAGACAGATGAAGGGAGGTTTTGTCATGATTTCGCCATTGCCTATGACCTCACTTAAATTGTTCACGAACCCACCCGTGTGCCCGATACTTCCGGTCAGTATGCTAGCCTTCAAGATCTTTTTCTCACAACTTCCCCTGAGTTATGTTCATGTTCCGTTCTGTCTCCTCTGGGATCTTCCGACCACTCGGTTGTATCACTTAAGATAAAAACGAAATGCAATAAGTCTTCAGACGTACCTCTCCACCGTACTGTATATCGGTACTCTACGGCTGACTGGGATAGCTTCCGTACATTTACATCTGATCTACACCTGCATTCCATGTTTAAAAGGATGTGTCCTCCATTGTATCAGACATGACCGAATAGTTTATTATAGGCATAGACCGATTCATACAATCCAAAAATTCCAACAAACACCTAACAGCCAGCCGTGGTTCATCCCAGAATATTTGCTGCCATCGCGCACAGAAATCACTTTATCCATAGCTAATAACGTAATAGATACACTGAGACTAAAGCTGCTTTCAGGACAACAACCACTGTAAAAGAGTAATAAAAATATGCAAGGTCGCTATATGCTCAGTCCGTTTAATCCAAAGTAGCTTAGCAGCAGCTTGGTTCCAACTAGTTCTGGCAAATAGCTAACAGGATCCTGAACAGAAGCGTCAACTTCCCGTATTTCTTCCTATAACAGACAACACGCTATGCAACATACAAATATCTGTGCGTGATGTCGCCAAGCAAATCAAGAACCTTTATTCCAGTAAAGCAATTGGCCCTGACTGCATTCCAAGTATAGTGCTGAAAGTTTCAACAGATCTTGCCCTCATACTTACAAAACTGTTTAAGCGTTGCCTTAAGAAGTGCTTCCCAACACCGTGGAAAACCTCATCAATATGTCCTGTATTTACAAATTCAGGTAATAAGTCGTCGCCCTGTCAGTACAGTTCAATAAGTCTCCTGTGTGTCATGAGTAAGTTGCTGGAATCCATAATAGAGAAGTAGTCAACCACCTCAGCAGAAATAACATTCTTAGTGACATTCTTAGTGACATGCAATATGGTTTCTGTTCTGCCAGACATACAGCAGATGTGTGAACGGTGATATTAGTGAATCTCTGGACAAAGGCTTCCTCTCTAGGGCAATTGCTCTTGACATATCAAAAGCCTTCGATAATGTATGGCATAAGGGCCTACTTAACAAGATTTCCAGCTACGGTATAACTGGAAATGTTTTCTCAATCATTAAATCATTACTCTCTGCTAGGCTCATAAGAGTTGTTGTTGATGGACAGAAATCGGAGGCCCTCAGTATCAATGCTGGAGTGCCTCAGGGGTCCATCCTAGACCCAACCCTCCTCTTGTTTCATTTATTTTTTTGTTGTTCTAATATTTTAATCTAGTTTTTCTAATCCCCCCTAAATTATAGATTAAGTAAAATAATTAATAAGAACACGGTTAAAATGTCATTCTTAACCGCTGCCAATTTAATTAACGCTATAATAAGTTCAAATACATCAATGATCCCCCAAAACAAAATATATAAATCATTCGTTTACATCTATGCTGATGACATGACCATCTACGGCAACACATCAAAGTTCTTTCTGATTCTCTCTCCTTTGACCTCGAGCGCGTGGTACAGTGGGAGAAGAGGTGGCTGGTTACTTTTAATGCATTTAAAACCAAGCACCTATGTTTACATCATCAACGCTCTGATCCCCATCTGGCATCAATTGAAATGTATGGCTGTTGTCTAGAGGAAGCCCCATGTTTTGATAAGCTTCTGCGCTTGACCTTTACTCCTTACTTGAAATGGAACACGTATATCAAGTCTGTTGCCAAGGTCGCTGGAAAAATTGTAGGATCCTTCTACCGCCCCAGAAGATATCTCACTGCTGATGCAATTTTCTATCTATATAAAAGCCAAGTATGTCCAAGGATGGAGTACTGTTGCCACATCTGGGCAGGAGCTGCTACAAATAGCCTATCCTGCCTTGACAGAATACAAAATAGGCCTCGTGGCTTAGTGAGGGATGCTCTTTTCTCTACCCTGCAACCTGATTCTGTCAAGGCAGGATAGGCTATTTGTAGCAGCTCCTGCCCAAGAGTGGCAACGCAAACCTCCCGGCGCCCTTCAGCTGGACAGATGGCCCGGTCCGGATCTTCGGCGTGTGGTTCGGACCGGGTCTCCAGCTTGACAAGAATTGGTTGGAGGTACGGTCAAAGGTGGAGGCTGCAGTCAATTCGTGGCTTCCTAGGAAACTTTCCTTAAAGGGTAGAGCTGAGGCGTGCGCCACTTACGTCTTTCCTCTCATCCTTTACCGACTGGCCGTACTTCCCCTGCCTGCACAACACCTAAAAGCTCTTGTCGAACTCTTGTCCTCGCTCCTTTGGGACAGAGGAAGACACTGGGTGAGCAGACAGGTCTGTATTCAACGTCCGTGTGAGGGAGGCTTGGGAATGCCGGACTTGAAGTGTCATCGAGATGCTGAGAGGCTGGCCTTCCTGAGCCACTATATGCAGGATGACCAACCGTGGCACCCCGTGGTTACTGCCGCCTTCCCCGACCCTGTTCTCGACCCTTCCATCGAGAGCCGTCGCAGGCCGCGGGGAGAATCTGCCTACGTGAAAGAGTGCCGAGCCGCGCTAAAACGACTAGCAAGGTCCAGTGACCTTGTGACTGCTACCCGTAGGGAACTCCACAGGGATCTAGTGAAGGGGGCCGCTGACGACCCACTATGCGCGCATTTGGGGTGGCAGCAGAGTGAGATCCGCTCCGCGTGGAGCTGGGCGCCAGGTTCGAGTCATCTGAACAATTCGGAGTTCTCTCTGACCTGGCGATTGGCCCGAAATGCACTTCCACTTAACAACATACAATGCAGTTCCGGGTTTTTGGAGTCGCCTGATTTTCCCCGTCGTGGGACAACGGCCGTAGAAACTATGGATCACGCTTTCTTCGATTGCCGCGAACTCCGCCAATACTGGTCGTATGTCAGCGGAGTGACGGCTCGCATTTATCCTGAGCATCCTCGCCCAATTACTGTATCTAATGTTGTGGACAACGTGAGGCCGCCGTGGGACCGGGAAAGACAAATTTTTTTTTTTTTTTTTTTTTTTTTATTACATTTTCACCCCAAACAAGGCAAATTGCCACTTTGGTGTAGGGGGCTACTATCAGGGGCAACAACTACTGGGGTACTATGTAGGGATTTGGGCAGCAAGGTGTCGGTTCACGTTACACTTGAACTTCTGCACGTCAGTACTGTTGGGGAAGCAGGGACCTGGAATGGAATTCCAGAGTCTTGCGGTTCTGGGGAAGAAACTATTGGAGTAAAAAGATCTTTTACATCTAGGGACCTCTACAGTGTGGGGGTGGGATCTAGTAGCCTGTCGGGTTTGTCGAGGGTGCTCGCGTCGTGGGGGCACAAGTGATTGCAGTTCGTCAGAGCATTCACCACTAAAATACTTGTAGAAAAGGCAGAGGGATGCAACATTTCGTCGATGGGACAGAGGCTGAAGCTTAGATGCCAGTTCAGGGCCTATCAGGTTTGCGACTCTCTTTTGAACCTTGTCAAGGAGCGAGAGACTAGTAGCAGATGCACCAGCCCAGATGTGGCAGCAATACTCCATACATGGGCGAATGGTGGCCTTATAGAGGTACAGGATACTTTCGGGTGTTAGTAGTTTTCTAGCACGGTAGAGAGAGCCTACCTTTCTTGCAGCAGCCCTGGCAATGCCTTCAATGTAATTGTTCTAACTCATGTTTCCTGTGAACGTTAGGCCAAGGAGTTTGAAAGATGGACTCTCAGATAAAGAGTCGTTGGCCATTGCTATGGGTGGTAGAGAGGGTTTCTTGTAATTATTGAATGAAACTAGTTTAGTCTTGGCAGCATTGAACGCGACCAACCACTTTTGTCCCCATTCCACTACAGATTGGAGGTCTTCCTCTAGTGTTTCTGCCATTTCTTTAGAAATGTGTTCATTCGTCTTCCTGTCGTGTCTGCCATAGAGTGTAGTGTCATCAGCATATATACCCATCTCAGAGGCAATGTTGTCGGGGAGGTCATTTATGAATATCAGGAACAATAGAGGTCCAAGGATAGAACCCTGGGGCACTCCCGCATTTATATCATATTGTTTAGATGTGCGACCGTCGAGGACTACCTGGATTTTTCTCTTATCTAAGAAGGATTTAGTTATGTTAAGTATTCTACCAGTGATACCGTATGATCTGATTTTACTGAGGAGACCCTCATGCCATACCCTGTCAAAAGCCTTAGATATATCTAGAGCTACCGCTCTGCCTTCCCCCGCTTTGTCCAGTGAATGGTATATACGTTCAGAGATCACAGTGAGGATGTCTGCTGTGGAACGGGCTTGTCTAAATCCATATTGTTTGTCAGTCAGTAGTTTAGCATCTGTAAGATGATGGACTAGAGCATGGTTAATTATGGTCTCAAATATTTTGGCAAAAAGTGGGAGGAGGCTAATGGGGCGATAATTTGATGGGTCTGTCCTTTCGCCAGAATTCTTGAATACTGGTACAACAGAAGCAGTTTTCCAACAGCCCGGAAAGCAAGCTTCATTAAGACATTTGTTGTAGAGTTTGGAGAGAACTGGAGCTACTTCGGTTGAGCACTTTTTTAATAGCACAGCTGGGATAAGATCGGGTCCACATGCTTTTGAGGTGTCAAGGTTTTTTATGATAGCATGCACCTGAGCAGGGGTGGTTTTCAGATCGTCTAGTGTGGCGTCTGTCCGCATAGGAAAGTCAGGTAGGGGGTGGTTGGAAGGGTCCAGTGTGGAGTTTGAGGCAAACCGACTGGCAAGCATGTTAGCCTTCTCGGTTGCTGAGGAGACAACCTCGTGATTGTTGGTTAGTGGGGGAATTGTTGATTGCCCATTATTTACTACACTGTTGTAGATTTTCCAGAAGTCTCGAGTTCCTAGTTTTTGTGCTTCGATGCGCTTTTTAGTGGTTTCCGTAAATTCTCTCTTAGCTGTCGCTATTTCTTTCTTAACGTTATTTCTAGCTTCTATATACTTCAGTCTGTTTGAACTGGACTTATGTCGGTTAAACCTACGGTATGCATGCTGCTTTTGAGTAATGGCAGTTGCACAAGTCGACGTAAACCATTGGGGAGAGTGGGGCTTACTATAAAATTTCCGCATGGGAACATGCGCTTCGATTGCAGTTTTGAACCAGTCAGTGGTCTCGTTTGCACATTGTTCAGCAGGGAGAGAGAAAATATTTTTCCATGGAGGATCTCTAATTAGTTCCCTGATGGCTTCCCAGTCAGCCTTATTATAATATCTCGTTGTTTTGAGCACTGGCTCTTCAGTTTTGGGTCTAGAGTTTAGGGCGATTTCAACCATTATCACTGCATGATCAGCGTTCCCGAGTGGGCTGTGGGCCTTCGTTATGCAGTCATCGGGAACTGTGGTCAAAAACAGATCTAGAAGTGATGCGTGTTGTTCTTCCTGGTCAGGGAAACGGGTTGGAAACGTAACAATTTGTGATAGGGAGTGAGATATAGCGAAGCTATGGGTTGTGCTGCCCGCTGCATCTGTGTGAGTAGAAAATCCAAGCCAGTTTTTGTGGTGGACATTAAAGTCACCAAACACATGTATTTGTGCGCTAGTGTCGAGGGACAGTGCCGTGTCTATGCTGTCAGATACTTTGTTTATTATGGAGCAGTCCTGAGTCGAGGGAGAGCGGTAGAGAAAATAATAGTAGCTAATACTGTGTTGCACGTTTAGTCTAAAGCACATAAAGGCTTGATCATCTGTTTCTAGGTTTGTTTCTCTAGTCAAGGGAAGGGTATTACGAATGTAAACTCCAAGTCCGTGCATATGTCTGTCAGAGTCCTTACGGCAGAGTGGGAGATATCCAGGCATGTTAAAGTGGTTAGAGGGAATGGAGGAGTGTAGGTTAGTCTCACTTAGTGCTAAGATATCCGGGGTATTTGTTAAGAGAAATGCTTCAACATCAGCTAAGTTAGTTCTAAGCCCACGGATATTTGTGAATGAGAGCCTCAAGGGAGGAGGCAAGTTGAATTTGTTTGTCCCTAATCCTGGTTTAAGCTTATTTTTAGATTGTACTGTCGTCATATTTTTTTTAAGAGTTTCGGTAAGGGGGAGCTAAACAAGAGGTTATGCGGAGCTTCAGACATGCATCACAAGTAGACCATCAGCTGACCTATCTCCAATTAGGATTGTGGCCTCAGGAAAGCCCACCGGGGATGAGTGCAGGGTCCCTTTCCATGCGCGTCATGGCACTGCAAACAACCCGATATTATTCAACTGTTGATGGAGCAGCCGCTCTAAGCGCTACCAAAGAGTTAGGGCACCTGTACTACCAGTCGGGAACAGCAGCCAGGAACTGTCAATCCGGTACCCTCAACCCTTTAGAAGAAGGTCAACCCAATCTAATCGCTCAGGCATATCTTATACTCAAGCACTCCCAAATGTTCAGTTTTAGGGGTGGGGCATGCTGGGAATGGAGAAGAACGGCGTTCATTGCCCTAGCCAGGAAACAAGATCTACCGCTGGGTGTTTCTGTCGGATCACTGAGATAGTGTCTCTGCGCTTGACTAATAGGCAAAGAAGGAGTATGGAAGCCGGGCGATAGACAGAGCCTATCTACTCCTTAAGCAATTTAGGTTTGCAAACCGGTGAATTTGTTTGAGTCACCAGCTCTAGGAAGGTTGTCATCCAAGACTGAAGAGGCCTCTCTCCCCTTTGGTTTAGTTTCAGAGTTTTCCTTCTCCTAGACGGATGATCTGGGAAGACCTACTGGGTCCGTCAGCCCTGAGAGGGTTTTCTCCGCGCCTAGGTTCTAATCCAGGTATTTCTGCGACCCCGCGTTGTTAGTGTTACTGGGTTAGTTTGTGGGGGATTATATCTCTACTGATTAGTTACACTCCTCAAAGTGATTTAGGGACATGCTATTTACTTGTTAATGGATAAAGGGGGTGGGTGAAGTTCATGCAGTGTAAGCGTCTATGTTTGTAAGAGGACTTGTTAGGGAGGAGATAATGTGATTTTAGTCTTACCCTTTTTTTTATTTTATTAATGTTAGCTTAGGTCTAGTATAGTGTTACAGTATGAGTAGGTATTAAGAATTGAGCTACGAGTTGTGCCCGAGCTATTTTAGATGATAGGAGGGTTAAGATGTAAGTGCAATATAGCATGGATAAGACAGCAAGTTTTGAGTCATGCGTAATTAGGTGAATAGATATATGGGCAGGTTTTCAGTAGGTGCGAATAGAGTTGAAGTTGTAGGTATTTTTTAGTAAGAGTCATGGGGCGTTTTGCATAACAAGGAGTGTCGTTTCAATAACGTAATTAATCGTTGCAAAACTCGAGGAGACAGTTGTGTAGTGCATATCGCTTTGTTTCTGGGTACTTTGGCTGTTAAGTACCTGCCTTTGTGTGCATAGGCTGTTAAGTCCCTTACTGGATAGGAATGAGCTGTAATGCATGCCTTAGAGGTAGAAATGTATAGATGTTTAGTGATGGCTATTAAAACAGTTTGCATGTGAGGGATTAGGGGCTGGAAGTTAGCGATTCCACTACAGATGCGGAGCAATGTGGGAGTTTAGTGGCGGATAGGTTGGAAGGAGTAGATTGTTAGCGTTCAAGAGAAGAGGGGTTATTTATTTACAGATGGATTTCCATTAGGATTTTTGAGTTACAGGTAAGGTTTAGTTTGAAGAAGGGAGGAATTTTTTTTTTTTTTTTTTATGCATGCAGGTAAGACAAACGCAATCGTCTTGGAGGTAAAATGTATAAGATTTCGTAGCTAGCTATTAGGTTTTTCTCTCCCAGTTATAGGGACAGCTAGTTGGGATTTGGAATTGTAGTCATTAAGGTCAGGCGCAGTGTTGCATCTACTCAGAAAATTAGCCCTAGTATCACAGCTGGGATTATGTATATTGCAGTTACAAATATAGTGCCAGTCAAATTATGAGCCACGTGCAGTGGTTTGGTATGGTATGGGTATCATGGAGGACACTTAAATACAAGCAAGCGTACGGTGATTGCATATATTAAGTATACTACTTAAATAAAGTTCTTCTGTCTTCTATAGTAGAAAGAAAGGTGGTCCTAGCTCTTCTATATTCTTGCATAGGCTATTCGTTATCGAGTAGAGTTCTTCTGACCATAAAAACGGCTCGCGTGGGACTAAGTGTTAGAGACCATTTTTACGCATATGTAATTAAAATGCATTAAATAAATACATTTAAAGAGAAGGTATAAATATATATAAATATATATAAATGGTCTACGTTACGATCCTGGCCGTGGCGAGAATGGTGATTTGGACGTCGCGTCTGCAAGGTTGCCGGGGGGTGTTGTCTTTTTCTGATCAAGATCTGATCGCGTTCTTTAAACACCAACTACGGGTGAAGATTAGATGTGATAGAAGAAGGCTGCATCGCGCGGCATTTGACAGAAGATGGATACATGTGGCAAGTCTGTGTGTACGAAGAGGAGCCAAATTTGAATACGTGTTCCCCGCCTAGGTGTGGAACGCGCTGTTCTGTAAAGTAAAATTAAACAAGTAGCCTCTCAGCTAGCTGAGTGTGTGTTCCATCCCTCCCCGATTAGGAAGCCTCCAAGATCCCCATCCCCTCTTACCTGCAATTTTTGTTTTCACCCCTTTCTCTAAATTTTACCCATCTTGGAGAAAAACAAATACAAACTAACCTCCATCCCTTACCCCCCAAAGAAAATTTTCTTTTCTCCATTCACCCCCATCTAGAGGGCATCCCCACCTAGAGACTGACCCGCAGAAGCGAGGTTCCTTTTACAAACCTAGTGGAACGGGCAGTCTATCAACTAAACGGGGTTAGGAGGGTCCTACTAATCACCTTTTGTTTTTTCTTCCCCCGCCCTCGACAAAAATGAATTATTGTACCATTTTATTGTTATCTTTTTTGTTTTTACACGTCAATAAAAAATGTTTTAAAAATTGGGAGTTACTAGGACGTCCCCCAATATGAAAGGGTGAATGCGGTATTATGGTGAAAGAAGATACTAGCTGGGAGAAACTTTTGACTTTGTTTAGTTCTGGAGTGACAAGGATGACCAACGACGCCCAAAATCCCCCCTTTTGAGTTGGCCATGTGCCTAAGTTTTTTGTTCATCGTTAATTTTGACTGTATTTTTTAACATGAATAAAAGATTTAATATCTCAAAGTGTAGTATCTGTTCTCTGATACATACACAGCTATAGGCAGTGTTGTTCTGGCGACACGTTCTCGTGCCCGGAACACCTGACGAGCTTGTTGGGTAGCGTTCTGTCCGCACCCCCACTTGGTCTGTCTTTCTCTGCTCTCCCCCCTCACGGGGGGATCCGAGCTGATAATTTACGACCTTCCCGCGAGGGAGGGTCGAAAACACTTTCTCTCTTCCCTCCACTAACTTCCCACTCCCTCTCTCAGTTCTATCTCCCCTCTTGCCACCTTTGGCACCACTTCTTTTTGGCGCCAAAGTCGGCTCACACTTTGGACGCCGACTCCACGTCACTCATTTTGGTGAATTATACAGGGAAGAGAGAGCTTTTTTCAAAAATGGACACCCCCCAGCCCAGGGACCACCAATACCGATACTCCCAGCCAGGGGCTACCACAAGAAAAACTGCTCCCCAAGAGGACGACTCCCCAACAGGGGAAGCAAAAAGCAACGGGGCATACCGCCCGGACACTAAACCGAAGGACGCCCCCCAGAAGGGAGAAAACTCGCCAGCAGCTCCCCAAGAGGGCGACTCCCCACAAAGGGGAGAAAAAACAATGTTGGACGGGGCATCCCGTTCCGACAACAAAAATCAAGAGGCAGTAGCCCCAAAGGACGATAAGGGAGACAGTGCTCCCCAAGAGGGCGACTCCCCACAAAGGGGAGAAAAAACAATGTTGGACAGGGCATCCCGCTCTGACAACAAAAATCAAGAGGCAGTAGCCCCAAAGAACGATAAGAGAGACAGTGCTCCCCAGGAGGGCTACTACCCCAAAAGGGGAGCAAATCAAGAAAACGAGGGGGCATACAGCCTAGACCTCCCCAAAACAAAAGGGGCAAAAGCTCCCAAGGACAATAAAGAGGACAATGCTCCCCAGGAGGCCGACTCCCCAAAAAGGGAGGTATTTCCTGGAAGAAGTATAGAGCAGGGAGAGTCGGTCCTAAAGGAAAGCGGAAAGGGAAATGCCCCTCAAAATAGCAACCCTTCCGCCAAGGAACAGCAAAAACAGTCCAACCTCACAAAAGATCCAACACCAACAAGAGGGTCGGCATGGGGGAAGACTGTAGAGAAGCAACTGTCCCCTCAAGAGTATAGAGACTTGTACTTGACCAAGTACAGACAATACATAGAGGGGGCAGAAATTAAACCAGTGCCAGGAGCTTGGGAGGCAATCGAAGACAGAGTGCTCTCCCTCATCATCTCGGATATGCCGGAAAACCGCCTCCTAGGGATGAAAAAGGAAGACATGGCAGGGCTCCTACACAAGCTAAACATCCTGGTATTATACCTGTACCAGAGGAGCTACGCCATGTGGAACATCCTCCTACCCACCAAGGAAGATGCGGAGAGACTCTCCCTACAGGAAATTGAGTATGGGAGAATAAAACTAAAGCCCGAATACCAGGGCAGGACAAGGACCCGGGTGCAGGTATTCAATGTACCTATGCAAATATCAGCAGAAATCCTGGGATCCTTCTTCACACAGTTCGGTGAGGTGGAAAAAATAACCCCAGTGCGTTCGAAAACCGGCATGCACTTGGGCAGCTACACTGTGGCCATGAGGCTAAAGAAAGAAGGCTTCCAGGCGATACCAGCACAGCTGACATTTAAGGAGACAACTATGACAGTAGTAGTGGAGGGGCGTCATCCACACTGCTGGTTCTGCCAAAAACAGGGTCACATGGCCAAGAGCTGCCCTCAAAGGTCAACTCCTACTCAAGTGACACTAAAGGTGGTCCCAACCTCTGAGACAGCACCAGTGTCCAAACAGGCTGTCACAACTCCTGCAACCGGAGCACCAACCCCAGCACCGAGGAAACCCACAACTATGCAGGAGGCCAAGGGGGAGGAATGGATCACGGTAATGAGGCGGAAACGGAAGCCCACAATCCCATCTGCCACCGTCCCACAACCAACCCAACAACCGAGGCAGCAACAACAACAGCAGCCTCCACAACAGCCGCAGCAACAGCCATGGCAGCAGACACAGCAGCAGCAGCCAAACCAGCCGTTGAACCAGCCGCAGCAACAACATCAGCTGCCGCGGCCAATTCCACAACCAATGCCACGAAAACAGCGGCAACAACAAAAACAGCAGCAGCAGCAACAGCCAGAACAGCAGCAGCAGCAACAAAAACGGCTGCAGCAACCAGAACAGCAACAGCATCAACCGGAGAAACAGCAATTAGAGGAGCAGCAACAACCAACGGTCCCCACACCAATTGAGACGGGGATCAAGCGAAGAAAACACTGCTCCTCTGAGGATGAATCTGCTAGTGAGAGGGAGAGGAACTCAACCTCACCACTCCCCGGTTCATTCAAAAGAATAAAAAAGAAAAGGAAAGGGAAGAAAAGGCAGCCCCCACTCCCTGTGAGCATACACCACCTCTAACAATAACACAACCCACTTCCACCCCCATACCACATACTGCACCAACACTAGACACCGCACCAATGCCAACACCAACATCAGACACCGCACCAACACCAGACACTGCACCAACACCAGACACTGCACCAACACCAACACCAGACACCACACCAACACCAGACACCGCACCAACACCAACACCAACACCAGACACGACACCAACACCAGACACCGCACCAACACCAACACCAGACACCACACAGACACTCGTCCCCACACCAATGCAAATTGAGCCGCCATCCCAGAAAGAAAAGAATGAACCTGGGAGGGGGAGAGACCCTTCAGATTCTCCCACTTACGGACTCACTCCAACAGGGACTCTCGCCCTCGAAACGAGAGAGGAACTTTGTTTTGTAGACCTCCTGTCTGTGGCAATGGGCTTACCACACCGGCAGAGAAAAAATTTAAAACCTCTGCTGGACTGCCAACAGATAGGGGGAAAAGACGTTAATGTCCCCTCTAATTTCCCGGACGCCCCACGGCTAACAACTTTCGTCAGGCTTCCTGAGGCCTGCAAAACCAACGTGTGGACAATGCTGGAGACCGCTGAAGGGGCTGGTCCGGGAATTGAACTGATTAGGAAAAATGACCCTTCCCTTGAGGAACTCGCAAAACAATGCAAGGGAAGGGTCCCCGTGTTGGTCCATCCGTCACTCTATAGGGCCCTTAAATTGACTTACCCTTTGGATGTCGGCGGCATTGTGAGAGAAGGTCAGGACATGAAAAACCTGACCACCTTGAGCATTGCACACAACGTCGGTGTCCTTTCCCCGGCTGACTTCGGAGCTGAGTGTAACACACCTTAAGGTAGGTACCATGGCTTTGAATTTGGCTAGTCTGAATGCGAGGGACTTGAGATCATCGGGCCGGGTGGCTCGCCTCCAGCATGACCTCTTGTCCCTGGGAGTGGATGTTGCTGCGATTCAGGAGACGCATTTCGTTTCCTCTGTGGACTGTCAGGTGCTGGCCCGAGACTTTGAGGTTTTCTCAGCATATGGCAGCCCGCGGGGGAAGGGAGTATCCTTGCTAGTTAAACGTACTGTTTCCGTGACGGTCGACGTTGTCCATAGGGATGCGGAGGGCAGGCCGGTCGTGGCAGATGTTGCCGTAAAAGATTCTGTGTTTCGGGTGATTACGGTTCATGCGCCCAGCACCTCTCGTGAGAGGGTCTCATTCTTCAGTCAGCTTGACGCGTTTGTAGATTGTCGGAAGCGGGTAGTGCTAATGGGGGATTGGAATGCCATCTTAGACCCCGACATAGATAAGGTAGGAGGCGGAGCTAGAGGGTCGGAGAGGTGCGAGTCCAGCCTGGCTGATCTGATGGCTAGATGCGGACTGGTCAACAGGTTTCGGGTCGAGCATCCAGGGTGGGAAATGTGGACGTAGACCAATAGCGTTTCCTCCTATCCAAATACCTATTTGGACAGGATGTTAGTTAGGAGAGGCGAAGTAGACTTCTTATCCTGTCCCACGTTCACTTTGCTAGGCCAGATGGACCATAAATTAGTTATGGCCCGGCTGAAGCTAGGTAATAGGCCTAAGTTAGCGGGGTACTGGAAGTTAAACACCTCCCTTCTGGAGATACAAGACTTCCAAGATCAGTTAAGAGAATTGATTAAAAAGGCACTAGTGGGGGCGGTTACCGGGAGTAAGGGGTGGTTAGGTCTCAAAGCCAAGATCAGAAGCTTCTCCATCAAGTATGCCCAGCGCCTCGCACTAGATAAGGCCAAGACGAAGAAGCAGCTAGAGCAGAAACTAGCCCAGGCTACGGGGGAGGGTGATAGGGTTAGTCAGGAACTAGCTAAGCAGGACCTTCTACGCAAGACTAGCAAGCGTTACGAAGGCCAAGTAGTTAGAGCTAGGCTTAGAAAGATAGGCAACGAAGCAGTCAATTCTGATGCAGACGTGCGCCGTGAGGTTTCTAGGCGTGGCTCGGACAAATATATTGCGAAAGTCAAACATCCGGATGGACGCACCCTGGAATCGACTCGGGAGATCTGCGAGGGGTTTCGAGAACATTTCGAGAAGCGTTTTACGCAGCAGCCCGATCTTCCGATCCTTGAGTTTAGCGACTATTTGGCCGACTCTCCCTGCCTCGAGGCGGCTAGAGCGGCTGGTTGCGAGGGCCGGGTGACGGAGCGGGAGGTCTTTACTGCGCTGAAGCAGGTCAGCTGTGATAGATTGCCAGGACTTGATGGTCTGCCATACGAACTGTACTTGAGGCTGTTGCCCATGTTTCTGCCTCTTCTGACGGATATGTTCAACCATTGGTTTGCTCAGGGATCCATCCCAGGGCAGGTGACCAAGGGAGTGATCACATTGCTGAAGAAAGGTGACGGGCATGGAGGGGAAGAATTAGACGACTACAGGCCCATAACTCTGCTGAACACAGAGTTGAAGATTTTGGCCAAGGTCCTGTCGAATCGGCTGCAGGTTGTTATCGATGAGTTGGTTGAACTGGAACAGAACTACGCTGTGAAGGGGAGATCGATTCAGAACAACTTGCACCTGATCCGCACGATCCTAGAGGGGGGAATAGATGACGACACGGAAGCCGCGCTGATCAACTTAGATCAGTCCAAAGCTTTCGATAGGGTCGACCATCGTTTCCTGGCATCTGTCTTAGAGGCCACCGGTTTTAAACCGGACTGTTTAAGATGAAATAACCAAGGTCCAGACATGAATGTGTTATGAGATAAAACTTTATTATAGCAAGCGCTAACACGTGCGACTGGTCTCAAAGGGAAAATCTAACTGACTAGTCGCATCCGGGGTTTTTACCCTTGGCGGCCCTCTCCTCATATAAGGGGAGATAATCACTCTTTACTGGGGCAGGATAAATGGGATGGGATGTTAACACTTCCCCGCTTTCCTTTCTTGTGCTGATGAAAGTTTTCAGGAGACATCATCAAAGGGTTATCTGCAGGGAAAGGGAAAGAAAAAGAAGAATTTAACAAAATTATGTGACACTGTGTTTTAAGGATTAGAGAGATTGTTCCTTGGGTTCAGATGTGAATCCTAGAATTTTAAAAGAGGGGACTCCCTTTTTTGTTAAGCCATCAGCAATTTGTTTGTCAGTGGGTATCCAGGATATCTCTGCAATTTCTGCTCTGTCAACCATTTCTCTAAGGATGGCCATTTCAATTCTTAGTCTTTTATCGAGGATTTGTGTGGTAGAATGCACTGCATCATACAAACAGGAATTGTCTGTTTTGCATGTTATTTTGATGTTTGTAGTGTGATCTTCCATTTGCAGCAAATCCAGTATCAATTTTCGGTAATAATGGCAGGCTTCAGTAAGATCAACCATGGCCAGAGTCTCCGCAGCAAGCGTGCTTTTGACTATTCTTTTGATGCGTTTAGATTGCCAGGCTATTGGCATGTATTGGTTATTACTACCAACCAGAAAAATAATGTAGCCACCTTGTGATCCACCGTCAGTTAGGTTAGCAAAGGATGCATCACTGTATGCTATAATTTGAAGCAATTTAGGGGTTCCAAGATTGGGAATATGGATTTGGGATTTCTCCTTTTTTGCCTTTTTGATAGTCCTATTTATTTGTTTTATACATTCCACATTTTCTTGTTTTAATATGGAACTCAATGCACTGACATCAAAACTGAGGTCAGGTCTAGTTTGAGTGGATAGCCAGTTGAGTTGACCGATTAGCTGTCTGGCCTCGGAGATCTCAGTGGATGTCAGCTTGTCTTCCAGCCTTCTTCCATTCTGCAGCGGAATGTGTCTGAGTTTCTTTGTGTATTCATCTTGTCCAATATTGATGTTACTATTGGATTTTTTTTATTTCTAATCCAATATATTGGAACTTGGCAACTTCTTCAGATTTCACTTTGAAAAGTTTATGAAGTTCATTAATGACTTTTTTCTCAAAGGTTTCTGAACCAGCAAAGCAGAAATCATCGACATGAGTGGCAATTATGCCTTGAAGCTTGTTTTTGAAATGCCAAGTGAAAATAGCCTGGTCATATTTTGATGGTGTGGCCCCTAGCTTTACTAGTTTCTCTCTAAGTGTTAGGTACCAGGATCGAGATGCATCTGTTAGACCATAAACACATTTGGATAATTTCCAGATGTAACCAGGGGATACATTGGCTTCTTTGGGAGGAAGAAGGTAGACGGGTCGATCTAATTGCTTGCTTTGTAAAAAGGCAGTTTTGATGTCCATGGATTTGCATACCCAACCACTTGCTGATATAACTCCTAAGACTGATCGTAAACTTTCTTTTGAACATGTTGGGGAGTCATTTCTAACATTGCAGGCATCTTTATCTTGAAAGCCTTTCGCAACAAGTCTGGCCTTAAAGGTTTGTTTTCCATTCAACTCCTTGTTGGTGTAGACCCATCTTGTGCATATTTTTGGTTGGCCCTGATCTAATACTTGTGTGTAGACTTTGTGTTCAACCCAACTTTGGAGTTCTTTCTTTTTGGCCTTATCATATTGGTCATTAAAGGAGTCAGTCATTAGATTTACCTCCGTGGCTTCATTAGTGAGGGGTTGGTCATCTTTGTTTGTCTCCCATTCCAAGACCCCATTCTCAAAATCTAGCCAGAATGGGTCACCTTCCTCCATAGCAACGTTCATTAAATATTTATTTTTGCCAGTGGCTTTACCAGCTCTACTGATCACATTCAATTTTCTCCATTCTTGGTCTTCATCATTGGTGAATTTGCATATTATAGTTTGGCCTGGTTTAGGCAGTTGTACAGATTTGGTGGCCACTTTGGGTAACGTGTCACATTCATTGGCCTCATTCTGCTCAGGGTCATCAATTTCACTGCCCTCATCTATTGGCACATAACCACTTGTGGTGGCATTGTTGTGCCTCTGAGGTTTTGTTCGTACACTGGTGTCTTGGTGTTCAGAGGTGTTGTGGTATGTGTCAGGATATGGAATTAAGCGTGAAGGATGCACTCTTACGTATGTGGCTCCATGTTTGACTAGTACTTGTTTATGTTCCCAGCCTATGACAGCACCGGGACCAAGCCATCGATCAGATTCATTTCTTTTAAAAAGGACAAGGTCACCATTCTTGTATTGATCAATTACACTGGTTCTCACCTGATGACGGAGAGCTCGTTTCAATTTTTCAGAGGCTTCACACTCTATGAAACCTTTTCTTGCAGCATGCATGGCATTGAGGTTGTCAGCAACAATTTGACTAGTACTCACACCTTCTAGTGCAGGAAGTTGATCATTCAGGAGAGAAGGCAGGTTGGGATTTTTTCCAAAAACCAGTTGGTTAGGGCTATAGCCGTGTGAATTGTGAAGTGCATTCTTGGCATTGACCGCCCATGAGAGAGCAACATCAAAGTTACACCGAGCATCTTCTAAAGTCTTCTTGACCATTTCTCCCAGAACACCATTGTGCCTTTCATTCAATCCATTACTCCAGGGGGATTGTGCAGCAGTGGTACGGACTACGATATTCAAGTTTTGAGCCATATCTCGGAAGAATTGATTGTCAAATTCCCGGCCATTATCAGTAAGAAAAGCTGCTGGAGCACCAAAATATGCAATCCAGCGTTTGAAGATGGCAGTGAGTATATCAGAGCTCTCCTTACTTGTAAGCCTAACAGCGACACTATATCTGGTTGCATGGTCCACCAAGTGTAGTACTTTATGTCCATTAATTTCCTTTATGTCCATGGCTACAGTCTGGTTAAAATGAGTTCCTAAGGGAAATCCTACAACAGGTCGAGGTGCAGGTTTTTTATACCTGAGGCAGGTCTGACAAGCAAGAGGAAGCTTCCTCAGTATATCCATAAATTCAGCATCTTTTAAACCAGAGCTTTTGACAAGATTACACAATTTTTGTGCACTGGGATGGCTGAATTGTTGATGTAATTTGGTAGCAATTTTTAATTTCTCGACTTTGCTCTTTTTATTAATTTTGTTTAAAAATAAAATATATCGTAACTTACCCCGGTCTGGTGGAGGTGTAGATATAGGGATGTGGTAGTGGCCAGAAGTGGTGCACAGCAACCTAATTTTTTTTCCAAACATTTCCGCTGTGTCATCATTAAAGTTTAGGGTTGTCTGGGCTCTTTTCATGGCCAATCTTGCTTAGTAGCAAAGGGATATCAGCGTCAACAACATCACTCATTATTTTAATGTTCATCTTTGCAATGACACATGGCAAAGTTACCTTTTGTAGAGATTTTATTTTCATACCATCTCCAAATTTAAAGTATTTTGTGCCCTCATCATAAAGAATGTCTTTTTTTGAGTCCTCGGACAAGGTTTCAAGAAAACAGTCCAACCATTTCTTTCCACATACCGTCGCTGACGCACCAGAGTTCAAAATAGCACAATTTATGGTTTCTCCGAAAAGCGAGTTCTCTGACTCCCGTCGATTAAGCAACACTATATTAGCGATGTCTTCACAACTGCCGGAAATATCGTTTTTATGTTCATTTAATAATACCATATTTTCTCTTGAATGGTGATTATTTTGGGAATAAGGACACTTTTTGGCATAGTGAAATTTGCATCCACAGACGTAACAAACGGGAGTCTGACTATTCGAAAAATTTCGATTTGGGTAGCAGTTATAATTGTGTGGCCGGCCTCTGCCATTATTTGTGCTGCTACTACACGTGAAGTGAGGGGGAGAGGCAGGCTTATACGCATGACGTCGTCTCGTGTATAGTATTTCACTGTTGTCCTGTGTCTGTGTGTCTGCCTCACTAAAAACAACGTTGTCAGTTTCATTTTTTATGGAAATGTTTTGTGGTCTAGCCGTGGTTAAGTTTTCACATGAAATTTTTTTTAATTGTTGAGCCATATCTTTTAGAGTGAGGTTGTTTATTGTCGCTCGTATTAATCTCTCATTTTCGGGGTTGAGATTGGCAGACTTTAACGCGCGATAGGCTAATACGGGTTCTGGTAAAATTATTTTAAATTCCCTGAGTTTCGCTACGTGCCTGTCGAACTGGATTAAGTAGTCATTTAACTTTCAAAGTTCTCGTAGGATATGAAAGCAGACTGGTTTTTATCCTGAAGAAAAAGTGTATCCAGCTTTTCGACGAGATTGTCCATTCCTTCTTCGGCATTCAGTAATGAAATGTCCATTTCTAGTACAGCAGCGCAAGACTGTCCGGTGAGAGAAAGAAATACAGCGGGAGCTTGTTTTGAAGGCGGAATGTTCGTTGCTATCTTCCATAGTTCAATTTCTCGTTTTCATGAATTGTAAAATTCCGGGTTTAGTCGTGGTGGTTCAAATATTCTGGAACTCATTATGTTTTTTTTTTTTTTTTTTTTTTTTTATCTTCGTACGCTCTGCTACCAGATGTTAAAGATGAAATAACCAAGGTCCAGACATGAATGTGTTATGAGATAAAACTTTATTATAGCAAGCGCTAACACGTGCGACTGGTCTCAAAGGGAAAATCTAACTGACTAGTCGCATCCGGGGTTTTTACCCTTGGCGGCCCTCTCCTCATATAAGGGGAGATAATCACTCTTTCCTGGGGCAGGATAAATGGGATGGGATGTTAACACGGACTTTTGCAAGTGGATCTCCATAATGTATCGACAGCCCATGGCTGTCGTGCAAGTCAATGGAAAGCGCTCGAAACCCTTTGTTATCTCTCGGTCGGTTCGTCAGGGTTGTCCGCTGTCGCCCCTGCTTTATGTCCTGGCTTTGGAGCCTCTTCTCCGCAAGCTGAGACATGGGGAAGCAAAGTCGTGTCGGAGGCACTCACACAGTACGAAAGAATAACGGGGGCCAAGATAAACCGCAACAAGTCGGTAGGACTGCGACCTCCCGGCGCCCTTCAGCTGGACAGATGGCCCAGTCCGGATCCTCGGCATGTGGTTCGGACCGGGTCTCCAGCTTGACAAGAATTGGTTGGAGGTATGGTCAAAGGTGGAGGCTGCAGTCAATTCGTGGCTTCCTAGGAAACTTTCCTTAAAGGGTAGAGCTGAGGCGTGCGCCACTTACGTCTTTCCTCTCATCCTTTACCGACTGGCCGTACTTCCCCTGCCTGCACAACACCTAAAAGCTCTTGTCGAACTCTTGTCCTCGCTCCTTTGGGACAGAGGAAGACACTGGGTGAGCAGACAGGTCTGTATTCAACGTCTGTGTGAGGGAGGCTTGGGAATGCCGGACTTGAAGTGTCATCGAGATGCTGAGAGGCTGGCCTTCCTGAGCCACTATATGCAGGATGACCAACCGTGGCACCCCGTGGTTACTGCCGCCTTCCCTAACCTCGTTCTCGACCCTTCCATCGAGAGCCGTCGCAGGCCGCGGGGAGAATCTGCCTACATGAAAGAGTGCCGAGCCGCGCTAAAACGACTAGCAAGGTCCAGTGACCTTGTGACTGCTACCCGTAGGGAACTCCACAGGGATCTAGTGAAGGGGGCCGCTGACGACCCGCTATGCGCGCGTTTGGGGTGGCAGCAGAGTGAGATCCGCTCCGCGTGGAGCTGGGCGCCAGGTTCGAGTCATCTGAACAATTCGGAGTTCTCTCTGACCTGGCGATTGGCCCGAAATGCACTTCCACTCAACAACATACAATGCAGTTCCGGGTTTTTGGAGTCGCCTGATTGTCCCCGTTGTGGAACAATGGCCGTAGAAACTACGGATCACGCTTTCTTCGATTGCCGCGAACTCCGCCAGTACTGGTCGTATGTCAGCGGAGTGACGGCTCGCATCGATCCCGAGCATCCTCGCCCAATTACTGTATCCAATGTTGTGGACAACGTGAGGCCGGCGTGGGACTGGGAAAGACAAATGGTCTACGTTACGATCCTGGCCGTGGCGAGAATGGTGATTTGGACGTCGCGTCTGCAAGGTTGCCGGGGGGTGTTGTCTTTTTCTGATCAAGATCTGATCGCGTTCTTTAAACACCAACTACGGGTGAAGATCAGATGTGATAGAAGAAGGCTGCATCGCACGGCATTTGACAGAAGATGGATACATGTGGCAAGTCTGTGTGTACGAAGAGGAGCCAAATTTGAATACGTGTTCCCCGCCTAGGTGTGGAAAGCGCAGTTCTGTAAAGTAAAATTAAACAAGTAGCCTCTCAGCTAGCTGAGTGTGTGTTCCATCCCTCCCCGATTAGGAAGCCTCCAAGATCCCCATCCCCTCTTACCTGCAATTTTTGTTTTCACCCCTTCCTCTAAATTTTACCCATCTTGGAGAAAAACAAATACAAACTAACCTCCATCCCTTACCCACAAAAATTTCTTTTCTCCATTCACCCCCATCTAGAGGGCATCCCCACCTAGAGACTGACCCGCAGAAGCGAGGTTCCTTTTACAAACCTAGTGGAACGGGCAGTCTATCAACTAGACGGGGTTGGGAGGGTCCTACTAATCACCTTTTGTTTTTTCTTCCCCCGCCCTCGACACAAATGAATTATTGTACCATTTTATTGTTATCTTTTTTGTTTTTACACGTCAATAAAAAATGTTTTAAAAATTGGGAGTTAAGTAGGACGTCCCCAAATATGAAAGGGTGAATGCGGTATTATGGTGAAAGAAGATACTAGCTGGGAGAAACTTTTGACTTTGTTAAGTTCTGGAGTGACAAGGATGACCAACGACCCCCAAAATCCCCCCTTTTGAGTTGGCCATGTGCCTAAGTTTTTTGTTCATCGTTGATTTTGACTGTATTTTTTTAACATGAATAAAATATTTAATATCTCAAAGTGTAGTATCTGTTCCGGTAGATGTTGCACTTTGTGACCATTGCCCTTGTGGCAATTGGTTATTGGTACATGTAGGGGCAACCCTATATGTACCATCCCCTTCCCCTCCCTCCCCCTTCACTCACATAAAGCCGACCTTGTGTCACATTTTGCTTACGTGGGGAAGCAAATAAATACCTACGGTGATGTTTTAACTAATCATTTTATATGATTTACTTCCCTTTGTCAACTGTGTCCCTTCTTACTTCCGGGTATTCAAACTTCACCTGACAACGATGTGCTATAGTTGTTTATGAACAGTTTCATGCCCCTCCCCCTTTTCAAATAATTTACCAACATAAAGAAACAAAATATAAACAATGATTACTCCTTAGTTCAGATTTGCACTCCTCTAATCTCTCTTCCTCTTCCTTTTTTTATCAAGGTTAGCAACACATCACTGGAAGGTTGTCTTATTGTTCATTTCCGTTCTCACTTTAGTATATTTGTTTCTATGCAAGATAAATTAGTATGTAATGAATATTATTTAATTTTTAAATTAATATGTAATAAACATTTAATTTTTAAATTAATATGTAATAAACATTTAATTTTTAAATTAATGTGTAATAAATATTTAATTTTTAAATTAATGTGTAATAAATATTATTTAATTTTTAAATTAATATGTAATAAATATTTAATGTTTAAATTAATATGTAATAAATATTATTTAATTTTTCTTTTTTAAACATTTTTTTATTTAAAATGTAAAATAGGAAAAATATCTTTTTAAAATACAAGAAAAAATTAAGAAATTGATTATGAAACCAAAGTTGGCTTCTTGGCACCAACTCTAGTGAGGCGATGGGCATTGATTGTCCATTTAAGCTAAAGAGTACATTACCTGCTTATTTGAATTCTTTCAAAACTTGTTTCTTTATCAAATAAAGTAGGGATTCTAATCGCCGTTGTTGAGATGAAAATCGCAATGAGTACAATTGACCGTCAGCATGGTCAGGATCAGGAGCTACAGGATCGATGTCCTTCAACACATGTTTATTGATATCTTTGCTGCGACTCAAAGTTTGAGAAAAGCACTTTTTTAACCTTTTTTTTAAATTCCTATTTGAATCCAAGTTTGTAGGAAGAATTTTAGTCGACATGTTTCAGTGCAAACACATTTTAATGCCTACTAGACACTATCCTCGAGTGTGTAAGGTCTTTCTGTACTACTAGACACTATCCTCGAGTGTGTAAGGTCTTTCTGTACTACTAGACACTATCCTCGAGTGTGTAAGGTCTTTCTGTACACGGGTTTGTCAGAACAGCATAGAATGAGGATACTTTTCCCTAAAAGTAAACCCTGACTAAATATTTAAAATCACAAAGTATTTGCAGCCTGTATAAGATGTCCTCAGTATGGATAACCTACGAGGAATGATGCACCTTCTCCAAGTGATGTTAAAGTAACAACACAAAACTGGATACTCCACCAGAATAGATGAATTCTTATCCTGGAATCCAGTAAGACCAAGGGATCACAAGAAAGATAACATATTTAAAGCGTCAATTAGGGAAAGGAAAATTATATTTCTAACTTCTTTATTAACTTAGTGTTTGAGATGTGAAGGAGAAATATCCGAATGCGTTTGTATCTCCTATAAAAATCAAGTGTTTGCCTCTAGGAAGACCCCTTGATTTTTGAGAACTTTGATTGAAGTAAATGAAATGAAAAAGTGACAGTGTGTAAGTTGAGTTGGCAATGTATGCTTACTTTGCTATTTTCAGCATAAAAGTGAATGTATGAACTTGTTAATGTTTCTTTGTATAGCACACATTCAACCTGAGGCTGTTATTAGTTTTTAGGGCATGCTTATGTGTGTCAAGTTTGAAAAAAAACTGAAAAAGAGAAAGAACTGATGTGTTGAGTTTTTATATTATGTGTGAAATTGTAATATGCACAAAGGAATATTTTTGTTTGTGATTGGTTGATTGTCCAGTTGAATGTAAATACTTTTAGACATTTGATTGCTGTTATAGGGTACAGAGGTCAGATGGCGACTGTAAAAAATCTTATTGATTAAAAAAAATTGGTTAAATACAGACTGACTCTCCAATTCAGAAATGAGGAATCCGCTGGAAAAAAAAGTTTGAATCAGGAGTCAGTTTATAAAACTAACTTAATGGAAGAAAATGAGGATCAAGTTTTGTTTTTATTTCTCTATTTTATAACAGAACAAACATGTTTTAATTGACAAGAAAAATTGATCCCAAAAAACTGATGATATATAAAATATAATTATATAACTTTCCATTTTGAGAAATTTTAAAATCAAATATCTTTTACCATTAACTGAGGAGTCAGTAGTATTGATTGTGTGAACTCTGAGATCAGTCTGTCATTTCATGTTCTCTTGCGGCTATTGTATTACTTTTACTAACACCCTTCAGAAAAATATGAAGCCATCCCTTCCTTTGCCCATGGTAAGCTAGACTAGCCAAGTAGAGCAACTCATCTTGGAAAAAGAAAACTCCAAAATAATACTATGATGGATGATGAAGGTTTATTTTAATAATTTCCAACTTGTATATATTGTATTGTAACAGAACGCATATGGGCACATGGGAGAAAACTAGCAGCAGCTGAAGAATAGCTGGCTAGTGAAAATATTGGTAGCAGCCGTTAAAGCATCTATGCAAATTAGGAAGTGGGTCATATACAGTTCAAAAAATTAACTCTGCTGTGTTATAAACTGATATCTTTTTTTATTATATACTTAACTAGACTAACTCTTGCTAATTGTGTATTCTGGCTAAATCAAAATTAGAGAAAGGTTAGACATATTTTTATCTTTTCTATGGCGATTGCCGGGAGCTGGTGTCTTGTTGAAGTAGGAAGTGGGAAATACAGAAATAAAGATTGCTGAACTCACACAAGAATTGGAGAAAATTATGTATATTAAATTGAAAATATTACAAAGAAAAGGTTCTTGCAAAACTAATTGTGTTTGCGGCTTTAGAAGTCCAATAAAAAGTTCTTTATCGTCCAAAAGTCTTGGACGGCTCCCTGAAAAAGTTCAATCAAAATTCGGCGGCAAATTTAGGAGAGATTTTCCATAGTTGTCTATAGGCCGACGATTGATTCAAAAAGAGGGCGAATCTGTTTTTCCAGAATTCTGCTTATATTAAATGTTTGTTGATTGGCCAAGGAGCTTCATCCTAGCCAATCAAAATAGGGCTTTCAGAAAGGAGAAGTGGTCGATATAATTAGTTTGAACAAAGGGAGGTACCTACTTTTTTTTATACTCTCCCAACAACAACAAATAATGCGACGATCGAAATCGTTGCATGCTATATAAAGGCAATCAGTTACAATATTTGTGATGTCTACGTAAAGTGTTTAAATTAAATTGTACAGAATATTCTGTTTAATAGAAATATTTAACAGGTAGAATATACCTTAATGTGTTGGGCATTATTATGGCCCATTTACAATGCAAATTTTCTTTTTTTTTTTTCATAATAAATGTAATGTATAAATTAAATTGTACAGAATATTCTGTTTAATAGAAATATTTAACAGGTAGAATATACCTTAATGTGTTGGGCATTATTATGGCCCATTTACAATGGAAAATTTCTTTTTTTTTAATAATAAATGTATTCAGGATTAGATGTGGATTTCTTGATCCTTTTAGGCCTGTAATTGGCTATTTCTTCTGAAGGTTCCGATGGGTCCCTACATTCTTCTATAGGGTGGGATGCAAATTCATCAGATTCCTCATCTGCTGGGGTGTCAGGAAAGTGGTTATGAGTGAGTGATAACTCCAACGGATATAAATGTTTGAGGCTATGTGTTTCCACTGCACCATCACCTCTTTTTATTCGAGCAGAACGAACCTTGCCATCGTTGCCACTAAATAGCTCAATAACTCTGCCCAGCTTCCAGAAGGGCCTAGACTTGGCCGGATTCTTGACGAGTATTATGTCGTTGATATTTATTTTATTGTGAAATTCGATTTCGTGTAAATCCTTGCAACTCTCTCTCAGACTTAGCAAATATTCATCGTGCCACATCTCTTTGAATTTAGATATTAATTCCTCTCTGCTTTCCAAGGTACTCACAAGGAGAGACCTAGTTATTGGTTCTGTCTCAACCAAACTGGGTGTGTCAGATTGGAAGGAGAGCTCACAGTTTATATTTGGATGAGTGAAGCAGTTGGGTGTTAAGGGAAGCAGATCAATATCGGTAGAGCATCTGTAGGTCAGAGGTCAAGAGTTCACGGCTCTTTTGATGTCTGATAGAAGGGTTAGAATGTTAAAATAACTGATTTTAGATCGGCCAAGTGTTTTGAATAGGCATGACTTTATCACTCTGATCATTCTTTCCCAAGTACTTCCAACCCAAGGGGAGTATAAGGGTATTTTTATGTGTTTAATGCCAGCGCTTGAATATGAGTTACAGAACTCATTACTGTTTATGTGATGTTTAATTACATCACCACCTAAGGCTGCATTAAAGGAACGTGCATTGTCACTGTATATGTGACTGGGAACTCCATAGGTATTTGAAAACCGAATCAAGGCTTGAATGAAGGCTTGTGTGCTCATATCAGGTACAAGTTCAATGTGAACAGCCCTCACGTTCATACATGTGAAAATTAATAAATACATTTTATGAGACTTTCCATCTCTTTGTACCCAGATGTGACCTGTGTAGTCTATGCCTGTGTGTTGGAAAGGATTGATTAATCTAACACGGTGTTTTGGCAAATTTGTCAATTTGGGGTATTTGAAGGCTAGGCTGTTGAATTTCCTACAGGTATTGCAGTTAGAAATCACAGTCTTCACAGACTGTCTTGCTTGTAGGACCCAGTATCCGGATAACCGCAATTTGGTCACTGTCGTACCAATACCCAAATGCCTGCGTCGATTATGGCTATCCATAATCAGTAATTTTGTAAGAGAGTGATGTTTTGCAAGCAATATTGGATAGATTAAATTGTAGTCATATCTTGTCGAATTGGCAATTCTACCATCCACTCTCAAAATCCCATCAGAATCGATGAAAACGTTAAGATTCTTCACCAGCACTGGGATTTCCCTGTCAAGAGGATTCTTCAAATAAGCAATTTCCTTTTCAAACGATTGCAATTGCATCATCTTTATCAGGTAATTCGTGGCTGTCTGTTTTGGATCTGAATGTTCCTTCACTTTTCTGCATCGATGCACAAACTTGAATACGAAAGCAGTTGATCGACACAACTTGTTGAAGTCCGAGAACCTGTCAAATGGAATCAGTGGTTCCCTAACAGCTTCACTCAATGTATTATGGAAAACACTTTCCACATGACACTTATTTTCCGGGCTCAGACAGCTCAAAGTACTCGTAGGCCACTTCTCAGGTTGCTCAACAAGCCACGCAGGTCCGCATGTCCAGTAGTCCAATCCCTGTTTAAACTTTTCCAGAGTGATACCACGAGAAAGAAGGTCAGCCGGGTTGTCGGCAGAAGGAACATATTTGTAATGAATGCCCAACCCAAATTCCTCACTCAACTTCTCCTTCATTTCTCGAATATCTTTAATTCTGTTTCTGGTATACAGACTCTTTGCCTTTATATTCTCGGTGAGCAACCATGACAAAACAACTTGCGCATCCACAGAAACAAAAACGTCCTCTATGTTGACACCAGAGAAGGATCTCAGTATCATAGTTAAAGCCTTGAATGCAATATATACTGCAAGCAACTCCATCATAGGTAATGTCTTTGTCCTCATCGGGGCCACTTTAACCTTGGAAAATATTATGTGAGACTTCCCATTTTGCACGCCATATATGACAAATCCATATGCCTGTGGTGACGCATCACAGAACAAATATAATTTCAGTTGGCTACCAGTGTCTATAGCATGTCTTGTAAAAAATAGATCACCTAGACCAGAAAGGTCCTCAGCCAAATTCGACCAGGTAGTCATTATGTCAGTAGGAACCTTTTCATCCCAACCCAACTTGAGCAACCACAATCTTCGGAGAAGTATTTTTGCCCTAATTGTAACCGGGGCACATAGTGACAGTGGGTCAAATATTTTTGCTGTCTGGGCCAAAATATCCCTTTTTGAGAGTATGTTCCTCTGAACCATAGTGTTAACAATGCTAATAGTATCCAATTCAGGGTGATATTTATATCCCAAGACCTTTTCGTACTCGCAACCATGCTGCACGATTCTGTCATCCTCCGTTATAATGTCTCGAAGAGGCTCATAGTTGGAGTTACATGATCTCAACTGGAAATTTCCCGTCTGCAGACGAGGCACGGCACTCTTATAGAGACTGATTATTTCCTCAGAAGAATTGCTGGTCATACATAAATTGTCGACATAAAATCGATTTTTCAGCATCTCAGTACATGCATCATTCGGAAAACGGCTGACATGGTGTTTGAGAACGTAATTTAAAATGAATGGGCTGGCATTGAAGCCAAATATCAATGTACAATATCGGAAGCAAAGCAAATTGTTTCCATCTTTTACGAAAAAACAAAATCTGTTTTTGTCCTCAACCGACCGGAGTTTGATCATAAGAAATGCCTTTCTTATGTCTCCCAATAATACGTATTTGTTAGTAAGAAATAAGAGCAACAGTTCAAGCATGTTATTCATCATGTTCACACCCGGATAAGATGCTCCATTGAGGGAGTAACCACCCCCGGTCTTCAACGAACAGTTAAAAACAGGCCTGATTTTAGTGGTTACCTGTTGATCCGACTTAAAGACCGGTCGATGGGGTATCCAAATGTATTTGCAGAAATCTTGTGGGGCGACTTCAATTCTCTCGATAATCCCTTCGCTCTCTTGCTGAAGAAAAATATCAGTATAGGTCTTATCCAAGTCCCTTTTCTCCAATGAAAGCATTGTTCTGTCAAGCACTTTAAGAGCGACTTGATAGTTAGAGGGAACGGAATCGATTTTGTCTTTATGCCAAGGTAGATCCACGAAATAAGAATTGTCCCTGAATTCGATAGACTTCTTGAAGTTTTCAATCCTATTTCTGTCATAATCACCAATTAGTTCTTCGTCATGGGAAGCAGCAGCTGAGTCCACAGCAAACATTTTTTCCAAATTCCGTTCCACGTTGGAATTCTCAAATACATCTGGAAACGGATCCGGGTAGGAAGACTTGGGTTCCAATATGGAATTCAACTGTCGTTCAGGGCAATGGGCATATTTGGATATTGTAGTATGATAATTGACAATTGTTTTGGAAATTCCACATCTCACAGGACTGACTTGATGAGGATACAAAAAGTGTTGTACATTACCAAATGGGGCAATCCCTTGAGGCAAATCCCAGGCCTGTCCATTCATACATTTAATGATTCTGGAACCCTCCATGAACTGAAATATGTCAACTCCCAGGATACCCTGAATTGTTATGGAATCACCCTGTTTTTCATTTGAAAATGCCAATCTGTGTTTCAACTCATTCAGGTTGGACTTCACTTGGCCAAAGCTGGCGAACTCAAACTGCATACTGAATCCATCATCGATTAAAACAGGAATAGGGAGTTGTTTCCCCTTTCCCATGGTAACGTTCAAGACAACCTGTTCAAATCGCTTCATAGTCACACCCGCATAGGTCTTCATTTGATAATCGGTTGGATCAGAATTTCCATCAGGATACTTCAGCTCCTTTAATATTTTCTTAGAAAAATATGAACGCTGACTCCCTGTGTCCAATAGGCAGTTAATACTAGCTTTCTCAGATCCATAATTTAAAGAAATAGCTACAACAGGCAATATGATTTCGTTTTCATAAACGTGAGAGAATAGAGAAACCACTCTCTTAGTGTTGCACAGGGGTGCAATATGCGCCTTTGAAAGGCATAAGCTGCACGTGAGGGGTGATTTGCTCTGGAGTCCAGGACAATTCTCACTTTTATGTTTTAAGCTGGAACATCCTGTACACAGTTTCAGTTGCTTGCACCTCTCAACTCTGGCTTCATAAGATGCAAACTTGGTGCATTGTAGCATAGTGCGGCCACGTGATGTGCAAAGTTTGCAATATGCCCCAGAAGAGCTTGTAGTGAAATTCTGTAGTGCAGCATCACCATTCTTTTTTTCATAGGTCTTGACCTGCCCTTTATCATTCTTCGAGGGGTTTTCCGTAACCCAAAAAAGTTTTTTATTTCGAGACAGAGCACGAACTGCCTCATTGTAATTTTCAAAAATTTGTGTTAGAGACGGGTAACTCGTGCCCACTCTGTGGTTAATTTCCCTTCTCAAGGCAACTGGCAACTTTTCGTATATAATATGGCTGACCAGCAAAAATCCGGGGGAGTTCTCCTCAAAAAAATCTATCAGATATGAAGTCCTCAATTCGGATAAATCCGCTCTCACCTCAGCAAGGTATCGCTTCACAGCCACAAATTCAGGGTCATATTGAGGAGAAGTAGAAATGATCTGCTTGAAGATCTCACTTATTATAAAGGGGACATCCAGGAATTCCTTGGTCAGCAAATCCACCGCTACATCGTAATTACCATCCTCCAAGGTCAGATGGGAAACCAATTGCAAGGCATAGTCACTCAAATACCCTTTCAATAAGGCTAATTTTGCCCTGCCGGAATCAATAGACTCAGTACAGTTTTTGAATTGAGCAATAAAATTTTTATATTCAAATTTGGAAGGATTGATTCCACTAAAGGTGGCACACTGCAACTTGGGGACAGAAAGCAAAGGTACAGAGGTAGGTTCATTTTTCCGTGATGTGGTGGGGTTTTCAATAGAATTTTCAATGTCGGCAAGGCGATCATTAATATTAGCTCGAAAGCCAATTTCCCTCCTTTGCTCCTCAACAAATCCACACTCCCTTAAATCAAGTTCTGCTTTTATACACAGCCCTTTAATTTTATCATTTAAGGAGCGAACCTCAATCTGCAACTCCTTAATTATAGTTTCTTCCTCCTGGAAGGTTTTTTTTCTCAAACCTTCGCGTTCTTCCAACATGTCCGTGTTAAGGGAAATATCTTCATTTAACACGTTTCTGGAGTCCATGAGCGCCCTAACACCCTTCAAGGTCCGGAAATCATCCATTTTACAGTTGTTTTATTTTGGGAAAGGATGATGGTTTTAAGTTGTTTTTTTTTTGTTTTTTTAAACAAGTTAAATTTTGTGGGAGTATTGTTGATAATGTCTGTGTATAGGCCGAGAAGGCAGAAATACTATTTGTTCGTTTTGGACGGAACTTAGCATAAATGGAGTTATGGCCCTTGGACGGAAGTTTGCATAAGTGGAGTTATCGCCCTTATATAAGGAGGCCATGTTTATTTACATTCGTATGTACGACGCCACGCTCTTGAACGAATGATGACTGCTTTACGCGAACTTCAGTCAGTAGAAAGTTTCAAACTTTTAATAATACAACAGGAAATATTATATTATTTGTTCGTTTTTTTTTTTTTTGGAAACGAAATAATTTTTTTTTTCTTTTAAAATGTTCATTGAATTTTAAACCTTTAACAAAGGCAGAAATATTATTTGTTCGTTTTTTTTGTTTTTTTTTGAAGCGAAATAAATTTTTTTTTTCCTTTAAAATGTTCATTGAATTTTAAACCTTTAACAAAGGCAGAAATACTATTTGTTCGTTTTTTTTGGAAACGAAATAATTTTTTTTTTTTCTTTTAAAATGTTCATTGAATTTTAAACCTTTAACAAAGGCAGAATTACTATTTATTCGTTTTGTTTTTTTTTTGGAAACGAAATAATTTTTTTTTTTTTTAAGATGTTCATTGAATTTTAAACCTTTAACAAAGGCAGAAATACTATTTATTCGTTTTTTTTTTTTGGAAACGAAATAAATTTTTTTTTTTTAAGAGGGACTTCTCAAATTGGTATTCCTTTTTCCATTTTCCTTGCAAATATCCTCAGGAGTTCAAATCTTCTCTTCCCTTTTATTTTTTTTTTTTCTTCACAACAAGCTGCTAGACGTTATTTAGTTTTGCAAAATATGGCGATTGCCGGGAGCTGGTGTCTTGTTGAAGTAGGAAGTGGGAAATACAGAAATAAAGATTGCTGAACTCACACAAGAATTGGAGAAAATTATGTATATTAAATTGAAAATATTACAAAGAAAAGGTTCTTGCAAAACTAATTGTGTTTGCGGCTTTAGAAGTCCAATAAAAAGTTCTTTATCGTCCAAAAGTCTTGGACGGGACGGCTCCCTGAAAAAGTTCAATCAAAATTCGGCGGCAAATTTAGGAGAGATTTTCCATAGTTGTCTATAGGCCGACGATTGATTCAAAAAGAGGGCGAATCTGTTTTTCCAGAATTCTGCTTATATTAAATGTTTGTTGATTGGCCAAGGAGCTTCATCCTAGCCAATCAAAATAGGGCTTTCAGAAAGGAGAAGTGGTCGATATAATTAGTTTGAACAAAGGGAGGTAACTACTTTTTTATATTTCTTTTTTAGCATTTTGTTTTGAATGGTCGATCTCATATTGTTTCGTAGTTTTGTTTTGTTTTTGTTTTTTGTTTTTTTTCATTTGCATCAGCACAAGATCATCAGGTCTGGGCACATCATGAATTTTTGTTTCTATGCTTGTTGTTTGAGCATCCTGTTGTTCCTATTGCCTAATATCTATATTGAGATGACTTGATGATAACATGAAAGAATATTTCAAAAATAAATTTCTTAACATTATTCAACAAACAATCCTTGCTTAGTTAATACGGATTGAGGTGATTTTATTATAAAAAATTTAGAAATAAATAACTATTTATAAATAATTAGAAAAAACAATTTATAAATATTTATGATAACCCATTTATAAATAATTAGAAGAAACAATTAATAATTATAATAAAATATTTTATAAATAATTAGAAGAAATAATTTATAAATAATTCGAATGAAATAATAGAAGAAACAATTTATAATAAACCATTCATAAATAATGAAACAATAAATGGAAATTTATATATAAAAAATTAGAAAAACAATTTATAAATAATTAGAGGAGAAACAATTTATAATTAGAAGAAAAAAACATTTAAATAATTAAAATAAACCACTTATAAAAAATAGAAAAACAATTTATAATAAACCATTTATAAATAACAAGCGACGGGTACCCGCCGTTGCCCGGGTGTTTTTCGGGGTATGTGAAAAAACCCCGAAAATGTGAAAAAAAAAAACAGGTGCCCGTGAAAAAAAAAACGAAGCCTTCACGACGCGCAGTTGGAAAATAGTAAAGTGTTAAAAAAAAAAACAGGTGCGGGTTTTTGATTGACGTGACGGCGATAGGTATTCAGCAGTTACGATTTTGTGCGGACAGTTTTGAATGAGGTGAATAAATCAGTTTGTTTGTTTTTAAAAACCCGCTCCCTGTTTATTAGGAGGAGCGAAATGAAAGCTACCGTTTGATATGACGAAGTCGACATTGAACAAAGGTTACTTAGCTCTCTTGAGACAACTGGCTTTCGGCCTGTTGTATTTATTTGCTTCCCACTGAGACAATAAGGCACACGGCCGTTTTTTAATGTGGAGAGAGAGGGAGGGGGGAGGAAAAGGGGGGAGCAGCTCCCGAGAGGTGGGAAATGGGAGCTGGATAGTAACTGTTGGCATGAAGGGTTGCCCCTACATTGACCAAGGTCAGATATGTGGGGTTACCCCCACATAAGGTCTGTGCTAGTCTTTGCTTGCAGCATCTGTCGGAACAGATACTACACTTTGATCTTGTCCCCCGTGCAGCCAAAGCGGGGGGGGGGGCTGGCTTTCGGCCTGTTGTATTTATTTGCTCCCCCACCGAGCAAATTAGGCACAAGGCCAATTTTTAATGTGAGGAGTGAAGGGAGGGGGAAGGGATAAAGGGGACCAGCTCCCGAGAGGAGCGAAATGGGAGCTGATTAAAGGTCAAGCATGTGGGGTTGCCCCCACATCTGGTCTTTGCTAGTTATAGCTAGTCCCAGCTAGTCATAGCTTGCAGTATCTGCCGGAACAGATACTACATTTGATCATATCACCCGGGCTCCGGAGGGCGCGCGGGCAAGTGGCCTGTCGGCCTGTTGTATTTATTTTCTCCCCCACCGAGCAAATTAGGCACAAGGCCAATTTTTATTGTGAGGAGTCAAGGGAGGGGGAAGGGAAAAAGGGGACCAGCTCCCCAGTAGGAAGAATTTGGAGCTGGTTAAAGGTCAAGCATATGGGGTTGCCCCCACATCTGGTCTTTGCTAGTCATAGCTAGTCCTAGCTAGTCATAGCTTGCAGCATTTGCCGGAACAGATACTACACTTTGAACATGTCACCCGGGCCCCGGAGGGTGCGCGGGCAAGCGGCCTGCGGCCTGTAGTATTTATTTGCTCCCCCACCGAGCAAATTAGGCACAAGGCCAATTTTTATTGTGAGGAGTCAAGGGAGGGGGAAGGGAAAAAGGGGACCAGCTCCCGAGAGGAGGGAAATGGGAGCTGGTTAAAGGTCAAGCATGTGGGGTTGCCCCCACATCTGGTCTTTGCTAGTCATAGCTAGTCTTAGCTAGTCATAGCTTGCAGTATCTGCCGGAACAGATACTACACCTTGATCATGTCACCCGGGCCCCGGAGGGCGCGCGGGCAAGCGGCCTGTGGGCCTGTTGTATTTATTTGCTCCCCCACCGAGCAAATTAGGCACAAGGCCAATTTTTATTGTGAGGAGTCAAGGAAGGGGGCAGGAAAAAAGGGGACTAGCTCCCGAGAGGAGGGAAATGGGAGCTGGTTAAAGGTCAAGCATGTGGGGTTGCCCCCACATCTGGTCTTTGCTAGTCATAGCTAGTCTTAGCTTGCAGCATCTGCCGGAACAGATACTACACTTTGATCATGTCACCCGGGCCCCGGAGGGAACGCGGGCAAGTGGCCTGTCGGCCTGTTGTATTTATTTGCTCCCCCACCGAGCAAATTAGGCACAAGGCCAATTTTTATTGTGAGGAGTCAAGGGAGGGGGAAGGGGAAAAGCGGACCAGCTCCCGAGAGGAGGGAAATGGGAGCTGGTTAAAGGTCAAGCATGTGGGGTTGCCTCCACATCTGGTCTTTGCTAGTCATAGCTAGTCCTCGCTAGTCATAGCTTGCAGCATCTGCCGGAACAGATACTACACTTTGATCATGTCACCCGGGCCCCGGAGGGCGCGCGGGCAAGCGGCCTGTCGGCCTGTGGTATTTATTTGCTCCCCCACCGAGCAAATTAGGCACAAGGCCAATTTTTAATGTGAGGAGTCCAGGGGGGGGAAGGGAAAAAGGGGGCCAGCTCCCGAGAGGAGGGAAATGGGAGCTGGTTAAGGGTCAAGCATGTGGGGTTGCTCCCACATCTGGTCTTTGCTAGTCATAGCTAGTCATAGCTTGCAGTATCTGCCGGAACAGATGGTATTTATTTGCTCCCCCACCGAGCAAATTAGGCACAAGGCCGATTTTTAATGTGAGGAGTGAAGGGAGGGGGAAGGGAAAAAAGGGGACCAGCTCCCGAGAGGTGGGAAATAGGAGCTGGTTAAAGGTCAGACATGTGGGGTTGCCCCCACATCTGGTCTTTGCTAGTTATAGCTAGTCATAGCTTGCAGTATCTGCCGGAACAGATACTACACTTTGATCATGTCACCCGGGCCCGGAGGGCGCGCGGGCAAACGGCCTGACGGCCTGTTGTATTTATTTGCTCCCCCACCGAGCAAATTAGGCACAAGGCCAATTTTTAATGTGAGGAGTCAAGGGAAGGGGAAGGGAAAATGGGGACCAGCTCCCGAGAGGAGGGAAATGGGAGCTGGTTAAAGGTCAAGCATGTGGGGTTGCCCCCACATCTGGTCTTTGCTAGTCATAGCTAGTCATAGCTTGCAGTATCTGTCGGAACAGATACTACACTTTGATCTTGTCCCCCGTGCCGCCGAAGCGGGTGGGGTGGCCTGACGGCCTGTTGTATTTATTTGCTCCCCCACCGAGCAAATTAGGCACAAGGCCGATTTTTAATGTGAGGAGTCCAGGGAGGGGGAAGGGAAAATGGGGACCAGCTCCCGAGAGGAGGGAAATAGGAGCTGGTTAAAGGTCAAGCATGTGGGGTTGCCCCCACATCTGGTCTTTGCTAGTCATAGCTAGTCCTAGCTAGTCATAGCTTGCAGTATCTGTCGGAACAGATACTACACTTTGATCATGTCACCCGGGCCCCGGAGGGCGCGCGGGCAAGCGGCCTGACGGCCTGTAATTAGAGTCGAGTTTCGCTTTTTTTATACCGAAAACTGAATGTAACGCGTGCCGATGCGGGAAATGTCGAATAATTAACGTTTGAAAGTCAATAAAATTTAATAGACAGGTGAGCTCCGTGGGTAACTCTGAGATATTACAATTTATAGATGATATGAAAAGTTTTAAGAAGTTGTGAACCGAGCAAGCGCTTCTCTGAAAGAAGCCTTTTGTGGGCATCGAGGAAAAGCGTACATACATACATACATACATACATACATACATTTTTGCTTTTATATATATAGATTATAAGAAACAATATATAAATAATTATATAAACAATTTATAAATAATTAAAAGTAACAATTTATAAATAATTATAAAAACCATTTATAAATAATTAGAAGAAACAATATATAAATAATTATAATAAACCTTTTATATATAATTGGCAGAACTACCCAGTGTTGCCCATGTTATGAAAAGGGACAGACCTCAATAAGTAAGAAAGCAAAAGTAGATATGATATTTGGAAAAAGTTAGAATTGAATCCAGTAGGCAAGTGTTAAAAGATAATAGATATTTAATCCTAGGAATGCAGAACGATTGTCATTGTTCTTGCAAATAACTAAATATTATTTATGTCAAAGGTAGATATCTAATTGTCCATTCTTTTAGAAATAACTGGATATCAAAAATATCAGTTAAAAGAATAGACAATAACAAAGTTGAAAATGTTATATAATAAATATGTTAAATGATACAATTTAATTTACAGATTTCTTTTGTTTATGAGAGATGTTAGATACATGTGCAAAAGGCACGGGTAAATTGAAAAGTGATAAAGTCATGTTGGTTGACTACACTTCTGACGTCATAAAGAAAGGAGATTCTCAATATATTGAGACGGGGTTCGAGTTAGAGACAATCAGAGAATCACAGTCACAGTGAGACGAGAGTCAGACAGCGGTTTAGTGAAGCTGATGTCCTTCGAGACAAAAGGGAGAAGAGGAAACAATGTAGCCATACAAGCTTGAATTCTTGAGTCATCAATCAGCCGGCTGATGAATAAAGAATTACCATCGATATTTTCTAACTGTTTTTCTTCATGTCATCATCCTACAATTGAAAGGTAAATGTGTTTTGTCTACCATCATCTTAAACGAACTTTGTGTAACCCCCTTCCAAGTAATGTGTCCCCTCTTCCATCATCAGTAATTGTCTCTCCCCTCCTCTGCATTAGCAAGAACTGCTGCATAAATGTCTCAGATCCGTATTATAAGAAAGGAATTATCATCACAGTTGTCATGATGTACCAAGAATGTAAATGTCATTATCATCTTTGTTCTGAATCCCTGTATTATGTGTCTCCAATATGTACCCCGACTATTCAACACAAAAGTAAACTAAAAAAAGTGTTTTTTTTTTTGTTTTTTTGTAAATGAAGCAATTGGATGATATGGTAAATATTATTTTAAAGTTTTAATAAAAGCTTCTACCTCTTTTTCATTATACTAAGGGGAAGTAATTATAGATAATATTTAGACGTCCCTTTGCGCCTGGCAGCTATGCTCCAAAATTGCTAATAATCAGTCAAGTAATTATGGTGTGAATTTTAATCAAACAAATATAAAACATTTAATGCTGAAATTTTACAGTGGCTTTATTTAAGATCACATTCAATTATATTCTGATGGATCGTGCTTAAATAATAACGTTATTATTTGGAAGGGAAGCTTTGTAAACTATTCTGTACTTACATATGCTATGCAGAAGAAGGATATTTTTTTTTAGATAGGATTTTAAGATTAAATTCAGTTGTTCTGGCATGATTTGTTTATTAAAATGTTAGGTGAAAGTACAGATTAGTTGGAAAACTCCTCTCCCTTCGCATGAGTATCTAAAAAAGAAAACAAAACAGAAATGTAGTGATAATTAAAAAATAGAAGATTAAGAAGAAGAAGAAGAAGAAGAAGAAAAAGAAATGTTATCGCATTGTCAGACGCATGCTCAACCGAACACACAAACACATGCATGCACGAACTATAATAAAAACAATTAGTGAAGGAGAGTGAGAGAGGGGAGGGGTGTAACCCCTTTATACACAATGTGGACTATGTAGAATAATAGGGAACAGCAGTCCGACGGCTACAAAGCCACTGATTTGTATCGCACACACACACACACACACACACACACACACACACACACACACACACACACACACAACTGTAATGACCTATGCATTAAATAAAACTTGAGGCCGAGCAAACGTGAAGAAATCATCCCGGTGACAACTGGTAGCAGTGGTAAGACTAAATATTTAATGATAAAAATAGGGATTCCTTCCTCTTATGATGTTGCGATTGTGATGGTGTTGCTCATTGGATGCAATGTAGTATTTTATTATCACGACTGAATGTGTCTAAAATGGTGTTCAAAAGCGACATAAAATAGTGTCTATTAGCCTTAATGTATTGAGTTTTTATGTGGCATCTGTTGTTACAAACCTACAATACTTTTGTCCAGAGGGGTATTCCCGCAGCTACTTTATTAATATAGAATAGATTAGACGGAAGAATTTATAAATCATTAGAAGAAAAAATTTAGAAATAATTATAATAAACCATTTATAAAAAGTTAAAATAAAGAATGAAAAAATAATTATAAGAAACCATTTAAAATTAAATAGAAGAAATCATTTAATATTTAGAAAAAACAATTTATAAATAATTGCAATGCACCGTTTACAAATAATTAGAAAAAAAAATTAATAAATTAATAGAATAAATAATTTATAAATAATCATAATAAATGATTCATAAAAAATAACAAGCAAAAATTTAGATATAATTTGAATAAACCATTTATAAGAAAATAGAATCAACCATTTATAAATGAACATTTCTTAAATAATTAGAAGAAACAATTAATAAATAATTATAATGAACTATTTATAAAAAATTAGAATAAACGTTTTATTAATAATTAGAATAAAAATTTATAAATAATTTAAAGACAAAATTTATAAATAATCATAATTAACTGTTTATAAATTATTAGAATATGTAATTTATAAATAATAAAAGGAAAAATTATAAATAATTCGAAGAAACATTTATAAATCATTATAATAAACAATTTATAAATAATTATAATAAATTACTTACAAATAGGTAAAAGAACCAATATATAAATAAATGAAATAAACAATTTATAAATAATTAAAATAAACCATTAATAAATAATTAGAAGAAACAATTATAATGAACCATTTTAAAATAATTTGAAGAAACAATTTAGAAATACTTTGATTATACCATTTATAAAAAGTTAGAATAAACCAATTTTAAATAATTAGAAAAAAACAATTCATAAAAAAATAAGAGGAAATAAATAATTTGAAGAAATAATTTATAATCAGAATAAAGAATTTATAAATTATTAGAATAAATTATAAATATTTTATAAATGACTATAATAAGCCATTTATAAATAATAATAAAAAACAATTTATAAAAAATTAGAAGAAAAAAATTATAAATATTTTGAAAAACAAGTTATAAATAATTTTTTATTTTATTTTTATTTTTTTAATTACATTTTCACTCCAAACAAAGCACAGTGCCACTTTGATGTAGGGGGCTACTATCAGGGACATAAGTTGCAGGGATAATATGTAGAGAGTTGAGCAGCAAGATGTCTGTTCACATTACACTTGAACTTCTGCATGTCAGTACAGTTGGGGAAGAAGGAACCCAGAAGAGAATTCCAAAGTCTAGCAGTTCTGAGGAAGAAACTATTAGAGTAGAAGGCTTTCTTACATCTAGGGATCTCTACAGTGTAGGGGTGGGATTTTGCTGCTTATCAGGTTTGTTGGGGTATTTTCATCGAAGGAGTACAAGGACTTGTAGTTTGTCGGAGCATCCACCATTAAAATACTTGTAAAGCAGGCAGAGGGATACAATATTTCGTCGATGAGACAGAGGTTGAAGCTTAGATTAGATCACAGATCACGATCTATCAGGTTGGCGATTCTCTTTTGAACCATGTCCAGGAGTGAGAGACTAGTAATAGATGCATCAGCCCAAAATGTGACAACAATACTCCATACATGAGCGAATGGTGACCTTGTAGAGATACAGGAAACTTTCAGGCATGGTAGAGAGCTTTGGCAATGTAACTGTTTCAACTCATGTTCCCTGTGAACGTTAAGTCAAGAAGTTTGAATGAAGTATTTTCAGGCAACGTATATTTAGCCATAGCTATTGGTGATTGAAAAGGTTCTTGTAATTATTAAAGGAAACGAGCTTAGTCTTGGCAGCATTGAATGTTACTATCCATTTTTTACCTCATTCCACTAGAGACTTGAGGTCTTCCTCTAGGGTTTCCGTCATTGCCTTGCATATTTTCATTTTCCTCTTGTAGCTGTTATAGAGTGTGGTGCTGACAGTAAATATACCCATCTTAGAGACTATTTTAACAGGGAGGTCATTAATGAATTTCAGGAATAATAAAGGTTCAAGGATCGACCTCTGAGTTACACCCGCATTTATATCATACTAGCATGGGTGCCCGGCGTTACCCGGGTGTTTGGATTTGTGTGTTGAGCAAAAAAAAAAAGTGAGGCTTGAACCTGTACCGTGAAGGAGGAAAAGAACGGGGAAAAACGTAACGTCTTTGCTGTTACGACCACCATGATGTAGGTTTAAATTAAGGTTAGACAATCGAAAAGAGAGGATGACTTTCGAAAATATCGGCGAAAAAAGCGCTCCCCTCCCTGTAGAAAAGTGCCCTGTTGAGAGTGAAGAAATTGATGTTTTTAGCCAATTTTCCAATATTTATCGTTTGAAAGGTCGAGCTTCAAAACGATACTGATCTTGTGAAAACTCGTCGCCTCTGTCGAAATTTTTAGGCAGACATGCAAACATACATACGTACATTTATATATTGGTAGCTCAAATTTTTCGACCCAAACTGATTAAAAAGCTTGCCCTATCTCTGAATACCCTTTATGTAAAATTTCAAATGTTTAGACCAGAAATTGTCTGAGTAATTTGGTAGAGACCGCAGAGGTCAAATTTTTTAAAACTTAACCCCTATTATGACCCCTTAACATTTACTGTTTTCGGCTCAAATCAAGTTATTAAGTTAGATCCATGTCCAAGGAACCTATATCTAAAATTTCAATTGTTTATACCGAAAATTGGCAGAGGAGTTTGGTAGAGTTCTCAAAGGTCAAATCGTTGAACTTTGACCCCTTAACAGCCAAATTTCTGGCCGAAAACGGATTACAAAGATTTTCCCTAATCTCAATACCCTGTATATCAAATTTCGAGTCTGTAGACTGAAAAGTGACAGAGTTATTGCGTAGGGAAATGTACACAGACAGACAGATAAATAACACACACAGACACTTTCACTTATATATATAGATGTTTAGACGTGAAGACAACCTGAATTCTTCTCTTATTTAAGAAGGATCTAATTATGTTTAATATTCGTCCAGTAATACCATAGAATCTGATTTTCATGAAAAATTCCATCGTGCTATACCGTAGCCATAGTTATATTTAAGGCTACTCCCCTCCTCTCCTCTGCCTTATCCAGTGCATGGATTACAGTTAGAATATTTATAATTATAATGATTAATAAACAATTTATAAATAATAAAAATGCACAAGTATAATTAATTATAACCATAATTATAATAAATCATACAAAAATAATTCAAAAAAAGAATTTATAAATAATTATGATAAACAATTTACAAATAAGTAGAAGAAACAATTTAGAAATTATTATAATAAACTAGGTAATTAGAAAAAAGTATTTATAAATAATTAAAAGAGACAATTCATAAATTATAAGGACTGTAAATAATTAGAATTTTTTAAATAATTATAATTAATTTATAAATAATTATACTAAACCATTTTAAAATTATCATAACATTATTATTATAACATTATTATAATTACTAAATAATTAGGAAACAGAATCTATAAATAATTAGAACAAACAATTTATAAACAATTAGATAAATATAATTTATCAATAATTATAATAAACTATTTATAAAATATAAGAGAAAAAAATTTACAAATAATTAGAAAAACAATTTATAAAAATTAGAAGAAAAATTTTATAGAAAATGATTATAAAACATTTATAAATAATAAGGAGAAACCATTTATAATTAATTAGAAGAAAAAAAATTTTTAAATTAAAAAACAATTTATAAATAACTAGAATAAACAATTTATAAATAATTTGAAAATACAATTCATAGATAATTACAATAAACAATTACAAATTATAATGAACATTTTTTTTTAATAATTTGAATAAACAATTTATAAATATTTAGGAGAAACTGTTTATAATTATAATAATTAGCGAATAATTAGAAGAAACGGTTTATAAAAAAAATAAAAGAAAACATTTTTAAATAATAATAAAAAATTATATACTAATTAGAAAAAACTATTTTTTAAATAATTTTTATAAGCAATTCATAGATAAGTAGAAATTATAAGAAACGATTTACAAATAATTAGAAGAAAAAATGTATAAATAACTATAATAAACCATTCATAAATAATTAGAGAAAACAATTTTTAATAATTAAAATAACAATTTTTAAATAGTTAAACAAAAATGCATGGATAATTAGAAGAAACAATTTACTAATAATTAAACAAAATTATAAATAATTTTAATAAACTAATTATGAATAATTACATTAAACAATTTATAAATAAAATAGGAGTAAGACTTTAGGAATAATATAAACAAACGATTTTTAAATAATTAAAAGGAATAACTTATAAATAATAAATAGAGATATTTTATGAATAATTACCATTTATAAAAAAAATAATATAAACAATGTAAAAATATTAAAAAGAAACAATTTATCAATAATTATTATAAACTATTTATAAATAATACGAACCAATTTATAAATAGTTAGAGGAAATAATTTATAAATTATTATACCCAAGCATTTATTAATCATTAAAACAAACAATTGTAAAAACAAACTTCCAAAAAACAATTTTTGAATAATTAGAAAGGAAAATTTATAAACAGTTAAAATAAATCATTGTTTAATAACAAGAACAATTTTTAAATAATGAAGTGGAATAATTTATAAATTATTAAAAGAAACAATTTATAAATAATTATATTTAAAAATCATTAGAGGAAACAATTAAAAATATTAAGAAAGAAAATCTATAAATAATAAAAGAAAATATAAATAATTTGGAAAAACAATTTATATATAATTTAAAGAGAAGTATATAAACAATGAAAAAGATTAATAAATAATTATAATAATCAATTTATAAATAAATAGAAGAAACAATTTGTACATATACATGATGCACAATTTGTAAATATTAAAAGAAACAATTAATTAATAATTATAATAAACTTATTATAAATAATGAAAAGAAACATTTATCAAGTTATTATAAACAAAACAATTCATTAATAATTAGAAAAAAACAATTTATAAATAATTAAAATAATAAACTATTAAGAAATAGTCAAATGAAACCATTTATAAGTAATTAAAGAAAACTTTTATAAGTAATAAGAAACAATTTATAAATAATTCCATAATAAACTATTTATAAATTATTATACAAACTAATAAAAAGAATTGTAGAAAACATTTATATATAATTGTATTAAGCTATAATTAAATAATTTTAAAGACAATAAATAATTGGAGAAATTTGTAAAAATAGATATAAACGCTCTTTATAAAAAATATCATAGACAATTAATAAATAATTAGAAGAAACAATAATTAGTAATTTAAAGAAACAATTTATAAATAATTTGCAAAAACAATACATAGCTAATTTAATAGACTATTTGTTAATAATTATAATGAACAATTTAAAAAATAATTTGAAGAAAAATCTTATAAATTATTAGAAGAAACTGTTTATAATTATAATAAACAATTTGCGAATAATTAGAAGAAACAATTTAAATAAATTAAAAGAAACAATTTCCAAATAATAAAATAAACATACAATTTTATTACAATTAGAAGAAACAATTTTTAAATAATTTTATAAGCAATTTCTAAATATTAAGAATACTTTTTATAAGAAACGATTTACAAATAATTAGAAGAAACTTTTTATGAATTATTATAATAAAACATTTATAAATAGTAAGCGATAAAAGTTACAGTGTTTAATAGCTAAACAGAAAATGTATACATAATTAGAAGAAACAATTTACAAATAATTAAAGAAAACATATATAAATGATTATAGTAAACCTATTTTAAATAATTAGAAAAAAACAAAAATAATTATAGTAAACCTATTTTAAATAATTACAAAAACAATTTATAAATCATTGGGAGAAACAATTTATGAATAATATAAACAAACAATTATTAAATAATTAGAAGAAATAATTTATAAATAATTAAAAGAAACATTTTTTAAATAAGTATAATTAACGATTTTTAGATAATTAATAAAACCAATTAAAAAATGGTAAAAGGAACAATTTATAAATAATTATTATAAATTATAATGTACAATTTATAAATAAGTAGAAGAAACAATACATAAATAGAAAAAAAACGAATAATATGTAATTAAATGAAACAATTTATAAATAATTAAAATAATTTATAATTAATTAAAAAAAGCGTCATAAATAGTTATAAATAATCAGAAAACGCTATTTTTAAATATAAATAAGCATTTTTTAAATATCTAAACAGTTTGACAAAATATACAGCATATTTACTTAAATAAACGTTATTTGAAAAGATATGCGATTAAAAATAAAAAGTTAATTGATATAAAATGTTTACGTATTTTTATATTTTTTTTATTATAAGGGGATTATTAAAAATAAATTTTTACGAAATTAAAATTCAAAGGATCTTGCTAATTTATATGAATGATGATTAAATTATATAATAATCAAATTATATGATGATTTTATTATATGATGATTAAATAATAATTAAATTCTATGATGATTAAATTCTATGATGATTTTATTATATGATGATAAAATTATTAGGTAATTTTATTATATAATAATTAAATTATATAATAATTAAATTATTTGATGATTTAATTATACATTAATTAAATCATATGACGATTTTATTATCTAATAATTAAATTATATAACGATTTCAATTATATGATAGTTAAATTATATGATGATTAAATTGAATTTTCAAATGAAAGTAAAATATTCCAAATATACTGAATTGGTGAATTAATAAATTAATTGATGTTTGATACAATAATTTATTGATTTATAATACACTTATAATTGATGTCAAATACAAAAATAAATGATGTCCAATGCAAAATTAATTGGTATATAAAGCAAAAATATTAATATAATGTATAATAAAATATATATGATGAATACAATATTAATTACTGTGTAATACGAAAAACATATAACGTGTAATATAATAATAATTGACGTCGAATACAATATTAATTAATAAAATATAATACAATAATGGTCAATTCATTTTAAATTATTATTATTATTATTGTATTTAAAGTCTATCTTTGTTGCATTGAATTATTTAATTATTATTGTATTACACATTATTAGTTAATTATAATCATCATCTAAATATTCACTACTCCCTCTATGGATGTATGCACTTAATCTATAAGGAACATCTTCCTGCCAGGGTGGTACTAAACTATAACATTTTAAATTTGCAATCGCATCAACATATTTTGCTGTCGCTTTGGGGCATTTCTCCAATTCCTTTTTCATCATTGCTTCTAATTGCTTAGAATCGGTGACCTTTTGACCAAAGCATATTCTGGTGAAACTGTTCACATGCGTAGTTCTTTTTCAATCTGTACATATCAGGTTGACAAGACATTTCTTGTGGTTTTTAACTTTGAAATTCCAATGAACATATCTTGGCTCAAAAAAAAATTTCTTGATCAAAATAAGCACCGTCAGAATCAACACATTTTTGTCAACGCAAAACAAATGTATTTATGCCAGTAACGTAAAAATCTTGCGTTCTGGTGGTGAGGAAGCTGCTGAAGACGTTTTTGATATCGTTTAGGTTTTTGAAGCATTTCTCACATAAAAAGTTGTTGAGGTGCTTCAAAAGTGGGAGTCGGTAGGGGTATGGTCTGGAGAGCATGGCGGATGAGGCAGAGTTTCGCAACCCAATTTGTTCAACTTCTGCAGTGTCGGTTTAGCAACGTGAGGTTGGGTATTGTGGAGGAGAATTGGGCCTTTTCGGTTGTCTAATACTGAGTGTTATTGTCGAAGTTTCTGACACATTTCTTCCGTCTGTTGACAGTACTTATCCAGTTTATAACTTTTAATCTGATGATAGCCCCAAAAGTATATGAGTTTGTTTTTAGGCGTTTCTGACCGCAGAATACTCCAAAAAGTTCAATAGCTATTCTGGTCACCCAGAATAACTCTCCCAATATGATAGCTTGGCCTTGATCGTCTATATGAGGACAGGGTTGGTTGGTTGGTTGGTTGGTTGATTGATTGGTTGCTTGCTTGCTTCTAGTTTCTTCACTTTCTTTCATCTTGAGTCTAAGAAAACGGCACATATATACAACGATCATCGATACTCTGTCACTTAGCAATGTCAACAAATTTGTACAGGGTATTTTTTTTCGACTATCAGTCTATCTGCAAAAGAATTTAAAATCGATGCACTAATCATGCAAAAGAATTTAAAATCGATGCACTAATCATGCAAAAGTTCCTATATATCATTGTCTAGTTCACTATAAAAAGCAAACGTTCAGTACTAATCAAAGGCGACCCACTCTCCTTTCCACTTGGATTTATTTTTTCATATTATCTTTCCTTGGATCATGGTCTGGTCTGGGATTAAAAGCTTGGTCCAATAAAGTTCATTAAAAATTCTTTATCCTGAACGAAAAACAAAAGAAAAATGGTATTTTTTTTTTTATCTTACAATTGTATTTTCTGGGATGAAAGTTCATTCATGTTCTATTCTAGGGAAGATGACTTTTGGTTGTCGTTCAATTTGCAAAGCACCCATTTATCAAGTTTTTTTTTTTTGTCTTTTCAATCCTTCTTAAATGGTTCAACATTGTCGTATATGTTACATCTAATCCAGAAGCAAGTTCTCAAACAGTTATACATGGATTAGCTTTGACTAAAGCTCTTAATTGATTGTTGTCAGCATCCGATAGCCAACCACTACACTCATCATCTTCAAGATTCTCGTCGCTGCCACAAAATTTCTTAAACCACCTTTGTGTTGCGTGTTCAGCAGTGGTTTCTGGGCCAAAGGCTTCCTTGATATCACAGGCTGTTTCAGCAGCTTTTCAGCCTAGCTTGAATTGAAATAAGAAAATTCTGTGAACTTGCTTTTTTCCCTCTTGTATTCAACGTTCTGAAAAGAAGACATAATATTTAAAGTAAAGGAATTATAATAAAATCTTATTTGAAAGTACATCATTTGAAATAAAAAAATTGGCAAAAATTTTCTTGTCAACCCAATATAAGGATACTTCCATGGTTTTCCCTTCCCAACTACCAAAAGATCACCTGCTTTATTAATAACTGTTATTAATAACTGTTCTAAGCCACATTGTTTAATAGTAGCCTTTTGAAATATCTCTGGAGCCGGAGCAATACCAAATGATAAAACTTGCTATCAAAACCAACCATATGCAAAACTTGTAGATGTAGGATTAAGACGACTTTACTGTCTGCCAGTTCTGGAAGTAAATCGTCCAATACAAATAACTGATAATGTTTCCGTTTAAGAACTTTATTTAAATGTGTATTTTAATGTATATGTATAGGTGTTTGATCTGTACATATTCGTAATTTTCCGTTTTTCTTGGTCACTAGTGTTAATACACTTACTGGTTCAACCACTTCCGTTTCTAGCAGTTTTTTTCTAATTCAGCTTCCAATTTATCTTTAATTGCTACTGGTATTCTTCGTACACCATTCTCATCATCTTCATAACACCATTAGGTGTTATTCTTGGATCCACTTCCAAATGTACGTTTCTCGGTAACTCATCCGATTCCTCCTCGAATATGCTTTTCAATTCTGTTGTAATGTTCTCCAGGTGCTGGCGGCTGAATACATCCAGTTGAGATACTTTGGCAACCATCTTGAACTTTTATTATTATTGACTGAGATGAGTGTTATCTTCTGAACTGCATTCGTTTGTCCCAATGAATTCTTTCAACAATATTTTTTCTCATGATAACCCCCCCACACACACAAACACACACACATTTCGCTTACATGGTTTAATGACTGTTTTTCTCTCAAAAAAGAATCGCATTAATTTCAAGCCACATGTGACACTCTGTCCAAAAAATCAGTAATTTTAAATTCCATGCTTTTCTAATGAAATCCTCATTTAGCTAATCCTGCATAATGAACACTCGTTACAAGAAAACACTTACGTTGAAACGATTTGAATAAATATTCCTAACATGTAAATAAATGCTGTTATTTCATATTAATACAGTGATTTCAAGTTCTTTGTTAAGTGTCGTTATTTTCCGGCGTTATTTCTATATTTTTATTTTATGTATGTGAGGATGTGCCTTATTGAAAACCTATTAATCGGCGATCTGGTTAAATTTATCTTTAACGGCCCTCTGCAGATATTCTACTACTTTCGACTTCAAGAGATTCCTGCACCTGCAACCTCAGTCCTAAAAATTGATAGATCTCGATTATGAAATGGTGAACACCAACTCACACTCTTACTAGTTCATAACTCTACGGTTAGTACCTTTAATTAGTAGCATGAGTTTATTATATATTAACAATGCTCCACTATCAAACTGCAAAACAATTGGCTTTGCTTACACCACCATCTCCGCCTTTATTACCACTTGTCTTACAGAATTTATTTTTCCTTTTGTTGTGACCATGTCTGTATGTTGATAGGGTGAACCACCACCACTATTACACCTGCTGTGTTTCAAGTGCTTAAATCTTCTTTTTTCTCAATGATTTGCATTTTAATAGCAAAATCGTTATTCACATTATATTTGAAGCATGTCTCCCCCCCCCCTTTTTTTTTCACCCCAAACAAGTCATATTGCCACTTAGGTGTAAGTGGCTACTATTTGAGACCATATCTACAGGAAAAATATGTAAGATTTGAGCAGCGAGATACCTGTTCACATTACATTTAAATGTCAGTACAGTCAGGAAAGCTGAAGACCGGGAATGAATTCGAAAGTCTACTAATCTAAGGAAGAAACAATTAGAGTAAAAGGTTTTCTGGTATTTAGGTGTGAGATCTTGCTGCTTGTCGGGTTAGTTTATGTCAAGGGGCAGATAAAATGTTGCTATTTATAAAATATTAATGATAACACGGTAATTGAAAACATTATCACATAAGCAAACAATAGAATGTTCTTCAATAGAATAATCAGTGTAATATTAGTTCAGATTAAACAGTGAATTAAAAAAACAAATATATTCTAGCCAAATATGGAGAACTGCTTGAGATATATTATTACAAGAAATAGAACTTACTATAAGTAAGGCATCACTTTTTTCTAGAGATTAAAATTCAATCAAAGGTACTTATAAACCAGTTAGTGATAACTACGTCACTATCTTTTCTAGATAATCTGATAATTTGGCATGTAAGTAATAAGATTTGAGGGAAAGATTGTACATCGCAACTTTTGCAATTTTTTCATAGTGGTAAGAAAATAGAATGAATCAATAAAGGAGTACAAATATTTATACAAGATTAATGATAAAAATGTTGCTATTTATGGAATATTAATGCAAATGCTGTTGCCATTTATACAATATAATTGTTAATAATGTTTCTATTTATAGAATATTAATGATAATAATGTTGCTATTTATACAAAATTAAAGATAATTATGTTTGTATTTATACAATATTAATGATAATAATGTTGGTATTTATACAATATTAATAATAATGTTGCTATTTATACAAAATTAAAGATAATTATGTTTGTATTTATACAATATTAATAATAATAATGTTGGTATTTATACAATATTAATAATAATGTTGCTATTTATACAATATTAATGATAATAATGTTGCTATTTATATAATATGATGATACTAATACTGCTATTTATACAATATTAATGATAATAATGTTGATATTTATACAATATTAATGATAATAATGTTGCTATTTATACAACATTAATGATAAAATGTTGCTATTTATAAAATAGTAATAATAATAATAATAATGTTGCTATTTATACAATATTAATTATAATAATGTTGATATTTATACAATATTCCTGATAATAATGTTGCTATTTACAAAATATTAATGATAATAATGTTTCTATTTGTACAATATTAATGATAATTATATTGCTATTTATACAATATTAATGATAATAATGTTGTTATTTATACAATGTTAATGATTACAATGTTGCTATTTATACAATATTAATGAAATTATGTTTAATTTATACGATATTAATCATATTAATGTTGCTATTTATACAATATAAATGATAATTGTCTCGCTGTTTATAGAATATAAATGATAATAATGTTGCTATTTATACAATATTAATGATAATCGTGTTTCTATTTATAGAATATTAATAATAATAATGTTGCTATTTATATAATATAATGATACTAATGGTGGTATTTATACAATATTAATGATAATAATTTTGATATTTATACAATATTAATGATAATATTATTGCAATTTATAGTATATGACTCATAATAATGCTGCTATTTATAAAATATTAATGATAATTATGTTGCTATTTATAGAATATAATGATAATAATGTAGCTTTTTATACAATATCATTTATAATAATGTTGCTATTTATACAAAATTAATGATAATTATGTCGCTATTTATAATATATGACTTATAATAATGTTGCTATTTATACAATATCAGTTATAATAATGTTGCTATCTATACAATATTAATGATAATTATGTTGATATTTATACAATGCCAATGATAATAATGCATCTATTTATACAATATTAATGATAATAATGTTTCGATTTATACAATATTAATGATAATAATGTTGCTATTTATAGAATATTTATGATAATTATGTTTCTATTCATACAATATTAATATTAATAATGTTGCTATTTATACAATTCTAATGATAATAATGTTTCTATTAATAGAATATTAATGATAATGTGTTTTTATTCAATATTAATGATAATTCTCTCTCTATGTATACAATATAAATGATAATAATGTTGCTTTTTATACAATATTAATGATAATAATGTTGTTATGTATACAATATTAATGATAATAATGCTGCTATTTATACAATATTAGTGAAAATAATGTTTTAATTTATAGAATGTTAATGATAATTATGTTGCAATGTATAGAACATGATAATAATGTGGCTATTTATACAATATTATTGATAATAATTTTGCTATTTGTACAATATTAAGATAATAACGTTGCTATTTACGCAATATTAATGATAAAAATCTTTCTAGTTATACAATATTACTGATAACAATGTAGCTGTTTTTATAGTATGAATGATAATAATGTAGACATTTATAAAATATTTATGATAATATTGTTGCTATTTACAGAATATTAATGATAAGAATGTTGCTATTTATACAATATTTATGATAATAACATAGCTGTTTATACAATATTAATTATAATATTTGTGCCGTTTATACAATATTAATGATTATAATCTTGCTATTAGTACAATATTAATAATATTAATGTAGATATTTATACAAAAATTATGATAAGAATGTAGCTATTTATACAATATTAATGATAATAATATTGCTATTTATATAATATTTATTATAATAATGTTGCTATTTATACAATATTAATGACAACAATGTTGCTATTTATCCAATATTAATGCGTATTATGTTGCTTTTTATAAAATATTGCTGATAATAATGTTGCTCTTTATACAATATTAATGATAATAATGTTGCTTTTTATAGAATATTTATTATAATAATGTTACTGTTTATGCAATATTAATGATAACAATGTTGCTGTTTATACAATATTAATGATATAATGTTGCTTTTTATACAATATTAATGATAACAATGTTGCTATTTATACAATATTAATGATAATAATGTTTCGATTTATACAATATTAATGATAATAATGTTGCTATTTATACAATATTAATGATAATAATGTTGCTATTTATAGAATATTTATGATAATAATGTTGCTACTTATACAATGTTAATGATAATAATGTTGCTATTTATACAATATAAATGATAATAATGTTGCTTTGTCTTCAATATCAATTAGAATAATGGTGCTATTTATAGCATATTAATGATAATCATGTGTTTATTCATAGAATTTATAGAATATGAATGCTAATAATGTTGCTTTTATACAGTATTAATGATAATAATGTTGCTATTCATAGGATAATCATGGTAATATTGTTGCTATTTATAGAATATTTATATTAATAATGTTGCTATTTATACAATATTAATGATAATAATGTTGCTATTTATAATAATTATTATTTATTAATTATAATGTAGCTTTTTCTTCAATATCAATTAGAATAATGTTGCTATTTATATCATATTAATGATAATAATGTGTTTTTATACAATGTTAATGGTAATACTGTTGTTATATTATTAATGATAATAATGTTTCTATTTATACAATATTAATGTTAATAATATTGCTATTTATACAATACTAGCATTTATGCCCAGCGTTGCCCGGGTGTTTGGAGGTGTATGCTGAGCCAAAAAAAAAAAAAAGAGTAAATTTTCTTTTTAATTTGACCCCTATTATGACCCCTTAAAATTTATAGTTTCGGGCTCAAATCACTTTATTAAGTTAGATCCAGGTTCAAGGAACCTATATCTAAAATTTCAAGTGTCTAGACCCAAAATTGTCGGAGGAGTTTGGTAGAGTTCTTAAAGGTCAAATCGTTGAAATTTGACCCCTTAACAGCCAAATTTCTGGCTGACACCCGTCACATCGATTTTCCCAAATCTCAGTACCCGGTATTTAAAATTTCGAGTCTATAGACTAAAAATTGACAGAGTTATTGCGTAGGGAAATGTACACAGACAGACAGACACACAGACAGACAGACAGACACGTTCACTTTTATAGATATATTGATAGATTAGTACAATAATGTTGCTATTTATAGAATACTAGACTACCCATGACCTGTTGGGTCAGTATTCTATATTAGTTTGTGAATTTATGTATGTGCGGTACACTTGTGATGTAAAGAAAATAGTTTTTTTGTGACAGAACAGAAACATTTCTATGAAAGTATATTTAAATGAAAAAAGAATATAGATAGATTTCTATGGGTCGTTCTGTTTTTTGAAAAAAAAAAAAACTTACAGCCATTGAATTATAAGTTGTTTGCCATACTTATTGGTAAATGTGCACTGAACAAATACCGTAATATTTAAAGTTAAATTCAAATGTTGATATATCTTTCAATTTAAATACAAAGAAAACAATTGGGACGCTGAAAAGGTACACATTAAAACAATACGTTTTATTGTTGAGTTGATTATTTATTTGTAACACAAATTTAAAAATATTTTCGGGGTTATTTTTTATGTTGGTAGTGTAGAAGAAAATGTATGAATGTGTTTTAAGAAAGGTGTATAAAAAAATGGAGAATAAATTTTAAAAAGTGAAGGCCGTGGGTAAATCGCTGTAGTAAAATGCTGTTATGGTTAAAGTAGATATATTTGTAAGAAAATTGCGTTAAAATAACTTAAAGTATTAACAATTGTTTATTTGGATAATTTAAATGCGAAAAAAAAAACAATTGAGACGCTAAAAACGTACACAGTAAAACAATACATTTTATTGTCACGTTGATTATTTAGTAAAATATATATCGTATATGTGAAACCAGTCGGTGATTATACATATTATTTGTAATCACGTTTTGTGTTTGCTTGCCATATCTTGACGTTCTTTATTCAATAAACTTAAGATATTCGCTTTTCTAAGGACGTCTGTTTGTTCGAGCGAAACCGGTCCAGCGATTTGTGTTTATTTGTTTACGCTGTCATGAGTTTATGTACGCATGCGCAACTGGAAGTCGTAAACCGGATGTTGGGTTACAACACCCGTTACAAGTTCATTTGAGTTTTATAATTATATAGATTAATGATAACAATGTTGCTATTTATAGAATATTAATTATAGCCATGTTTCTAACTATAGAATATTAATAATAATAATAATAATAATAATAATAGTATTCTGAGAAAGTGCCAAGCCGGATACAAGTTCCCCAATACAGAGGAAAAAATGAACCACCTAATGTACATGGACGATCTGAAACTTTTTGCAAGGACCGAAAAGGAGCTAGAGACACTAATTAACACTACCAGGATCTTCAGCCAAGATATCCAAATGGAATTTGGAATGGAAAAGTGCACACTACTAGTTATAAAAAGGGGAAAACTGGAAACGACAGAAGGCATGGAACTACCCAACCAAACAGAAATGAGGGCACTAGGGGACAAGATGACTATAAATACTTGGGAATTCTGGAAGCGGACACCATCAGAACAACAGAAATGAAAGAGAAAATTAGAAAGGAATACCTCAGGAGAACAAGAAAACTCCTGGAAACTAAATTATATAGCAGAAACCTAATAAAAGGTATAAATACATGGGCAGTATCACTAGTGAGATATTCTAGACCGTTTATAGGATGGACAAAAGAACTGAGACAGCTCGACCAGAAAACCAGAAAACTCATGACCATGCATAATGCACTACACCCAAAGGATGATATTGACAGACTCTACGTGAAAAGGAAAGATGGCGGGAGAGGACTGATCTCTATAGAAGACTGTGTGAAGGACACAAAAAAAGAACTAGAAAAATACATAATGCAAAACACTGAAAGGATGATTATGGCAGCGAGAGATACGGAGAAAACCAACAAAACAGAAAACAGAGAGACAAATGACAAAACGAGAAAAGAGAAATGGAAAGAGAAACAACTCCACGGAAGATTCATAAGAATGACAAAAGATGAGAATAACGAAAACACCTGGACATGGATGCGAAAATGACATATAAACCGAGAAACTGAATCCCTAATAACTGCAGCACAAGATAACTCGATAAGAACAAACCATATCAAAGCAAGGATCGATAAAACACAAGAAAACAGCGAATGCAAACTCTGTGGGCAAAGAGACAAAACAATAAACCATATAGGTAAGTGAATGCAGCAAACTGGCCCAAAAGGAATACAAAAACAGGCATGACCAAGTGGGGAGAGCAGTGTACTGGGAATTGTGCAAACGGCTGCATTTTGAGCGTACAGATAAATGGTACAAGCATAAACCCACAACAGCACTCGAAATCGAGAACCACAAAATCCTATGGGACATGGACATACAGACGGACAAACCCATCCCAGCAAGAAGACCAGATGTCGTAATAATTAACAAGAAAGAGAAATCCTGTCAAATCGTAGACTTTGCTGTCTCAGCTGACCACAGGGTGAATATGAAAGAAAAGGAGAAACGAAGCAAATACACAGAACTAGCCAGAGAGTTAAAAGGGATTTGGATGATGAAAAAAATCAAAATAGTACCGATAATAGTAGGAGCACTAGGAACAATCCCAAAAAACCTGGAAAAAAGAATGGCAGAAATTTGAATCAGAGGAATAGCTGCAAAAATACAACGCCTAATGATAATGAAAATGGCTGAAATATTAAGGAAAACCCTTGAATGCGGAGAATAACACAAGACAACATAACGAAGAAGCGTTACAGGGAATGGAGAACACCGAAGCTGCAGATCTACATGTTCTACACCCCCCCATCATGCATCTCTCCATTGTTTCACCACCGTCCCCCCCAAAAAAAAAGTGATACCAAAGAGCCGAGAAGGGTCAAGGATGATGGAAAGACCGAGGAGGGATCACTGGCCAGATCTCCGCTGGACAAGTGTGAAGAGAACTGGGACCTTGGGGAGGCTTAGTGCCACTCGAATTCCAGTATAAACCAATGCCCACCGCCAGCGAGAAATAAATGGTAAGAGGCTGTTGCGATGATGCAAATTTATTTGCAAATGCTATCAAAGGAGAAGGAGAGAGCTGGACGTCTGGGGAGACTTGTTGTCACTCAGCTTCCAGAGAACACCACAGGTCTCCAATTAGATCGTTTGCTGACTCATGTGAAAGCTCCAGGTGAGCCAATAATAATAATAGGCATACAGACGGACAAACCCATCCAAGCAAGAAGACCAGATGTCGTAATAATTAACAAGAAAGAAAAATCCTGTCAAATCGTGGGCTTTGCAGTCCCAGCTGATCACAGGGTGAGTATGAAAGAAAAAGAGAAATGAAGCAAATACACAGAGCTAGCCAGAGAGTTAAAAGGGTTTTGGATGATGAAAAAAATCAAAATAGTACCGATAATAGTAGGAGCACTAGGAACAATCCCGAAAAACCTGGAAAAAAGAATGGCAGAAATTGGAATCAGAGGAATAGCTGCAAAAATACAACGCCTAACGATAATGAAAACTGCTGAAATATTAAGGAAAACCCTAGAATGTGGGGAATAACACACGACAATATAACAAAGAAGCGTTACAGAGAATGAAGAACGCCGAAGCTGCATATCAACAAGTTCTACACCACCATCATGCATCCCCCCACTGTCTCATCACCGTCCCCCCCCAATAGAAAAGTGATACCAAAGAGCCGAGAAGGGTCAAGGAGGATGGAAAGACCAAGGAGAGAGAGCGCTGGCCAGACCTCCGCTGGACAAGCGCAAAGAAAACTGGGATCATGGGGAGGCTTAGTGCCACTCAAATACTAGTATAAACCAATGGTCACTACCAGCGAGAAATCAATGGTATGAGGCTTTTGCGATGACGTAGATTTACCTGCAAGTGCTATCGAAGGAGGTGGAGAGAGCTAGACGTCTGGGGAGACTTGTTGTCACTCAGCTTCCAGAGAACACCACAGGTCTCCAAACCGATCGTTTGTTGACTTGTGTGAAACCTCCATGTGAGCCAATAATAATAATAATAATAATAATAATAATAATAATAATAATAACAACAACAATAATAATGTTGCTTTTTATAGAATATTAATCATAGTAATGTTGCTTTCTATAGAATATTAATGACAATAATGTTTCTATTTATAGAATATTAATGATAATAATATTGTTATTTATACAATATTAATGATAATAATATTGTTATTTATATAATATTAATGATAATAATATTGTTATTTATACAATATTAATGATAGTAAAGTTCTTATTTATATAATATTTCTGATTATAATGTTGCTATTTATAGAATATTTATGATAATAATGTTGCTATTTATAGAATATTTATAATTATAATGTTGCTATTTATAGAATATTTATGATAATAATGTTGCGATTAATAGAATTTGATAATTTTAGTATTTATAGAATGATAATGACACGTTGCTATTTATAGCATAAGTATGTTTTAATTTGTAATGATAATCATGTGGCTATTAATAGCATAATGATGATCATAATGCTGCTATTTAATGATTGACTAGCAGAACCTGTGCCTGCTTGAATTATGATAAAAAGCCAGAACAGATTTGGTAAAGCTTCCTTGCTGCCACCGGAAACAAATTAAAATACAGTTGTTAGTCAGGGCCATTGCTAACCCTAGCGACCGTGTATAAAATTAAATCATTTAGTTTCCACTATCATGCATTGTCTAGCAGTAGCAGGTAGCAGAAGCCATTTTTCAATACTGGTGTCAGCCTCCATTGAAATGCTCATAACTGAAATCGTCTGTCTTCAACTGTCAGGCACTGGCATTCACTGGTTTTCAATGGATGCCTGTGACAGGGACTGATAGTGATGTAGTGAAGCGGTTACTTGCATTTAATGGCATGTACTTGCATGTACTGGTTGACCTTGGCTGTCTTTACAACTGTCACTGTCGGTTTCTGGCGTATATTGTCGGCCATTATGGGCCATAACTATTATCGACCTCCATTGGTCTTGTACACTGTTTTTTTTTTAAACTGAGATTTCATGCAAATGCGGAAAACTATACAAAGGTGAGACCAGTTGCCCCTAAAGATTTGGGTAGAAGAATACCGTAAAGCCGTTATATGATATATAGGAGTGAGGTAGAAACGTCAGGATTAGCTGATCACATATAGAAAGAAAAATAATACACATCTCTTTGTGGAACGAGGTCAAAATAATTGATAGCGATACAAGATGGAGGGTCAGGCGACTCAAAGAGGCAAACACATATGCTAAAAAAAATTAGAAAAATTACTAAGCAGACCAAGCCTAGATTTTAGTAGCATTTGGGAGCCTCTAATTGTAAAAAAAATAGAATAAAAATTGTACACGCTTAAAATTTCGGCAATGAATGATAATCCCCTTTCAATCTTTACTAGAGTTACCTCACCTTTTCCAACCATCTTTTTCACAAATTTGAAACAATAATCATAAAATAGAGACTAACTTACAGAATACGAAAATATCATTTCTCTTTTCTTTTTCAAGTAACAACTACCATGCCTAAGAACGGTCGAAGGGTAATCAAACCAAAACGTTGCACAAATAACATTCAAGATGAGAAAATAGTCCAATCTATTCAAGTAATATAAACAATCAACCCTCATCTAAAAATTCAGAACTTCGATATTGTATGTATTATAATTTATTTTGTGTGTGTGTGTGTGTGTGTGTGTGTGTGTGTGTGTGTGTGTGTGTGTGTGTGTGTGTGTGTGTGTGTGTGTGTGTGTGTGTGTGCGTGTGTGTGTGTGTGTGTGAACCTTTCTTTTTTTAGAAATATTTTAAGCCATAAAAAACACGTAAACATACCAGCGATTTTTCCGTCATCGATGATGGTGGTTGTTCTTGTAAAGTTGGTTACTGTCACTTCATGTCAAAAGACAGAATATCAATGCTGCTACAACAATTACTACTACTATAATAATAATAATAATAATAATAATAATAATAATAATAACAAAAAATGAAACTATTAATGACAATAATAATAGAAATGCTTAACAACAAACATACTTTCACAGTCGAGAAAAATGTAAACGTGAACGAAAGTAAAAAACATTTGTTCACGTTTGCTTTGAAATATTTGCTAAAAGGATTTAGATTTTTGTGGGAAGATTTAAATTCAAAAATATTTTTTCTACTACTATTGTGAGATCACGTAACTAATAGAATGATGCAAGGATGGCAAATTATAAGTTGCTGTTTTTTAGAATGGAGACGAAATGTGTGTATTTTAGCTCGAGAAGACTCTGCAATAAATAACTTTGAATAGTGAGAGCGAAATATTTGCATAGGAATGGTATCTTTGGTTTCCTATTGGTTCGATAGTTAGCGAAGAAAAATGTGATCATTTTATTATATATAGAGATAAAGATAATGATAATACATTGCTATTTATAGAAACATAAGCATAAAAATGTTGCTAATGATAATCATCGTCGTGTTTCTATTTATCAAATAATAATGATAATAATGTTTTTATTTATAGAATATTAATGATAAAAATGCTTTTAATCATATAGTAGTTTTTAAAATGTTTTATTCATATAATTGTTAAGTTTTGAGAGATTGTGTTGAACAAAGATGGCGGCGTAGTTCAGATCAGTAACCAAGATGGCGGCGTAGTTCAGATCAGTAACCAAGATGGCGGCCAAGAATTAAATGCGGTCCGTGGCGTAGTTAACCTCTTAAGTTCTGAGATATTGTGTTGAACAAAGATAGCGGCGTAGTTCAGATCAGTAACCAAGATGGCGGCCAAGAATTAAATGCAGTTCGTGACGTAGTAAACGGCGAACTTGTATTTAGTCGTTACGGCCCCGACCTTGGCATTATCTACTGCCAAGGCTTTATTTGGGGTCCGCAACAACTTAGGAACCAGGGCCAGTAAGGGGAAGTGGGGAAAAATAGGGGTCTTTGCTAGTCCTAGGCTAGACTTGCGTTTGATAGCAAGTACTTTATTAAGTAAAACCTACACTAGAGTTTCTATCACGCACTATTTGCAAAACCGCCTAACATTCTTACCTGGACCTACTTAAAATAACAGCGACATGGCGGGCGACATTCACGCTGAAAACATTGAAGAACAAATATGTACAAGAACAAAATAAAACTTATTTATATCCAAAATAAAGTAATTTTTTTTTTTTTTTCAAATCATATATATAATGGGGGCAAGATGATGGGGAGGGGGGCAAACTAGAAAACACCCAAAAGGAAAGAAAAAGAAAACAAATAAACAAAATGCCTGTGGGGGCAGGTTAGTAAGAGGACCCTCCCTACCTAACAGCTGGTCTGTCGTGTGAAACGCCCACTGTCTTCCGCTCCTCTCCCCCGGGGGGAAGAGGTGAAAGCAAGCAGGTCGTTCCCTAGAGGGGAGTGGAGGACCTAAGGGTTTGTGTGAAAAATAACTTGGGGTCGGGGTCAACAGGGATGGATAGCGTCTTCCAAGATAAAGTGCGTAATGGGCAAATATAGGCCGGGGACAAAATAAAACAAGTGGACTTTTGGGCATCTTTGGAAGCTCCGTACTACCAATCTAACGAAAAAATAAAAGACTATGAGAACAGGATCAACATGCATACTACCCTAGTCTAGGCCCTAATAAAGCATAAGCTATCCACTCTTGGTGGTTACACACCTACCTAGCCTACTCCTACCCATCGTATAAGGTTAACCTTATATTACTTAACATAAGGGGCTGGGTTCTGAGAAAAAAACAACCTCAGCACCTTAGGAACAATACCACTAGGGTGGAAACGCGAACTCGAACCTAGCTCCTCACCGGATGCACAAACTAGTGTTGTGCACCGACCTCCTATCAAAGTCTATGCGGGACAATCTCTTCCAATCACATCTGATTTTTATTTTAAGTTGATGCTTAAAATAAACAACCAGATCATGATCGGAAAACGATCGCCCCTCATAGACAATGCCCAGACGTGTAACCCACGTCACTAACCGAGCTACCGCTAGGATCGCTAGAAACACTGACCGTTTCTCCCTGTCAAACAGTGGGTCCACATTGTCGACAACGTATGCTAAATCAAGTGGCACCGACCACTTGGGGTCGATGCGAGCCGTTACCTCTCCGACATACTCCCAGAGACTCCGCACTCCGCTGCAAAGAAAGAATGCATCTTCTCTCGTCTCCTCCTCCTCTTCATCATTGCAGTGTGGGCACGGGGGATAATAATATTCACTATCCCTACAATCCCTGGCTAGTCTGCCAAAGAGTGGCAACGCGTCCCGGACTAGCCTCCACGTAATTGAAAATTCAGAGTTATTGATGTAGCTACTGGCAGGCGCCCAATTCCAAAGCGAGAGAACTTCCCCCCCTCGACAGATGTAGCCGCTCCACCAGCGGGTCTTTTGCAGTCCCAACCAATGACTCCTCATATAGTCTCCACCTAGGCTGTGCAAGGTCCTTGGACCCCGGCTCAGCATTCGGTCAGGAAACACCATTCCCCCACCGGTCTTCTGTGACCTTCAGCGGCAGGGGCGGATATGAGCCATGGAAAAGCTTGTTCCACAACTGGTACCCAGTGCATTTCCTCCATCAGTGTCCGACTCAGGAACGCCAATCTTTCTGCATGCTTGTGGCTTTACAAATCAGGCATCCCCAAGCCTCCCTCGCTAAGCTTCTGCGTACAGATCTGTCTGCAGACATACGGCTTTCCTCCCTTCCATAGAAGTTTGAAAAGGAGGCGCTCTAAAGCCTTACAGCATTCCGCAGGCAGGGGAAGAACAGATAAACGGTAAAGGATCAAAGGAAACACGTACGTAGCACATGCCTCCACACGACCCTTTAAAGGACAATTTCCTCCGAATCCAAGTCCCAACCGACGACTCGACCTTAGTCTGTACTTCCGACCAATTCTTGTCCAACTGGAGGTCCGGTCCGAACCACACACCGAGGATCTTTACTGGGCCATCAGTCCAGCCGAACGCACCTGGAAGCGAGTTTACCCCGGTCCAGGCACCCAACCGCAGACCAACGGACTTGCTGCAATTGATCACGGTCCCTGTGACAACTTCATGCTCAGCGATCACCTCTATCACCGCTTTAATCTTGTTACGTTGCGCAGCGAACACAGTGACGTCATCAGCATACGCGGACACCCTGGCAAATTTGCCGCCAGGCAGAGCTATGCCGTGCAGGACTGGTCTTGCCGCCTCGTCCCTTAATTTGTGAAGGAAGGGTTCCAACGCCAGGACATACAACAGAGGCGACAGCGGGCAACCTTGCCGCACCGACCGCGAGAGCCTAAAGGGCTCCGACAACCTATCATTTACCTGCACCACTACCGGGGGATCACGATACAGGGCGGACATCCACTTGCGGAAGTCCGGACCAAAGCCGGCGGTTTCCACAACAGCCCTCAGGAACCCATGGTCCACCCTGTCGAATGCCTTGGACTGATCTAAATTGATCAGCGCGGCTTCAGTGTCGTCTTCTAACCCCTCTAAGATCGTGCGAATCAAGTGCAGATTGTTCTGAATTGATCGACCCTTCACAGCGTAGTTCTGATCCGGTTGGACCAAGTCAACGATAACAATCTGCAGTCGGTTCGCAAGAACGTGGGCCAAAATCTTGAAATCTGCCTTAAGCAGAGTAATGGGCCTATAATCGTATAGATTCCCCCCTCCATGTTGGTCCCCCTTCTTCAGAAGCGTGACCACTCCTTTGGTTACCTGCCTCGGGAACGAATCCTGGGCAAACCAGTGGTTAAACACGCCCCTCAGAAGGGGCACAAATAAGAACAATTCGTAGGGCAAACCATCAAGCCCTGGATATTTGTTGTGGCCAACCTGCTTCAATGCAGTAATGACCTCACGCTCCATAACCATCCCCTCGCAGCTAGCCGCTCGGGCCGCAGTAAGGTGGGGCGAGCCAGCTAAATAGCTGCCAAACTCCTGGCCGCGGAGTCTGGGTAGTTGGGTGAAGCATTCCTCCAAATGTTGCCGAAACCCATTGCAGATCTCCCGTGCCGACACGAGAGAGCGCCCTTCCAGGTTTTTCAACTCTCGAATGTACCCATCCGAGCTGTGTCTTAGAGCGGCCTTACACTCAACAGCGTCAACATTCATGGCTTCGTTGGAGACTCTGTTTAACCTAGCCCTAACTACTTGACCTTCATATCGCTCGCTAGCCAAGCAATTGAGGTCCCCCTTAACTAGAGCTAGATCTAGGGAATCCCCCCCCCTGCCACCGCCCGGGTCAGTCTATCCTCTAGGTGCCTTTTGGTCCGAGTCCTAATTAGCGTGAGGCGTTGGCTGTATTGGACACAAAAGTGCCTAATGGTGACCTTAAGCTTAACCCACCAGCTACTCCCGGTAACCGCCCCCACTAACTCCCTCTGAATTAGTGTTGTCAGCTGCTCCCGAAAGTCGTTCGACTCCAACAAGGAGACATTCATCTTTCAGTAGCACGCCAACCTAGGCTTATTACCTAATTTCAAATGGGCAAACACAAGTTTGTGGTCCGAATGACTTAGCCAGTGGAATGTGGGACAAGATAGAAAATCTACGTCGCCCCTTCTAATTAACATCCGGTCCAAGTATGTACTCGGACCGATGGCCGAACTAGATTGCCACGTCCACATCTCCCTCCCTGGGTGATCCAGACGGAACCTGTCAACCAGATCGCACGAGGCCATCAAGCCAGACAGGGTGTTGTCACACCTCTCCAACCCACTAGCCCCCCCGACCTTATCTATCTTGGGGTCCAGGATGGCATTCCAGTCTCCCATTAGCACTACCCGCTCCGGACCCGAAGAGAGAAACACCTCCACCCACCGAAAAAAGGAAACCCTTTCGCTTTGGATGTTGGACGCATAAACTGTCATGATCCGGGACGCGGCGCTTTTAACGGCAACATCAACCACGACCAGCCTCCAATGAGCGTCCGCGTGGACAAGTGTAACCGTCGCAGCCAGGGTGCGACTCACTAGTACAGAAACCCCCCGGCTATGGAGGCTCAGTAAACATCTAAATCGTCTACCAGCACATCGCAGTCCCCATCCCCAACAAAGTGGGTCGCTTGTAGGGCAGCTACGTCTACCTCAAGGGCCACGAGATCCCTCAGCACGCGAGTAGCCTGTCTTCGAGATCTCATGCCCCTTGCATTTAAACTAGCTAGGTTCAAGGCCATGTTTCCCTAACTAGTAATATTCTTCTACTAAGGGTCTAAAGTCCTCGGGAGTCAGTACGGCGAAGGCCTGACCAAGACTGCCCGTGAGCAGGTCGGACGTAAGCCGTCCGTCTCGAGCCAGGCCCCACACGTCCAAGGGGAACGTCATTTTCAGAGCCCTATAGAGGGAGGGGTGAATATAAAGAGGGACCCTCCCTTCACATTGTGTGGTTATTTTACTAAGCGATTGGTGCTCCCCGTCCACGATTTTGAGGCCTTTAAATGCGGTTTTTGCCTCCTCTACCATTCTCCAGAGCGCTTTCGCTTTTCCTCCCCTATTCATCATAACGTAATTAGTGACGGAGCGTCCGGAAAGTTTCTTGGGTCAGTGACCTCCTTTTTTTCACCCTTTGAGAGGCTTTCCAGTTCTTTAAGGTGCCTCCTCTGCCTTCCGTTGAGGTCACTGACCGTGTTACTTATGTCAGCTTCGCAAATTCTCTCCCCGGGCCAGAAAGGGAACTTTCTGTTTTTTTCAGCTCTTGTTGCTGCCGACTTTTCTGCTTTTTTCCCGGGGCTTCTTTTTCTATGCTCTTTTCAACTTGTTCGGACGTTTCTGCTGGAGCCTCCGAACGCTCCGTTTAGCTGGTGTGTGTGGTGAATAGGGGAGGGGTTGGCTGAACATCCTCTTGGGGAGGTTGGTTTTTTGGAGATTCAGCAGGCTGGTCTTTCTTTTCTCTTTTCTCCTGCTGCTTGTCATCCCCTCCGTCACTCTCTGATCCGGATGACCTGCTACTAATCTTTCTCTTTGTAGCCGTTGCTACTGGTCTTAACTCAGCCCGTGGAGCTGGTTCCACTTTTCTCCCCTTGTTTGATACCACCGTGCTCCACTTGTTTGTTGTGGTATCTACTTCCATTGGGGGCTCTTTTGTCTGTACTTCTTCCGGTCCTTGTTTGCTGGCCTCTGATGTTTTCTTTAGAGGGCAGAATCTGCTCTAGGGGTGCCTTTTGGGGTGGCAACCCCCGAAACCGACCGCAACGCAACCGACGACGACACTTCTGAGTTGGGGGTGGCGACCCCCGGAACCGCACCGGCACTCGACCCTTCCGAACTGGGGGTGGCGACCCCCGAGACCCTTCTCGACAAGGGGGTGCCTTTCGGGACGGCACCCCCCCAGCCTTTCTCGGCACCTACACCTGGGGCGTCCTCCAAGGTGGCAGGAGCAGCAGCCTGCTCCATCTAGTTGTTGATCCAAGGCCCAACTAATGCCCACCGATTTGGAAGCCAAGGGGACCTTCGCCTAAAAAGGCATGTCGGTCTTCCTTGGTCCTGCCGGCTGCTTAAGCACTAGCTGGATCCCGGACTACCTGCAACAAAAAGGAAAACAAAAACTGTTAGTAATTTGCCCGAGCGCAATAACAAAAAACAATCACAAAAAAGCAATAACAAGCAAAACTTTGCGCGTCCAAATCCCCAAGAAGGGGCTGGTCCTTGCGAAGTCAAGCGCAAAAAAAAAACAACTCGGACACTTGGAGCGTGAACCGCAGAATACACTTTGGTCTTAGCCAGCAGAGGCCGAGCGTTGCCGGATACTAGCGCATAGTAAGCGGCGAACTGATTGAATCCAAAATTCAACAATTTTTATAATAATTTTGGGACGTTTTCATTGGTTGTTTAGCACAGCCGTTGGTTATAAAAATGATTGGCGAATCCATTCGTCTCATACCCCACCACTTCGTCTGATGGGGAAGGTCTCCTAGCGACTTCAGCTGCAGGGAGACAGGGTAGTACACATCAAGGATTCGTCACTTGACACTAGCCCAACAGGTGAGGGGCCGGGAACCGGCCCAGCACCTGTTGGACTGAGGTACGCCGCTTGGGTAATACCTAGGAGGTCCACCCTCCCAGGCCTTGCCACCGGGCTTTCCGGTGGGGCAAGTTTATTGCTTGCTGCCTGAGGCGCCCCGACTGGGGAATGCCAACGGGGTTACTCAGGCAATTTTTAAAATTGCAGGAGTGCCCCTTCTTTAGGGGAGTCTGCGGGGTTCCCACTTTCCGGCCTTGTGCCACATTTTGCTAATGTGGGAAGCAAATAAATATATACCCCACCACTTCGTCTGATGGGGAAGGTCTGCAGGGAGATGCTTCGGCTGCAGGGAGACAGGGTAGTAAACGTCAAGGATTCGTCACTTGACATTCAGCCCAACAGGTGAGGGGCCGGGAACCGGCCCAGCACCTGTTGGGCTGAGTGTCAAGTGGACCTAGGAGGTCCACCATCCCAGGAGGTCCACCATCCTAGGAGGTCCACCCTCCCAGGCCTTGCCACCGGGCTTTCCGGTGGGGTAAGTTTATTGCTTGCTGCCTGAGGCGCCCCTACTGGGGAATGGCGACGGGGTTACTCAGGCAATTTTTAAAATTGCAGGAGTGCCCCTTCTTTAGGGGAGCCTGCGGGGTTCCTACTTTCCCGCCTTGTGCCACATATTGCTGATGTGGGCGGCAATTAAATATATACCCCCATTACAAGTCAAAAACATTCTACACACCCCCTTTTTTGATATAATGGAAAGATCCTTTCGGATTCAATTTTGGTTTCACTTGAAAAAAGGAAAGAAAAATAAATAAATAAAAATAAATGAACAAAGAAAAATAAACCAATAAAATAATTGCTTTTTTTCTTTTTTTTCTTTTCTTCTTCTGGTTTTATGGGAATTTGTCTTTATTCTCATCGGTCAAAAAGAATTATTTATATATTGGTATAATGTGTGCAAAAAGAAGCAATTTTTTTTCTGATACATATAAAATAAACATTTCAAAAATATATAAACTTACAAATAGAACACTTTTCAAATACATATAAACATATGCACAAAAATTCACGTATACATTTTTTGTTTTGTTTTAACAAATGTTTGCCAAAAAAAAGAGATACAAAAAGAAATATTTGACAAATAGGAAATTTACAAAAGGCTGTTGGTACGGGTTTAGGTTCTTCCAAGTCCCAAAACTACCGACCAGCTTTAATAATTACTAAACGTACAACAAGTATAAATGACAAGAATTTAACAACAAACATGAAAACATGACAACACTGCAATTCAGAACATTAAGGTAAAAAGATTACTCACTTCAATAGTGGGGTTTACGGGAGGAGTGAGGACTGTATTCTAGAGTTGTACTCTGCCTGTCCAACATTGTCTTTTAGGAGAAGAACTTTTTGCGTCCGTGCCTCATGTGTACGGACTCTCCTCTTCTTTTCTCAAGGGACCTCATCCTTACCCTACACCGGTAATCCGGTGCTCTTATTTATTCCCCTACAGTACTCCCCCCCAAAATACGGAGTACCTGAAATAAATGGGCAACATTTTTAATTTTATTTAAACCATCACAAAATTTTTTAAATGTGCTAGCCATCTGACATGTCTACCTGACCGTGTCTTTTTCTTTTCTACTTTCTGAAGCGTCATATCTACCGGCATGGCGTTTGGGGGTGATACTTTCAGATATGTCTCTTCCAGTGCTGCGGGTTTGGTGATTGTCACTAGGTTCAATGAAGTTGGATTATTCTGCAGGAGATTTTGTAAATGTTCATCCTTCTGTTGTTCTTTAGACAAGGTGTCGACGTCAATTGCCGGCTGCAACAGGAAGGAATTAATTCCCCGCGATAAGGTGTCTGCTGGGATGTTGCCTGCTCCCTTGATGTGCCGGATATCCGATGTCAATTGAAGGATATAATCCATCTGGCGAATCTCTCTGGGAGAATATTTGTCCGAGGAAGACTGTAAAGTGCCTAACAGGGGTTTGTGGTCCGTGAGGATATGGAACTGCTGACCTTCCAAGAGCTGCTGGAAATGGCGTATCACAGAAAATGCAGCTAACAGCTCTCTGGAAAATGTACTATAGCGTTTCTCAGTCTCTGTTAATTTTTTTGAGAAAAAGGAAATGGGTTTCCAGTCCGTATCACATTTTTGTTGTAGGACCGCTCCAATTCCAACTGCGGATGCATCCACTGCTAGGCACAGCTCCTGGTTGGGTTGGATGTGAGACAATTTTGCAGTCACACTTCCTCACATTTGTCAACAAACTTGTCAATGGTAAAAGTACTTGTGCACAGTGAGGTAAGAACCTACGATAAAAGTTTATCAGCCCCAAAAATTGACGCAGCTGCCTCATTGTGGCAGGGATAGGGAAATTTTGAATGGACTTGACTATCTCTGGTGATGGGGATATTCCCCCCTCTGAAATATGGTGTCCTAAAAAAATTACTTCGGATTGACCAAAAGCACATTTTAATGGGTTTAGGACTATCCCATATTGCTTCAAACGTTCGAAGACCTGTCACACATGACCGATGTGTTCCTTTCTAGTTTGGCTAGCAATAAGTACATCGTCAATATATGCACAGACGAATGGCAAATCTGACAACACCTGGTTTATGAACTGTTGGAATGTTTGTGCTGCATTCCGCAACCCAAAAGGAACTCGCATGAACTCAAACATCCCGAATGGGGTGATGATAGCCGTTTTAGGAATGTGTTCGGGCTCCACCGGTATTTGGTGATATGCTCGAATTAAATCCAATTTTGTAAAATAACGGTTATTTTGAGCCACTGCTGTCACGTCCTGGACATGTGGTATTGGGTATCTATCTGGTTTAGTGACTGCATTCAGTGCTCTGTAGTCCCCACATGCCCGCCATGTGTTAACACCTTTGTTGACAAGATGAAGAGGTGAAGCCCATTCGCTCTTTGAAGGGCGAACTATGCCTAACTTCATCATTTGCTGAAATTCAGCCTTGGCCGCTGTTACCTTTTCTGGTGCTAAGCGCCTAGCTTTGCTATGAACGGGCGGACCATTTGTTTCGATATAGTGTGTGGTGGAGTGTGGCAAAACGTCCCTATGGAAAGAAGGCACTGAAATTGAAGGGTATTCCTTCAAGAGACTCAGAAAATCGTTATCCTGGTTTGCATGACACAATGGAGTACCAGTCCTAACTACCCCACACGCTGTGAGATGCGTTTCTGGATCTTTCAGACACTGGCCTGTTATATCTACCACCAAACCGAACGCCTGTAAAAAATCGGTACCTAAAATAGCACTGTCTACATCCGCCACTATAAAAATGTGGGTAAATGTTCTATGCAGGCCTAAATTAAGGTCCATACACTTCTCCCCATATGTGTGTATTAACGAGCCATTCACAACTCTTAGTGTGAATTTCCAGGGAGGGGATTTCTTGTCGGCTGCAGTCGCAGGAATGAGAGACACCTGTGCCCCGCTGTCCACCAAAAAGGACGTACCTGAGTTTTTGTCCACCACATACAATAGGCGGCCTGAACGAGATGCACCGACAGTTGATGCCGCTTTCTACTGTCGGTTTAAGCTTTTCCCGAACTCTTGTAACTACACGGTGGGATACAAGAATTTGTCTTCTCCCCAAATCTCTTGTGTTTCCAGCAAATGGTCCTATCTTGCCTCCGTTCTCTGGAATGGCTGCGCGCACCCCCCCCCCGCCTTTGCTTATTCTCGAGGGTAAGTCTCGCGATGTCCTCCGCCATTTTGTTCATGCGAGCTTCCAATCTGGTCTGTCCCTCCATTAGTTTGGAGAGTAGCTCGTCTTTCTCAGATGTCTGAACGCCAGCCACTGTTGACGACCGTGTCGACATTATATCGGCAATATGGTCGGCTATCTCAGCCACTCATTCCACTGGCATAGATTCATCTTGTGCAGCTATTACCACCTTATACTCTGTTGGTATGCGCTGTAGGAAGATGTGTTTGATAATATTATTGTCCATTGTCCCTTCAGCCAACTTCTGCAGGCGCTTTAGAAACTGTGACGGCGTGCTATCCCCCATCGTTTCCTGTTCTAATAATTGTGAGATTCGCCTGTGTGCTGAAACTGACACAGCAGTTGTCACTCTTTCTCGTAGGGTGTCATATGGTTTCTCCATGGGAGGAGATATAATTAGGTCTCTCACCTCGACGATAACATCCTGAGGTAATATAGTCGCCACATGGCAAAACTTTTCAGTCTGTCCTGGTATCGTTTTCTGCCGAAAATATAAATCTAGCTGTGCGAAAAACAAAGCAGGGTCATTCCGTACATCCGTTGGAATTAGACTGAATGTGGGCGACGCCATTTCACATTTATTTATGATTTTTATTATTATTATTTATTTTTATCTTATTTATTTATTTATAGCGACAGTTAGCTAGATGACACCGTATAGTAGTAATAGTACCTATTTACTATGCCTCCCCACGGGACAGAGTTAGACACCAGGGTCGTTTTTTAACGTGGAGAAAAGGTACAAAAATAAAAATTGTCTCAGTCGTAAAGGATTTCTCCTCCACCGAAAGAGAACAAGAAATGGAAGTGCAGCATCTGAAGAACAGATGGTATTTATTTGCTCCCCCACCGAGCAAATTAGGCACAAGGCCGATTTTTAATGTGAGGAGTGAAGGGAGGGGGAAGGGAAAAAGGGGACCAGCTCCCGAAAGGTGGGAAATGGGAGCTGGTTAATGGTCAGGCATGTGGGGTTGCCCCCACATCTGGTCTTTGCTAGTCATAGCTAGTCATAGCTAGTCATAGCTTGCAGCATCTGAAGAACAGATGGTATTTATTTGCTCCCCCACCGAGCAAATTAGGCACAAGGCCAATTTTTAATGTGAGGAGTGAAGGGAGGGGAAAGGGAAAAAGGGGACCAGCTCCCGAGAGGTGGGAAATGGGAGCTGGTTAAAGGTCAGGCATGTGGGGTTGCCCCCACATCTGGTCTTTGCTTGCAGTATCTGCCGGAACAGATGGTATTTATTTGCTCCCCCACCGAGCAAATTAGGCACGAGGCCGATTTTTAATGTGAGGAGTGAAGGGGAAATGGGGACCAACTCCCCGGGGAGTAGGGAAGCTGGATAGTGACAATTGGTATGAAGGGTTGCCCCTACATTGACCAAGGTCTTATATGTGGGGTCGCCCCCACATATGGTCTTTGCTTGCAGTATCTGCCGGAACAGATGGTATTTATTTGCTCCCCCACCGAGCAAATTAGGCACGAGGCCGATTTTTAATGTGAGGAGTGAAGGGGAAATGGGGACCAACTCCCCGGGGAGTAGGGAAGCTGGATAGTGACAATTGGTATGAAGGGTTGCCCCTACATTGACCAAGGTCTTATATGTGGGGTTGCCCCCACATCTGGTCTTTGCTAGTCATAGCTGGTCTTTGCTAGTCATAGCTTGCAGCATCTGCCGGAACAGATGGTATTTATTTGCTCCCCCACCGAGCAAAGTAGGCACAAGGCCAATTTTTAATGTGAGGAGTGAAGGGAGGGGGAAGGGAAAAGGGGACCAGCTCCCGAGAGGTGGGAAATGGGAGCTGGTTAAAGGTCAGACATGTGGGGTTGCCCCCACATCTGGTCTTTGCTAGTCATAGCTAGTCATAGCTTGCAGTATCTGCCAGAACAGATGGTATTTATTTGCTCCCCCACCGAGCAAATTAGGCACAAGGCCGATTTTTAATGTGAGGAGTGAAGGGAGGGGGAAGGGAAAAAGGGGACCAGCTCCCGAGAGGTGGGAAATGGGAGCTGGTTAAAGGTCAGGCATGTGGGGTTGCCCCCACATCTGGTCTTTGCTAGTCATAGCTGGTCTTTGCTAGTCATAGCTTGCAGCATCTGCCGGAACAGATGGTATTTATTTGCTCCCCCACCGAGCAAATTAGGCACAAGGCCGATTTTTAATGTGAGGAGTGAAGGGAGGGGGAAGGGGAAAAGGGGACCAGCTCCCGAGAGGTGGGAAATGGGAGCTGGTTAATGGTCAGGCATGTGGGGTTGCCCCCACATCTGGTCTTTGCTAGTCATAGCTAGTCATAGCTTGCAGTATCTGCCGGAACAGATGGTATTTATTTGCTCCCCCACTGAGCAAATTAGGCACAAGGCCGTTTTTAATGTGAGGTAAAAACCAGCTCCCCTAAAAGTAGGCAAAAAGGGGGCACTCTGGTTACCAAAAATAATAATTGTCCCAGTATAGAGGGTTTCCCCTCCATTGACTGGTACAAATTATCTTAAGTGCAGCATCTGCCGGAACAGATGGTGTTTATTTGCTCCCCCACTGAGCAAATTAGGCACAAGGCCGTTTTTAATGTGAGGTAAAAACCAGCTCCCCTAAAAGGGGTCACTCTGGTTACCAAAAATAATAATTGTCCCAGTATAGAGGGTTTCCCCTCCATTGACTGGTACAAACTATCTTAAGTGCAGCATCTGCCGGAACAGATACTACACTTTGATCTTGTTTATATATTTTATTGAGAAAGAAAAAATTGAACATAAAAAAAGTACAAAAAATTCAATTCAACAAAATTAGGCACAAGGCCCTACAAGAAATTGGGAGGGGGGGGGGGTACAGGGTCTTTTTGACTATGTAACAGATGAGACTTTGAAGTCTTACTCTTGACTGGCAACATTTACCAAAATACCTCAATCACTCTGTGGATCCTAATCTAACTAATAACCCCAGCGTTCAATGTAAAATTTAACTATGTACAATTTGTATATTCATTTCTGTATGTTGTGTGTGCATTTTTTTTTTTTTTTTTTGTGTGTGTGTGTGTGTGTGTGTGTGTATATGTGAGAAAATAAAATTCGATTTCATTAGAAAGAGTTCTTGAATTAATTGGCATAAAATGTTCGTGGAGTGGGAAAAAACTAATGAAAATGTTCATTTCAAAAATAAGGAAAAAACTACTAATGTGTTGTTAGTAAGACCCCCCTGTACTATTCTATGTGGCTAGATCCCCCACTGTTTTCCGGGGAACCGAAAACAAGCAGAGCATCCCTAATGGGGTTTGGGGAAGTCGCCTTAATGGAGGTGGGAGAAAATAAAGCAACGGATGGAGGGGGTAGGAAGGTGACCTCTGAGTAGGGGGATGACCGGGGGCATCAGAAAATAAAGATGAGGAGCAGGGGGGTTGGGCAGACTCAGAGGTTCTCTAATACCAAAAAATAAAATCAGGAACAGGATCTCATTTGTACCACCAGTCAAGAGTTACTTTACTGAACTTATAATGCTAACCTAGGCGGGATGGGTTCCGTAGGACCCAGCACCGCCCATGCCATGCCTAAGGAGGGAACACGTATTGAAACTTGGCTCCTCGACGGATGCACAAACTAGTGCTGTGCACCCACCTCTTGTCAAATTCCACTCTAGGCAACCCCTTCCAATCGCATCTGATCTTTACTTTAAGCAAATGTTTAAAGTAAACGATCAGATCCCGATCAGGAACAGATGTCCCTTCGTGGACCAACTTGAGGCGCGTGATCCAAATGGTCATGCGCGCTACTGCTAGGATCGCCAGGAAAACCAAACTTTCCTCCCTGGGGAACGGCAGCTCCATGTTGTACACAAAAGTTCCTACGTCGAGATCGAGCAGACACTCGGCATCGATGCGAGCTGTTACCCCCTCGACGTACCTTAATAGGGGCTGTATCCGGCTGCAACTAAAAAACGCGTGCTCGATTGTTTCGGGCTCGCGTTCGTCACAGCACGGACAGAAGCGGCTGGTATGTTCTTTATACCGGAAAAGTACGTCGAAGAGGGGCAGCGCATTTCGGACCAGTCGCCAAGTCAGGGAGAATTCCGAGTTATTCAGAATCTCCCGTCCCGGCGCCCAACACCATTGAGAACGGACAACCTCCATCGACCATCCCATCCGCCTACAAAGTGGATCCTTCGCGGTCCCCTCCACTAAATCCCGATACAGTTTCTTCCTTGGCTGATCAAGGACATTGGTCCCCGGCAAAGCTCTAAGAGCGGTTCGGCATTCGGAGAAGAACTTGGACTCCCCCTTCGGTCTACGACGACCTTCTACCGAAGGGTTGGGTTTGAGATTGGGAAACGAGTTCTCAACCACAGGGACCCAAGGAGCGTCTCCTTCAAGCGAACGACCCCGGAAAGCCAATCTCTCGGCGTTTCTATGACACAAGAGACTGGGATGACCCAGGCCTCCCTCGCTCGGATTTTGAACACAGACCTCTCTGCAGACATAATGCTTACCCTTGTTCCACAAAAGTGAATCGAGGCGCCCTTGTAAGCGGGTTAGTCGTTCTGCAGGGAGAGGAAGTACAGACAAACGGTAAAGGATGAGCGGAAAGACGTATGTAACACACGCCTCCGCCCGACCCTTCAAGGACAATTTCCTTCCAATCCAAGTCTTTACTGACGATTTGACCTTAGACTGTACTTCCGACCAATTCTTTTCCAGCTGAAGTCCCGGTCCAAACCAGACACCGAGAATGCGGACCGGTCCATCGGTCCAGCTGAAAATACCTGGAAGCGAGTTTACCCCGGTCCAGGCCCCCAACCGCAGGCCAACAGACTTGCTATGGTTGAAGATGGCCCCTGTTACTTCTTCGTATCGAGCGAGCGCCTCGACCACCGCTTGAACGTCCGTGAGGCAAGACACGAACACGGTGACGTCATCGGCGAACGCGGAAACCCTGGCTCGTGTGCCTCCAGGGAGAGCTATTCCGCGCAGGACTGGTGTAGCCGCCTCGTCCCTTAACTTGCGAAGGAGGGGTTCCAACGCCAGGACATACAACAGAGGCGACAGCGGACAACCCTGTCGCACCGACCGAGAGACAGCGAATGACTCCGACAGCTTACCGTTGATCTGCACCGCTACCGTCGGCCTGTCATACAGAACAAAGATCCACTTGCGGAAGTCCGGATTAAATCCGGCGGCCTCTAGCACAGATCCTAGGAACCGATGGTCGACCCTATCGAATGCCTTGGACTGATCCAAACTGATCAGCGCGGCTTCGGCGTCGTCTTCTGTTCCCTCTATGATCGAGCGTATAAAGTGCAAATTGTCTTGAATCGATCTCCCCTTCACAGCATAAGTCTGGTCCAGTTCGAACAAGTCAGTGATGACAACCTGCAAGCGATTCGCAAGAATCTTTGCCAAAATCTTTAACTCTGTGTTTAGCAGAGTCAAGGGCCTAAAATCATCAAAGTTTTCCCTCCCACCATGCCGTTGACCTTTCCTCAGCAATGTGATCACACCCTTGGTCACCTGTCCAGGGATGGAACCCTGGGCAAACCAATGGTTGAACATATCCTTCAGAATAGGGACCAACATGGGCGACAGCCTCAAGTAAAACTCGTAGGGTAAACCATCAAGCCCCGGGGATTTGTTATAGCCGACCTGCTTCAACGCAGTAATGACCTCATGTTCAGTAATAAGACCATCACAGCTAGCCGCCCGAGCCGCCGTGAGGCGGGGCGAGTCAGCCAAATAGCTGCCAAACTCATCAACCCTGAGTCCGGGTAGTTGGGTGAAGCGCACCGATAGATGCTCCCGAAACCCCTCGCAGATCTCCCGAGTCGATACTAAGGGGTGTCCTTCCAGGTTATGTACTTTACGAATGTACCCATCCGAACCGCGCCTTAAAGCAGCCTTACGCTTAACAGCGTCAACATTCACAGCCTCGTTAGAAACTTTGTTTAACCTAGCCCTAACTACTTGACCTTCATACCGCTCGCTAGCCAAGCGGTTGAGATCTTGTTTAGCTAGTGCTAACTCTAGGGGGTCCCCCCCCCTCCACCGCCCGGGTCAGCTTATCCTCTAAACGCTTCTTTGCCTTAGCCTTATCTATCGCGAGGCGTTGGCTATACTGGACAGAGAAGCGCCTAATTTTGGCCTTGAGACTAACCCACCACTTACTCCCTGTAACCGCCCCCACTAAAGCCCGCTGAATTAGCTCAGTGACCTTCAACCGGTAGTCCTCCAGCTCCAACAAGGTGCTGTTGAACTTCCAGTATCCGGCCAGTTTAGGCCTAGCACTTAAGCTCAAACGGGCCATAACAAGTTTATGGTCCGAGTGTCCTAGCAAGTGGAACGTGGGGCAAGATAGGAAGTCTACATCGCCTCTTCTAACTAACATCCGATCCAAGTAAGTGCTTGGATGGGAAGGCACTACAGGATGCCACGTCCACATCTCCCGCCCCGGATGATCCAGACGAAATCTGTCGACGAGATCGCACAAGGCCATCAGGTCAGACAGACTGCTGTCACACCACGCCGACCCGCTAGTCCCCCCGACCTTATCTATTTTGGGATCAAGGATTGCATTCCAATCCCCCATTAAAACTAACCGTTCCGGATCCACTAAGAAGCCCTCCAACCGTCGAAAAAAGGTTGCCCTCTCTACAGCAGCATTGGGAGCATAAACAGCAACAATCCGAAAAACACTACAATTAACAGCAACATCAACAACAAGCGCCCGCCCGTCCTCGCCTGCGTGAACAACATTCACCGACGCTGACAGGGTGCGACTCACTAGCAAGGAGATTCCACGACTATAAGTATTGCCATATGCTGAGTAGACATCGTAATCGTTTACCAGCACCTGACAATCCCCGTCACAAACAAAGTGGGTCTCCTGGATAGCGGCAATATCTACCTTGAGGGACACCAAGTCTCTCACAACGCGCGAGGCCTTGCTTCGACACCTGATGCCCCTCACATTCAATGTAGCCAAGTTCAAAGACATGATCACTTACCTCAAGCACTGTCACAGACGGGTCTGAAATCCTGGGCAGTGAGGACATGGCAGGCCTGGCCAAGACTGCCGGTAAGTAAATCCGATGAAGGTGATCCATCCTTGGCCACGCCCCCCACGTCCAGGGGGAAGGTTAGTTTGAGTGCCCTGTATAGCGATGGGTGTACATACATGGGGATTCTACCCTCACATTTAAAGAAAATGTTGGTCAGTGAAGGATGGTCCCTATCCACCAGCTGCTGGCCTGGGATCGCATTCTTCGCTGCCTTAATCATTGCCCACATTCCTCCAGTCCTAGCGTCCTTGTTGACCCTAACGAAAGTGGTCAACAAGGGAGCGTCCTTGAATTTAGTGGGGTCTGTTACTAGGTGTCCACCGACTTTTTCAAAGTTTTAAAGTTTATTGTACCGGACCTTCTGTTGTCCTTTAAGGTCCGGAGCCGGTTGGAGAGGGTCCGTTTCACAAATCCTGCTTCCTGGCAGGAAGGGGAGCTTTTTGGTCCGTTCAGTGCGGACTTTGGGAGTGGAGGAGGGGACCTCTTTTGGTTGATGTGGAGGCTGAGCGGTTGGGGAGGGGGTAGCCTGCTCGTTTTCTTCTTTTTGGCTCCTGTCACGGAATGAGGGGCGGGAAGAGTTTCTTGGGGCCTTTATAGGAGAGGGGGAAGGTTGTTCGGGTTGCTGGGGTGTTGGGATCACAGGGGGCTCATCCTGTGTTGTTGTTGCGAGGGAGTCCTTCTCAGTCTCAGTGGGGGTAGGAGGGTTTGCGCGTGTCTTGCGGCTTTTCCTCCTCCTGGCCCTCCTGATCTCTGTTGCGCTCAGGGCCATAGAGACTGTTGTTGTCTCTTCCTCTGCCTCTGACGCGGCCTCCTCCTCAGATTCTGGTAGTTTCCTCTTGTTTGAGGAGGAGGGTGTCTGTGTGTCCATTTTCTCCGTCTCGCTCTTCGGTTGTTCTTGGTCTTGGGTGACTGTCTGCAAGGATGGCTGTTTGTTGATCTTGCCTTTCTTTACGACCGTCACCCAGCCTGTCGGTGCCTCTGGAGGATTTGCGGCCGGCGCGGGAGCAGCGGCTTGATTTGTTGTCACGCTTGTTCCCGCCGCTTTTGTGGGCTTCTTCCCTCCATTCCTCTTTGGACAGTCCTTCGCCATATGCCCTTGTTGTGTGCACAGCCAGCAATGAGGCCTCCTCCCTTCCACTATAAGGGAGAGTGTCCACTCTCCGAACTTGAGTGTGGCTGGGATGGCATAGAATCCAGCCTTGTCCAGGACCATCTGTACTTTGTAGTCCCCGGTCATGATGTTTCTTAATCCGCGGACCGGGGTGACTTCCTCTACGTCTCCATACTGGCTTAGGATAGCCCCCAGTTGTTTGGCCTCCATATAGCAGGGGACGTTTAGAGCAGAAACATTTGCTCTCCTCTTGTTCATATAGATGGGTTGGAGCTTTATGTTCCTGCTCTGATGGCAGGTCCTGGACAGCCTGACTGCATCTTCGGAGATGGGGAGCAGAACATCCCACTGTGCGTAACTCCTTCTACAGATGTAGTTGGCGGGAATGTTCTGCTCCAGCAACACGTTCATCATGGTGTCCTTGTTGACGCCCGTCAGACCCCTTGTCTTGGTGTCTGAAGTTATCAGCGAGAGCACTCTTTTCTCCAGAACTTCCACTTGACCCGGGAGGGGTTGGATGTTGTTCCCCTGGGTATACTCCTTGTAAGTGGAATCGAAGAGTGCTCTGTAGTCTTCGGGCGTCAACTTCCCTTGCTGCTCTTTGGGGCCCCATGCCGGTCCTCCATCCTGGTGGGTGTCAGCTGGACTCGGGTTGGGGGGCGTAGCTGGTGTTGTGGGGCTCTCCATTGTCATGGGCATTTTTGGTTTCGGAACGGGGCCGTTACCAGGCAAAGTAGGCCATTGTGTCTTTGGCGTTGTTTCGTCCTGGCTTGGTTTGCTCTCCGGGCCGCTCCCCTTTCTTATTTTCTTCCTTTGCTGGGTGGCTGTCCCCTTGGGGGATGGAGGTGTCTCCCCTTCTGGTGCCGTGTTCCCAGCTGGAGCCTTGGTGGGTACTGTCAAGGGTGTCTCTCCTTCCAACTTGCTTTTGTTACCACTGGCCGGAGAGTCACCCCTTTTCCGTATTTGGTCCTCTTGGGGAGTGTTGGGGGGCCAATCACTGTCTTCCCCGCCGAATAGTGAGCAGATGGAGGCTATTACGTCTTCATCCAGCGCCTCGGTTTGGTCCGCGGTGCTGTTTTCCTCCTTTTCTGTTGGGGAGTCGCCCTTTGGGGGAGCGGGGGATGGGTTCCCCGGTCTTCCTCCCTTGGTTCTGCCGTCCTGGGGTGCAGCTGGTTGGCTGGGTTCTGCACTTTCCCCAGCTAGTGACTTAACAGCAGCTTTTTCCGCTGGGTTGCCCTCGTGGGGAGCGGTTGCAGGTGCTTTTTGGGGGGTCGCCACGGGCTGCGGCCCTACCCTCCCGCTTCCTTCCAAGGTCGCCGCGCGCCGGGGCCCTACCTTGTTTCCTGGCGCCGTCTCGCCGGGAGATGCATCAGCTACCTCACATAGGGAGTCGTTCGCAGTTGAGATGCTGCGCATTTGGGGTGACGTACCCCTCCTGCCTGGCATCGTGGCGGTTACACTGGCCGCTGGCGCGGACCAAAGTGTAGTGGGGGAAAAGAAAACCCAGGGGAATGGAGGGGGAGGAGGGGGAGGAGCGGACTTTGAAGAAATTAGAGTTTTTGACTTCCCCTCACGGGGATGTCGGGTTAGCAGCTCAGATCCCCCCGCGAGGGGGGAGAGCAGAGAAGAAAGACGCAGTGGGTGCTAGCGGGTCAGAGTGCCGCGTCGCAATTAAGAGAGAGAGGGGATAGGCATCCCTGCCCACAGAGGGGAGCAGAAACAAAGCATCCGCCCTACCCCACGTCACCCTACCCACTAACTTACCCCAACGGAAGCGAGAAAGAGAACCCTGTCTGCTCGATCCACTGGGAGAGCAGCGAAGATAGACAAAGTTTGGGCCTGGCAGGTCAGAGTGCTGCTCAGGCAATTAAGTGTGGAGAAATTAGACCATCCCCTGTCTCTAGAGGGAAGAGACCGGAACGAAGAAAAAACGCATGCAAAAACCAACAAAAGCAGGTCTCAACTACCAGCTAGTGGTGCTGGTCCCGAGATTCCAGTCTCCCAAAAAAGGGGATCGGTTTCCGGGTCCAAGCTCCCACAAATGTGGAGTCGGTCCTTGCTAATGAAGGTTAGTATGAAAACACCTTAACCTAGCCCGAAAGCCCGGTGGCGGAAAGTTTAGTAACTGAGAGAACAGATACTACACTTTGAGATATTAAATCTTTTATTCATGTTAAAAAATACAGTCAAAATTAACGAAGAACAAAAAACTTAGGCACATGGCCAACTCAAAAGGGGGGAATTTTGGGGGTCGTTGGTCATCCTTGTCACTCCAGAACTAAACAAAGTCAAAAGTTTCTCCCAGCTAGTATCTTCTTTCACCATAATACCGCATTCACCCTTTCATATTGGGGGACGTCCTAGTAACTCCCAATTTTTAAAACATTTTTTATTGACGTGTAAAAACAAAAAAGATAACAATAAAATGGTAACAATAATTCATTTGTGTCGAGGGAGGGGGAAGAAAAAACAAAAGGTGATTAGTAGGACCCTCCCAACCCCGTCTAGTTGATAGACTGCCCGTTCCACTAGGTTTGTAAAAGGAACCTCGCTTCTGCGGGTCAGTCTCTAGGTGGGGATGCCCTCTAGATGGGGGTGAATGGAGAAAAGAAAATTTTTTGGGGGGGGTAAGGGATGGAGGTTAGTTTGTATTTCTTTTTCTCCAAGATAGGTAAAATTTAGAGGAAGGGGTGAAAACAAAAATTGCAGGTAAGAGGGGATGGGGATCTTGGAGGCTTCCTAATCGGGGAGGGATGGAACACACACTCAGCTAGCTGAGAGACTACTTGTTTAATTTAACTTTACAGAACTGCGCGTTCCACACCTAGGCGGGGAACACGTATTCAAATTTGGCTCCTCTTCGTACACACAGACTTGCCACATGTATCCATCTTCTGTCAAATGCCGCGCGATGCAGCCTTCTTCTATCACATCTGATCTTCACCCGTAGTTGGTGTTTAAAGAACGCGATCAGATCTTGATCAGAAAAAGACCCCCCCCCCCCCGGCAACCTTGCAGATGCGACGTTCAAATCACCATTCTCACCACGGCCAGGATCGTAACGTAGACCATTTGTCTTTCCCGGTCCCACGGCGGCCTCACGTTGTCCACAACATTGGATACAGTAATTGGGCGAGGATGCTCAGGATCGATGCGAGCCGTCACCCCACTGACATACGACCAGTACTGGCGGAGTTCGCGGCAATCGAAGAAAGCGTGATCCGTAGTTTCCACGGCCGTTGTCCCACAACAGGGACAATCAGGCGACTCCAAAAACCCAGAACTGCATTGTATGTTGTTGAGTGGAAGTGCATTTCGGGCCAATCGCCAGGTCAGAGAGAACTCCGAATTGTTCAGATGACTCGAACCTGGCGCCCAGCTCCACGCGGAGCGGATCTCACTCTGCTGCCACCCCAAACGCGCGCATAGCGGGTCGTCAGCGGCCCCCTTCACTAGATCCCTGTGGAGTTCCCTACGGGTAGCAGTCACAAGGTCACTGGACCTTGGTAGTCGTTTTAGCGCGGCTCGGCACTCTTTCATGTAGGCAGATTCTCCCCGCGGCCTGCGACGGCTCTCGATGGAAGGGTCGAGAACGAGGTCGGGGAAGGCGGTTTTTCTACTATTTCGTATGTGTTATTTTCAGATAAAGCTTTCAATTCGGATACCATAGCTTGTTCCCATTCTTGGTGATTTTGTGAATTAATCGCCTCATTATAACTTTCCGGTGCGCTGAATAACGAATAACAGTAATCCACGGCGTAATCTTGTATCCTTTCAATTTGTAAGTAGTCTGGCCTTTTTCGCTCCCTTATTGGGTATCGACGTGTCTGGTTACTGTTTTCGTCAGAAGTACTGTAATTGTCGTCGTTATTAATATTTTCATTGTGATCGATTAAGATGTTAGGCAATATTTCACGTTTTTCGGATCGCCATTTTTTTAATTTAATGTATCATTGAATTTTACACATCTAACCCTTTTTATGGCATTTTGAGCTGCAAAGTAGATTAAGTATGCCGGACTATTTTTATCGTAACCTATGAAAGTACCTTTTTCGCGTTTAGTATTTAGTTTACTGGTATTTTCTATAAATGCAAAACAATCAGAACCAAATAGATGCATTCTGTTCATTTTAGGTTTTACACCGCAAAACACTTCATACAGCGTTTTTCCTAGCCTCTTATTGAACGATCTATTTCTGATATATGCTGCTGCCATTAAAGCATACGTCCATAAACTATGCGCTAATTTCGATTCGATAAGTAGGTATCTTGTGATCTCAAAAAGGGTTCGCCATGCCCTTTCAGCTGTGCCATTTTCGAAGGGGGAGTACGGCGCCGATTTCTCGTGTTTAATACGGTGGTTAATTAATAGAAGTTCAAAGTCTTTACTAGTAAATTCAGTCCCATTGTCTGAGCGAATACATTTTACTGAACCGTACGGGGCAACATCAGCTAAATATTTCTTAGTCGCGAGGATAGTGTCGGATTTGTTTTTTAGAAAATATACCATAATTAAACCGGAAAAATCATCAATAAAGTTCAAAACGTACCTTAGATTGTTTCTCCCCATCGGGCTGATCGGACCTGCTAAGTCATAATGCACAAGTGAGAGAATTTTCGTAGCTTTTTTGTCTGGCATTCGGCTTATATCTTTTGTCATTTTCCCCTGTGCACACACATCACAATTTGGGAGATCGTCTGAAGGTATTATTTTCATGCCTTCGACTACATTTGGTAATTTTTTAATATCAGCTGTATTGCAGTGTCCTAGAATTTTATGCCAGGTTTCCAAGTCGTAACAGGCAGTTTTTGAGGGAACCATACTTTTTAAATAATATAGTCAGCCATTTTCTTTAATGTCAAATACAGTTCCATTGGGGTATATCAATTTTGATGTATTTTGGCCAAATTGTATATTCGCGCCTTGTTTAATTGCAGCCTGCACGGAAAATATGTCTTGCTTAAATGTAAGTATGAACAGAGCATTTTTTAGAATACAGTTACAGATTTCGCCTTTATTATTTTTTAGGTATATTTTAGCATCGCCTCTTTTCAAGACTATATCATTTATTTGACTACCGTCGGCAAGTTCGACAAAATGACTCTGAGGATTAAAGTTTGAATCAAAATTAATAAAATCAAATTCCTTGGTCTACAAGGAGATTTTTACCGTTTGTGGTATTGTCAAAGTTACATGTGAATAGAAATATATGTTCTTCTTCAAAGTTCTCAACGTTTTTTACAGAATCCATTTTAGAGCATTTATATCGACATTGGAAACTTTTGTGATTAGGTCGTCCACAATTATAGCAGATAATTTTATTCTTTTTTTTGGGAAAATTACTTTTGGAGAATACGTTGCGGTGAGGTGCGTAATTTGGTGGTGTCTGGGCCCATAACCTGTTAAGTGAAGCGTTTTTCCTAGCCTCTGATTGAACGATCTATTTCTGATATATGCTGCTGCCATTAAAGCGTATGTCCATAAACTATGCGCTAATTTCGATTCGATAAGTATGCATCTTGTCATCTCAAAAAGGGTTCGGCATGCCATTTCAGCTGTGCCATTTGGAAGGGGGAGTACGGCACCGATTTCTCGTGTTTAATACGGTGGTGTCTGTTTTGGAGAAGCATTTTTTGAACTTCATAATATTGCTGGAGTTATTATTGTCCACGAGCATAGGATTAGTAATTTCGTAACTACGCAATGCCACTTTAAATTCGCTGAAATTTATAGGTTTGTCTTTCTGAGTTATAACAGTTGTAAATGGTTTAAAATCGGCTGGAAGTCCCTTGAGTGTCATTGATATCAACAAGCTATCGCTTATAAGTCCACCTAAGAGTTTTAAGGCATTTATAGAAACATAAGCATAAAAATGTTGCTAATGATAATCATAGTCGTGTTTCTATTTATCACATAATAATGATAATAATGATTTTATCAATAGCATGATAATGATAATAATGTTTTTATTTATAGAATATTAATGATAAAAAATTTTGATTCATATAATAGTTGTTAAAATGTTATTCATATAATACTTGTTAAAATGTTTTTATTCATATAATAGTTGTTACAATGTTTTTATTCATATAATATTAATAATAAAAATGTGTTTATGAATAAACATAAAATATTTGTCAAAATGTTTTTAATCATATACTATTATTGATAAAAATGTTTTTATTCATATAATAGTTGTTAAAATGTTTCTATTCATATAATATTATTAATAAATAAGTTTTTATTCATATAATAGTTGTCAACATGTTTTATACGTATAATGGTTGTTACAATGTTTTTATTCATGTAATAGTTGTCAAAATGTTTTTATTTATATAATAGTTGTTAAAATATTTTTATTTATATAATAGTTGTTAAAATGTTTTTATTAATATAATAGTTGTTACAATGTTTTTATTCATATAATAGTTGTTAAAATGTTTTTCTTCATATAATAGTTATTAAAATGTTTTTCTTCATATAATAGTTGTTAAAATGTTTTTATTCATATAATAGTTGTTAAAATGTTTTTATTCATATAATAGTTGTTAAAATGTCTTTATTCATATAATAGTTTTTATAATGTGGTATTAATATAATAATAACGATGATAAAATTTTATTCATATTATAGGTTTAAAAGGTTTTATTCATATAATATTAATGATAAAAAATTTTTTTACTCATATAATAATTGTTAAAATGTTGTTTATACATATAATTGTTGTTAAAATGTTTTTATTCCTCTAATAGTTGCTATAATGTTTTTACCATATAATAGTAGGTAAAATGTTTTTATACCTATAATAGTTGTTAAAATGTTTTTCCTCATATAATAGTTGTTTAAATGTTTTTATTCATATAATATTAATGATAAAAATGTTTTTATTCATATAATAGTTGTAAAAATGTTTTATTCCATAAAATAGTTGTTAAAATGTTTTTATTCACATAATAATTTTTATAATGTTTTTATTCATATAATAGTGTTTAAAATGTTTTTATTCATATAATAGTGTTTATAATGTGTTTATTCATATTATAGTTGTTAAAATATTTTTATTCATAATAGTTATTAAATTTTTTTGTTCATATGATAGTTGTTTAAATGTTTTATTCATATAATATTAATGATAAAAATATTTTATCCATATAATAGTTGTTAAAATATTTTTATTAATATTGTTGTGGTTGCACACATTCATTTGCATATGTGGAAAGTAATTACACATTAATAGGAAGACTCAGTTAGTCTGGGGAGGGTCTTCACTATAAGCCACCGAAGGCCGCCGAAAGCAGATATGTTTCCCCAGCAAAGACTTTCTTATTTGACACCATTATGTAAATATCCTGTAAATATACCTTTTCCTAATGCACTTCTTATTTGATCTACCTTTGTTTGTTGAGTCATCATTTGTATTGCTTTCTACGTTACTTGTTGCAACCTGCAAACTTAACAGTGGCGACGAGGATGTACGTCAAATATAACAGTTTGACAAAGAAATGAAAAGAACTCACTAAAAAAAAAGTACAACGCAACGGTTGACCTTTCTAAGGAATACAAGTTTTGACGAACGAAATAGTCGTAAAAACGGATTTTACGCTAAAGAGAAGTTCGACTCAAGCGGAAAAAATGAATAATTCAGCGAACATTGGAAAACTGTAAAATATTTTCCTCGCGAAGTACAACACTAAAAGAAAGAAACGGTTGTTTCCCAAATTCCAAGAGCAAAAACTACAGTCAGGTTAAAAAAAAAAGTAACCTCGATTAATAGTATTTTATTTACTAAAATCTTAGTCGGAAAAAAAGAGACAAACCAAAACCTTTAATTGCAGTCTCAAAGAAAAAAAAACTCGAACGTGGAAAAAAAAGCGATGATTTACGCCGTTTCCCGTTGAATTCATCTTAAAAAAAAATAACAAACTGTAAAAGTGAATTTTTGTAAAACGACAAACAGATTCGTATTACCAAATTACGAAGAATAGATTCGTATTACTAAATTACAAGGAAGTAACATACGAAGAAAAAAAGTTCACCAGTGGATTTCCTAAATTGCTGTAAATACCAACTAAAGACTTTTTGGTAAACCAAATTTTTCTTTTCGGTATTTAAAAAAAAATACCACAGTTAAACTAAAATCAAGGAAAGATTTTTTTTAAAACTAAAGTTGTCACTGGATAACGGATATAAGACAGTAAAACGTCACGCAAAAAAAAAAAAAAAAAAATTTAATGCAGTCCATACATTTTTTTTTTTCAATTGTGACTCGAGTTGAAAAAAAAATTTCTATGGAAAGAGTTGTACTTAAGTTCGGCTGTTATTTATTAGGAAATGTCTAAAACGGAAAAGTAAATCGTATTTTGTGGTTTCAGCAAAAGCCTCAGTTCTTATGTTGTGGTTGGATGAGCTTGACTCGCTCGCGAAGTGAAGCGATATTACTATTGAAAACAGGAACTATGAACAATTTTTTTTCGTAACACAAGCCATTTTATATGGTACGGATACAGTTAAACTAAAATCAAGGAAAGATTTTTTTTTAAACTAAAGTTGTCACTGGATAACGGATATAAGACAGTAAAACGTCACGCAAAAAAAAAAAAAAAAAAATTTAATGCAGTCCATACATTTTTTTTTTTCAATTGTGACTCGAGTTGAAAAAAAAATTTCTATGGAAAGAGTTGTACTTAAGTTCGGCTGTTATTTATTAGGAAATGTCTAAAACGGAAAAGTAAATCGTATTTTGTGGTTTCAGCAAAAGCCTCAGTTCTTATGTTGTGGTTGGATGAGCTTGACTCGCTCGCGAAGTGAAGCGATATTACTATTGAAAACAGGAACTATGAACAATTTTTTTTCGTAACACAAGCCATTTTATATGGTACGGATATTGTGTTGCATGTGAAATTGTACAATTTTTCTTCGTAACTGCATTACTGCTACTGAAGGATACAAAAAAATGGAAGATTTATCTAAAATGTTAATGCAATTTTTGCAGACGCAACAAAAGGTGCAATCCGAGCTAGATGCACGTAGAGAGGAGAAATTATTGAAATGGCAAATGGAACCAGAAGAAAGCCAGAAAAAATTACAATTTGAACAAGAAGAAAGGCAGAAGAAATTACAACTTGAACAAGAAGAAAGGCAGAAGAAATTACAATTTGAATACGAAAGAAAGGCAAAATGACCGTTTTGCTAAAACACTGGAACTATTAAAGACTAATCGAGAAAATGTCGACAGTACTAATTTCTCGCATACAACTATATTTAATAGCATGGACACATTTAATTATGTGCCGGAGGAAGAAAAGACTTTTGAAGCATACTATACAAGACACGGGAATGTCTTTCAACTGGACTGCAAAAGTTGGCCAAATAGCCAGAAAGTGAGCCTTTTACTCAGAAAGTTGGGTGTAAGAGAACACAGCAAGTTCGTAGATTATATACTACCTAAAAAAACTACGGAATTAGATTTCATGGAAGCTGTAAAATTACTAAAAGAATTATTTAATCCAAATATATCTCTTTTTCATAAGAGATGGTTGTGTATGAATCTAAGGAAGATGGACAACCAAGATTATTTGACATACGCATCAGTTGTCAATAAAAACTGTGGTAATTTTAAGCTAGCGGAACTAACAGTAGAAGATTTCAAATGCCTAATCTTCGCACAAGGGTTAGTCTCCACGAAAAACACAGAAATACGCAGACGAGTGTTGTCTAAGCTGGAATCTGAGCAAGATTAACACTTCAGAAATTAGCAGAGGATTGTGAAAGGGCCATTACACTAAAAAAGGATTGAAAAAAGATAGAAGAATCCGGAATGGCATATGTAAGAAAGGTTAAAAAAACATACACACCAACCAAGAACTATACAAATAAAAGCAGTCAAAACGGAACGAGATATTCCAAATATAATAATTATAATTATAGTAAAGAATATAACAAGTCTCTTTCTAGATATAACTGTAAGAGATGCGCAGAAAGACATTGGAAATCGGATTGCCCTTATAAGAAGAAAAAATGCTACATTTACAAGAAAGTCGGACACAAAAGCGATTGTTGCAGATATAAAGATTTCACCAGAAAGAGAGTACAGCAAACAAAATCAAATGAAAAATTAGACAAAAATCGGCGAAAATACATAAAGCGGAAATATTTAAAACGCTAATAAAATTACAACTGGATTTAGGGTTCGATATTTCTATAATAAACTTGAATACATGGGAAAAGTTGGGTAAACCAACCATTATGAAAACAAGTAAATCAGCTCGGACGGTAACTGGTGGTGAGATAAAATTTGAAGGAGAAGTAATCCTTCCGATAAAATTGAAAGGGATTACGAAGAAATTAAAAATGTTAGTATTGAAAAATAGCGAAAACCTGTTTGGAATAGATTTAATTGAGAAATTTGGACTCTGGGATAAGCCAATTAATATTAATAATTAACTGTAAAAAAATAGAATGTACTACTCCAACAACAGAAAATATAAAAGAGGACTTTAAAAAAATTATTCCCTGACTTATTTATGACTAAATTAGGTCGTTGCAATAAATTTAAGGCCTCGTTTGAACTTAAAGAAAACACCAGTCAATTTTTAGAAAAAAGCGAAACGTTCCGTTCGCTGAGTTGGAAAATATTAATAAAGAATTAGACAGATTGGAACAGACAGGCATACTATCAAAAATAGAACACAGCGACTGGGCAGCCCCCAACGTATATGTAAAGAAAAAGAATGATGAAATCAGAGTGTGCTCAGACTTTTCGACAGGTCTAAACTCCATATAACAAGATTACCATTACCCTCTACCAATCCCAGAGGAAATATTCACAAAGTTTAATGGTGGTAATATCTTCTCCAAGATAGACTTGAGCGACACGTATTTACAAATACCGGTCGAGAAGAATTGCTCAAAAATACTATGCATCAACACGCATAAGGGATTGTACAAATGCAACCGGTTTCCCTTTGGCATCAAAGTAGCGCCTGCCATTTTTCAACAAGTGATGGACACCATGCTAAGTGGTATTGAGTGCGCATGTGCATACCTGGACGACATTGTTATCAGGAGCAAATCCCTAGAAGAACATAAGGAGCATTTAAAACAAGTATTCACTCGAATACAAGAATTCGGGTTTAAAGTAAAAGAAAATAATTGCGACTTTTGTATGAGCGAAATTAAGTATCTTGGACATATAATAAATAAACATGGGCGACGTCCAGACACAGAAAGATCTGCAGCAATAAAAAACATGCCAGCACCTAATAACGTAACAACCTTGCAGATTTTCTTAGGACTCGCAAATTATTACCAATCTTTTATTGAAGGGGTGCATAATTTGCGAGCTCCCTTAAACAAGAATGGCAAACTGCTTTTGACAAAATAAAGAGCGCACTAACATCTGAATTATTTCTAACTCACTATGACACAAAATTAAATATAGTCGTCGCTAGTGACGCTAGTTCCTACGGCATAGGAGCATGCATTCAACATATCATGCCTAATGGATCTAGAAAGCCGATAGCTCACGCTTCAAGAACGCTGTTTCCAGCAGAGAAGTTGTATTCACAGATTGAAAAAGAAGCGTTGAGTATAATATTTGCAGTGACTAAATTCCACCGATATTTATATGGTAGACAATTCATACTTGAAACCGACCATAAACCATTAGTCACAATTTACGGATCAAAAAAAGGATTGCCTGTATACACCGCAAATAGATTGCTGCGCTGGGGTACGATCCTACTGAATTACGATTTCCAGCTACAACATCTAGCATCGAAAAAGATTTGCCATGCGGATGGACTTTCAAGACTGATACCACAGAAACATAATTTTGAAGAATCAGTGATTGCAGCAATTCGAACAAACGTTGAAGTGAAAAATATGGTAGCAAACATCATTAAAGAACTACGGGTAACATTGTCGGACATTAAAAGAGAAGCCGATAAAGATGAATATATAAATGATATAAAAGAGAAAATTATAGATGACAAAAAGGTTCAGGAAATTTTTTCCATATGTAACGATGTGTTATTATATGTCGAGAGAGTAGTAATACCTAAAACGTTACAGAAGAGGATTTTGAGAGACTTCCACACAGGACATCCGAGGATAAATCGGATGAAGTCTCTAATGAGAAGCTACGTATACTGGCGTAACATGGACGTCGACATAGCTACAACAATAAATAGATGTGAAGGATGCCAGTTAGCGGCAAAATCCCCACCTATAGTACACAAACCTTGGCCGAAAACCGACCACCCATGGTCGAGAATCCACATGGACTTCGCTGGTCCAGTAGGAGAAAATTACTACTTAATTGTAGTAGATAGTTATACAAAATGGCCTGAGGTAATGCGTTGCAGGAATCCAACAACGAACAACTCAATAGGATTCCTACACGAGTTATTTGCACGATTTGGTGTACCAGACACACTAGTTACTGACAATGGAACTCAATTCACATCCACAGACTTTAAGGAATTTTGTAACACGTTCCAAGTAAAGCATATCACTACTCCGCCGTATCATCTAAGATCGAACGGCCTCGCGGAGAGGTTCGTGGACACGTTAAAACGAGCGTTGAAAAAATCCATTGGGATACCAACGAAAAAAGCTTTGCAACAATTTTTGCAAATATATAGGATAACACCGCACCCCGTCAAACATATCACCAGCTGATTTAATGTTTGCCAGAAAGGTGAAATCAGCGTTTGATAAACTATTGCCAAGACAGGCAATTGTCCAAAACACTATACACATGATAAGAAAGAAATATAACTCGGGAGATCGAGTATATTTCAAGTGCTACAGGAATAACACTTCTTACTGGGAATGTGGAGTAGTGGATAAACGCATTGGTGATTGTACATACATGATTAAAGGTCCACAAAAAGGCACCTGAACCAAATAAAAAAAACGCCACATTCAAGATGGTGATTATACAACAGCAGTCGAAGAGGAGGAAACCATAGACATCATATACGAATCCTTTAATTTGGAACCGCCTCAATATACACCTGAACCCCGAAGATCAGGTAGAAAAAGAAAGTTTAATGAACCATTAATGTTAAATCCCAAGAGAAAAAGATATTGAAATCTGTGCGACTTCAAATCTTGGGAGGAGGGTGTTGTGGTGGCACACATTCATTTGCATATGTGGATAGAAATTACACATAAATAGGAAGACTCAGTTAGTCTGGGGGGTGTTCACCAGGAGCCACCGAAGGCGACCGAGAGCAGATATATTTCTCCAGCCAAGACTCTCTTATTTGACAACATTATGTAAATATCCTGTAAATATACCTTTTCCTAATACACCTCTTATTTGATCAACCTTTGTTTGTTGAGTCGTCATTTGTATTGCTTTCTACGTTACTTGTTTCAACCTGCAAACTTAACAAATATTAATAATAAAATGTTCTTTTTCATATAATAGTTGTTAAAATGTTTTATTCATATAGTAGTTGTTATAATGTTTTTATTGATATAATAGTTGTTAAAATGTTTTTATTCATATAATATTAATGATGAAAATGTTTTTATTCATATAACAGTGATTAAAATATTTTTATTCATATAATTGTTGTTAAAAGGTTTTTATTCTTATAGTAGTTGTTAAAATGTTTTTCTTCATATAATAGTGTTTATAATGTTTTTATTCATATAATAGCTGTTAAAATATTTTTATTAATGTAATATTAATGATTTAAATGATTTTATTCATATAATATTAGTGATACAAATGTTTTATTCGTATAATATTAGTGATAAAAATGTTTTATTCGTATAATATTAGTGATAAAAATGTTTTTATTCATATAATATTAGTGATAAAAATGTTTTTATTCATATAATAGTTGTTATAATGTTTTTATTCATATATTAGTTGTTAAAATGTTTTTTACTCATCTAATAGTTGTTATAAGGTTTTTAATCATATAATAGTTGTTACAATGTTTTTATTCATATAACAGTTGTTAAAATGTTTGTATTCATATAATAGTTGTTAAAATGGTTTTATTAATATAATAGTTGTCATAATGTTTGTATTCATATAATAGTTGTTAAAATGTTTTTATTCATATAATAGTTGTTACAATGTTTTTATTCGTATAGTAGTTGTTATAATGTTTTTATTGATATAATAGTTGTTAAAATGTTTTTACTCATATAATAGTTTTTAAAATGTTTTTATTTATATGATATTAATGATAAAAATATTTTTATTCATATAATAATTGTTAAAATGTTTTTATTCATATAATAATAAAAATGTTTTTATTCATATAATAGTTGTTAAATTTTTTTATTCCTATAATATTAATGGTAAAAATGTTTTTAATCATGTAATAGTTGTTAAAATGTTTTGGACTCACAATGTTTTTGACTCATAAACGCTGGTTATAATAACGATCGTCGAAATCATTATTGTCGTTTTTATAACCACCGTTATAATAACCAACCAATCAGACGTTATTTTAAAGAATGTCGAATTTTGCATTCAATCAGTTTGTCGTCATCTCTGTCACGAACCTGCATTTGATTCTTCGTCGCCATCTTTGCTACTAGGCATTACTTAACACTCAAACTCGGGACTACATTGCTTCTTCGCAGATTTTATTTACTGCCGCCAACACTTAGCAGGGTGTGAGCCCAGCCATTGTCTTTTCTTTGACGGTTAGGTATCTAAATTCAAATTGTTGCAGGTAAAATTTCTGGGGTATTTAACTATTCTGAAACTACACAAAGTTATACAATCTCCAACAGGGAATCCTAACGACCCCGAATTTTTCGAAAAGAACGCGACTGTTTTTTTGCAGAACTGATTCAATGCTTAGATGATAGAAGTCTGTCTCTGATTATAAGAGACGCATTGGATGATGGACGGAAAGCATTGAACATATTAAGAGAGCATTATTTATCAAAAGGGAAACAGAAAATGATATCACTGTATACAGAACCAATGTCTCTAAAACGTAACGAGGATGAAACTATTACCAACTACGTTATAAGGGCAGAAACAACCGCCACTGCCTTAAAACTCTCAGCTGAAATAATAAGCGATAGCCTGTTAATATCAATGACTGTCAAGGGACTTCCAACCGATTTTAAACAAACAACTGTTATACAATAAAAACTGTTTTATACAACTGTTATAACGCAAAAAACTGTTTTAAACAACTGTTATAACGCAAAAAGACAAACTCATAAATTTCAGTGAATTGAAAGTGGCATTGCGCAGTTATGAAGAGACGAATCGGATGCTCGTGGACAATAATAATTCCAGCAATATCATGAAGTTCAAAAATGCTTCTCGAAAATGACACAACAAAATTACGAATTTAGGAAAACTCTTCCCCGGAAAACCAGCCCCTTTTTTTCTAGGTAGGACAACTGGTCCCTTATTGAATAAATATCGATTGAAAACACATTTTATGACCGTTCTTGAAGAAGATATTGTTTTTAAAAGTGAATACACATTGTTTAAGAAACAAAATTAAAGAAATAAAAAATAAAAAATAAAAAAGAATTCGTCTTTGCAAGCCAACAACCGCCGGGTTTGAGATCACTACCTTCGTCTGTCTGCCTCCTCCACCTAACCTGTCAACTCCTTTTATACATGTCTCCCGCGTGGTTTGCGTGACTTCCACCAGAGCACACCTTTTAAAACTAATGGGTGCCATCTTGATTTCTCTCTCTCTCTCTTTCGCCCAACCTCGCCTGTAAGACCTCTGTTCGTTTGATCTGTTTTTCACTTTCTTTTTCTCCTTTCTTTCTGCTAACTTTAAACAACACACATCCAATAATATTTTTTTTTATATTTTTACTTGTTTACTGTTGTTTTTAAAAAATTAAATTGATTTTTCTAAGTGTTCGTTTTCTACCTAGCTTTGAAAGGTTTCGGTAGTTCAACTTATTTTAAAGAGTTTATTTAGTAAAACAAAACAAGTAATATCGAGTGTTACTTTTGAACAAAAAATGTCCGACATGAGATAATTACATCTTAGGAGTCTTGATAATCGCTCAAAAATAGAAAATTAAAGAAAATACTGAGGTAGATATAATTTTACAACGAGCCCCCCCCCCCCCCCCAAGAAAATAAATTTGTATATTTTTAGGTAATGTTCAAGATCACTGCCTAGAGAAAAAATCAAGCTACCGGAAGTGGATACGGTTAATTGTAACGAAACCGAACGGAAAACATGAAAACCGTAACCATATATTTATACGGTGCCCGGAAAACTCGTACCCGGAAAACCCGTACCCGGAAAACTCGTACCCGAAAAAATCCCCCCCCCTTTTGCTAGGTAGGAAAACTGGTCCCTTATTGAATAAATATCGATTGAAAACACATTTTATGATCGTTCTTGAAGGAGATATTGCTTTTAAAAGTGACTATGCACCCCCATAATATTTAAAAAAAATATTTTTAACTCTTGTTTTAAAAAAATAAACTTGATCACGGTACGAAAAACGAAACCATATATTTATTTTAAAAAAATACTATAGTTTTAATACTTTTTGTGTCGTTACGAAACAAAAATAAAAGAAAGAAAGCATATTATCAAAGAAAGCAATTATTTTATTTAGAAGAATTAATTCAGTTTAGATCATTCTTGTGTTATTACAAAACAACAAAAAAGAAAACACTGTACTTATGTAATTTTGGTACTGCGCTGAAATAATAACGTTATTATTTCGAAAGCCATTCTTAACATGGGAAGGGGAGGGTATCGTTTAAAAGTCATTCCGGGTGCATTTGTGCAGTATGCAAACGGAGTGCTTCTACACTTTATTGCCGAAATTGGAGACGCCATTTTTTTTTTCATTTTTTTTTTTTTCACACACTTGCTATACAAATCTAGGGGAAACAAATTTATTCTTTCGGCCATAATGATGTTTCCGAAACATCATTATGGCCGAAAGAATAAATTTACCAAAATTAACATTTATTACTTCCGGAAACTTATTGGAGAAAATGAATCTTGACAATTCAAAAAAATGTTAAAAATTATTTATTTGTTCGAAAAAAAAAAAAAAAAAACAATTTTATAAAAGTCCAATGTTGCTTTAAAAGTAAATAAAGAAAGTGAAAGAGAACACATATACGTAATTGTTTAATTGGAAATGTTTCGATTTAATTAATGAAAACGGGAAAGTTTTTCATGGAACATTTTTTTTATTATTATTAAAAACAGAAAATTGAAATGACATATTCATAATAGTTTAAACTGGGCGAGCGCGAGCGCCATTTGAAAACCAAAACAAAATCAAAACATTTATTATTTTTTTTTGTTTGTTTATTTTTACGTTTGTGTGTGTGTGTGTGTGTGTGTGTGTGTGTGTGTGTGTGTTTTCGAACAAATAAATAATTTTAAACATTTTTTTTTTTTAATTGTCAAGATTCATTTTCTCCCGTAATATCGGTTCACCAAGTTTCTGGAAGTAATAAATGATAAATTTAGTTTAATTTAACGTTTCTGGAAGTAATAAATGTTAATTTTGATAAATTTATTCTTTCCCTTTCCGGAAGCAATCGTTCGGCCATATAATGATGTCTCCCCTAGATTTGGATAGCAAGTGCGTGAAAAAAATGGCGTCTCCAATTTCGGCAATAAAGTGTAGAAGCACCGCACGCAGACGGCGGCTATTGTTAGGGGGCGATAACTCGAATTTTTTCTTGGTCAAATAGCGCGGCAAACAAGATTTTTTTTCCGAGCACAAAATATTTGAAAACCAAAAACATTTATTGTATAAAAATATAGCATTATATAATTGCAAAAACATTCCTTTAAGTCTGTATAAGAAAATATAATTTTGATAAAACAATTTTGTAATAAAAATAACATTAGATTTTTATAAAGTAAGACAGCTTTTTTTTTTCGAACAAATAAATAATTGAAATGAAACATTATCTTGAATTAAAGCAACTTTGAAGGGTCAACATAAAATTAATAATTTAAATGCTTTTTGACGGAGACGCGATGATGCACTGCACCACATGGCGACAATTTAGTGAAACGCACCAAGAAAAGATGGCTGCCGTGCGCATACTGCAGAAGTGCCTGTTAGTGTTTCGTGAACAAAAAAGTGTTAAAACTAAATTAATTTTTCAGAACGTCAAGAGGGACGTGTACCCTGCATAAACGGTGTTTTTATTTAATGATTGCTCCCTCAAAGCGTTTTCTTTCACTTTCTTCGTATATATTTCATAGACTTTATTTTTAATCGCGCGTGTATTTATTTTATTTTTTGAATTTTTTTCTTTGTGTGAATTTGATTCATACTTTTATTTCGTGCTTGTTTTTATTTTATTTTTATTTCATTTTATTTTAATTTTATTTTATTATTTTCTCCACTAAATATTATTTTTGGTAATCTTGTAGCGTCTAGCCCGGAACTAAAATTTGACAGAGACTTTTGAATCGTCACCGTTTCCGGAGAGCTCTAAAAAAGAGGACAAAAAAAAAACGTGGCGCCAAATTCGAGTGCCCTCTCTTCTCCTTTCGCTCGCTGACCCTTGAGGAGTTAACACGCACTGCTGTGTCTGTCACATGTGCGCGACACGCGCTATGCCAGTTCTCATAATGAAACCAAAAAAAAAACATTCTTCTTACCTTTCCACGCCACTTTTCACTCGAACGGCTATCCCAAAGAAAAATATTTAATTTATCTTTTCTTTTCGACTTTACGCCAAAAAAGAGAACATTTACCCAGTCAGTCAAGATTTCTTTCTTTTCTACGGACACAAAAGAAACCACATGAGTGTGATACACAAAAGGGTAAATAAAATTACGCTTCTTTTAATGAGCCAAGTCTGACTATTTATTTTCATTAATTTTTCTGAATATTTGTTTTTTATTAATGTTTATGAAAAATTATTTTTAAGGAGCTGTGCGTCGTTTTGCCCGGCGAGCAGCTCACTTCAATCTGGAAGAAAGAGAGAGCCTGTTTCCTCCGTTTGACTATAGGTGGCGTTACTGTTATGGAAGCACAAAATGTATATAATGGCACCCTTGAAATAAAAATAAAAAATTTTGTTATATTTTAATTTTTAACATGTTTTTTTTTTGTTTTTTGCAAACATATTTAAGTTTTATTTTTTTTTCAAACGTATTTACGTTTTTGTTTTGTTCCCCGTAAAGTACATATTTTTTTCAATAAAATATTTGTTTTATTATTTGATAATACAAAAAGTGTTTTCTTTTTGTTTGTTTGTTTGTTTCGTAATAACACCAGAGATGTTAAAAACTGAAGTATTTTTTATTAATATATGGTTTCGTTTTTCGTGTCTTCCGTTCGGGTTTCGTTACATAATCAACCGTATCCACTTCCGCTAGCTTGATTTTTTTTCCGAGCAGTGATTGGACATTACTTAAAAATATACAAATTTATTTTCTTTTCGAGTAGATGGAGGCTCGTGTTAAACTATATCTACCTCAGTATTTTCTTTAATTTTCTATTTTTGAGCGATTATCGAGACGTAATCCTAAGACGTTATCCTATTATGTTGGGCATTTTTTGTTCAAAAGTAACACTCGACATTACTTGTCTTTTTTTTTTTTTTAACTAAATAAACTCTTTAAAATAAGGTGAAATACCAAAAACTAAGTAGAAAAGGAATTTTTTTTTAAAACAACAGTAAACAAGTAAAAATATATAAAAAAAAAATATAGAATGTGCATTCTCTTTTAAAGACAATCTCTTCTTCAAGAAGGGTCATAAAATGTGTTTTCAATCGATATTTATTCAATAAGGGACCAGTTTTCCTACCTAGCGAAAGGGGACGAGTTTTCCAGGGTCGAGTTTTCCGGGTACGAGTTTTCCGGAGACGAGTTTTCCGGGGATGAGTTTTCCTAAATTCATATATATATATATATATATATATATATATATACTAGCAAAAGTACCTGTCGTTGACTGGGTTCAAAAACAGCCTACAGAAAATGGACTCTGATTTATGAAAGTATGATAGGTTATGAAAAGGAAGAGTTGTAAAGAGATAGCTTCGAATTCGGAGGTATCAAAACCAAAGCAAAATATGATGAAAGTAAAAATAAAATAGATAAACCCCATAATTTATTATACCATACCTGTTCAAATTGAAACACTTATTACAATATTCCGTGGATCTATATTAAAAAACCTTGTTAAACTTTGTGACATATTTCCATTCTATGGAGGTCAGGTGCGAACGAACACACAATAATTTTATTATATCATATTTCTTCAAACTGAAACATAATTATGAAAGTATACTTACGCAGATAGATATGAAAAGTCTTTATTCAAGTGTGTGCCTATTTCCATTCTATGGAGGCCAGGCGCGAACGCAGACCCAAACAATTTTATTATAATATCCCTATTTAAGTTAAAACATTTATTCTCATGTACATCTATATCAAAAACACTTGTAAACGTTTTTTTGTTAATTTTTAAACTTTTTATTTCCATACTTTGTGGACCAGGCGCGAACGCAGACCCCACAATTTTAATGAACCATCGTTCTGCCAGATGAAACATACCCATTCCTGTGTCTTGATACATCTTCTATCATTATATGTAATCAGTTTTTTAAGATAGTCAAGCATATAGGAGCCTATTTGTGACCAGACACACACATGCACACACGCACACAGACATTCAGCTTTATATTATATATATATATATATTACTGCCTATTTGCGCACACGTAAATATACACAGCACTAGCAGTGTCAGAAACCAACAGTAAAAATGCGTGAAAAAAATTTTGAATAATTTGACCTATCTTTCCAAGCTTATAACTACTTGAAAAATGTAATTCAAACCCTATTTTTTTTTCAATTAAAGGAACAGAGACAAAATTTTTTAAAATAACAGGTTTAATAGCAAATTATGCAATATTTGTTTTTTTAATCGGTTTTCTTTAAAAAAAGATTTGAAGAAAATAAACCAAATTTTAACTTGCTTCGATAAATATATGATTATATATAAGTGGAAGCTTATGTTATGCTTAGATTGTCAAGTAAATATTGGACGCTGACAGCAATTTTTTCTATTTCATTCAATGTTTTCTTTTTATAAAAAAAATCACTCGATAAAGAAGAATTAAAAATATATTAAATCAAAAATCCATGTATTTCTTTGAGAAAAGAAAAACAAATTCGACTGTTTTTTTTAAGGCGAAAACTTATATTTGTCCCCATATGTGGAAAATAGTCACATTCTACTTATTGCTTCACGTACAAGACTAGATGGCTGATGCGGACGTGTGGTTTTTACATCCTTCTGTCCATCCGTAATTCAAAACAAGAACAAACACCGCCTTTGCGTTTCGCTGACACCGTAAAAATACTTACGTAATGACGACCTTTTCAAATAGTTGTTTAAAAAAATTCTTTTATTTAAAAAATACATGGAAGTTAAAATATAAATATGAATAAATTCTTAACAATGAAGAATGAAAGTACCCATTGAATAGTATTTTCTATAGGTAAGTGATTTTTTGGAATTTATATATATTTTTTATAATCGAAGTAGTAAAATTTCGTTGATTTTCTTTAAATCTTTTTAAAAGAAAACCGATTTAAAAAAAAAATATTGCATAATTTGCTATTAAACATGTTATTTTTTTTTAAATGTGGTCTGTGCTCCTTTAATTGAAAAAAAATTAGGAGCTGAATTACATTTTTCAAGTAGTTATAAGCTTGGAAATATAGGAGGTCGAATTATTCAATTTTTTATCACGCATTTTTAATGTCGTTTTCTGACACTGTTAACACAACACCAGCCGAAAGAAATATGTGTACCCAATTTTTCTTATAAACTAAACAACTCTTTCTACTGAAAGTTTCATGGATTCTTTGCCCTTTTATTCTTCACGAACTATTTATCTTTTATTGTCTGAACAAGTTGTTAAATAAAATGAATTTAGTATAGACATTGTCATTCTTTCGTTTGTACAATTTGGTTCAAACGAACACTAAATGTTATTACTGAACTAATGCATAGAAAAAAGAAGGAAATTCTGCTGTATTCATAGTTTTCATCTTTTAATCAAACTATTGCTGACACTTTAATAATTATTATATAATATATAATAATTATATAATATATAATAATTATATAATATATAACTATTATATTATATAAGTATTGTATAATAATTATATTTCATATAATTATCATATGATATATAATAATTATATATCATATAATTATATATTCTATAATAATTAAATATTATATAATAATGATATATATTTCAATGATAATTATATATAATTATATATTAATTATATGTTATATAATTATCATACAATATATAATAATAATTATATATTATATAATAATTATATATAATTATATACTAATTATATTTTATATTATAATTATATGTAATATAATTATAATAGACTATATAATAATTATATATAATTATATATTATATAATTATAATATAAGACTGATAATTATAGAAGCATCAGTTCAACTTTACAAGGTTTCTCAGCACTTTCGATCACTTTGAAACCAACATTGCGCATAACATTAATAGATGATTGTTCTTGTTATTGAAATGCTCTCAGTTGCCTTGAAATGTTAGACTTTTGTCTTATAAAGAATCATATGAGAGTCTTCTTCGTGGTTCAAGTATTTTCTGTATTTATACGTCCGAATCTTTTTGGTCGTAAATACAACGTACCACCGTAAATCCTTACCGTTAACCATGCAGTTTCTCTGTATTATTTTTCCTCTGCTCGAGAGTTTGATAAAATAGGGAATGAATTTCTCAATGTTAAGGCCGAGCTGCATGGACGCAATTCTCCACGATAGAGACTCGTGCATTTGGATTGCCTGATAGGAGTCATTCATCATGGCAATAAGCAGATTTAACAATATAATTGTGCTCAATACTATGTAGGCAGCGTAAATTAAATCGAAAAAGAGACTACTTTGTAAGGAGGAAATCATTTCATCACTGAATATGTCCGTTATTCCGAGCATCAGGTTGAAAGTGGAAAAAATGGTTCGAAACGCAGTCTCGTCTTTGGTGAGATTCAGCAAAACGTGCATCGAGAAAGAAAACGCGAGAAGTACAAAGGTGTAGAGGAAGAGGAATCGGATGGCGTCGCGGAAAATCATGATTTTCAACATGCGCCAGAAATGATGGATGCCTTTGAAACCACGCGTGAATATCATACAATGCATCCAACCGGTGCAAAGGCAGATGGAGAGCAAAATCCGCTGGTTGTGGAAACGGTAGGAATAAGAAACCATCCACGCAATGATGATGACTGAAAATAACATCATACTACAAAGCGGGGCGTAGTTAATGTATACATACTTTATCATCCTCAGAGAGAAGATCTCACAAAGGATTTTCTTTTTCGGCACATGCCAGATGTTGTGAGCGCGGTACAATGATAACAAACAACACAATAGAACAATGATTGGTTCCATTGGTGTTACGTAATAGAATATTATAGATTCCATTCGGCCCAGGATGATAGGCTCCGTTTCGTTTGTGTCCTGTGCTTTCCTCTCCAGGTTATCACCGTTATAGCTGATCATCCCCATGTAAATGATATGAAGCGCCATAAGGATGAAATAAACCCAACTGCACGTTTGACCGTAAACTTCCTCAACTACGTTCAATGGTGGAATGTCAAGAAGTGTCGCTGCTCGTTCTGTATCCTCAACACCAAGTAACCATTCGATACAAGAGATACGTGGTTTGACCGTGCTCCGAACACAGAAACTCTCAAGGGAATCATTGGTCCTGGGGGTCATGTCAGTGATATCAAAGTACACCTGGTTGTTTAGATTGAATCGCGTCACGTTTTTCAACATCATCAGCTTTTCCATGGCTTCTTTGGCAGCCAATCTACACGCAAAATCAAATACACTAAGATTTTCATTGTTTTTGATATCAGACAAAAGTTCCATGACAGCCGAGAATCGATACTTTCTCATCTGTAACATATCATTCGTTGGGTAATCAATTTCTTTCCGAACGCAATAAGCAGTTAGCGCTCTATCAACGATCAGGCTTATCATTTCCAAATGTCTCTCCGAATTCTTTCTGTTTTCTACGCTTGCTTGGACAAGTTTGTGCATAATAGTGTTGCCATCACAATCTCGTTTACGCAGATCAGCGCCATAATGGACTAATTTGTTCACGTTCTCCTTGAAGCCTTCCAGAGCGACGAGGTGCAGCGGTGTCTCATCTTTCCGATTTTGTTGATCGATGTTTGCATCTCTGTTTGTGAACTCGTAAATCTTCAGCATCGTACTGAAGATCTCTGGTTCTTGAGGACGTATAGCCAAGTGAAATGGCGTGTTACCTTCTGCATCCACATCTTTGCAACTGATGAACCGACATTCCCATAGCACTTCCGGTTTAGCTTTTGCGGCAGCGATGTGTATGGCAGTGCAAAGCATGTTGTCTTTCTCGTTGAGACTGTCCCAAGAATGTGTTTTTATCATGTATTCCATGAGGAGCTCCATTGTCTTGCTGTCCATATTCTGTGAATTGGCTGCTGTATGCAGAGCCGTTTGGCCAAGCCTGTTTTTTAAATTCGCTTTTGCTTTGCAGTCAAGCAAAGCTTTTACAGTCTCATAACAACCGATTGAACAAGCGAAATGTAACGGTGTTTCGCCATATTTGTTCTTTGAATTAACGTCCACCACATCGGAAAATTGCTGTATGACTGCGTATCTCCCGTGCAGCGCAGCATAATGGTGCAGTGTATTCAAATTGTGGTCTTTAGTTTTAAGTTCAATGCCCATTTGTTCCAATGCTTGAAGCTTTTCCATTGCGTTTTTTGCAGCCGCCTGGAATATCGGTGATTGACTTGTGAGCAGCTTTTTTATGTCTTCCTCGCAGTTTCCCTTCTTCTCGTTGATAATTTTCTTTATACAATATACAAGAGTCTCCAAACATTTATTGCTCTCGTTATAGATTGCATATGACCACAGATCCATACCATCTCGGTTTTTGTGGCAAAGATCGCTTCCTGCCTCGACTAAAATGTGGACAGCAAGTGGATGGTCGTTTTTGATGGCCAAAAACAAAGCTGTATTTCCTGATGCATCATCTTCATTAAGAGTTGCACCACGGCTTACGAGTAACTTCACCACCTCATCGTGGCCCTCCTTAGCAGCATGATGAATTGGTCGCTCTCCTCCGCGTATTTCTTGGTTGACGTCTGCGCCCGCATCTAAGAGAAGTTGGACAATTTCTTGGTAGCCTAAAGCTGCAGCAAGCATAATAGGAGAAATCAGGCCAAGTTTTCTTTTCGTGTTGACAATGATAGATTTATAAGCCGTCAGAATTTTTACGGTATTGACATGTTGATATCGAACTGCCCAGTGTAATGCTGTCGACCCCTTGTCATTTCCAATATTTGGATCAGCGCCAAATTTTAAAAGGGTCTCTATTACATCCGTGTTATTCCATCTGGCGGCCCAAAGTAGTGGAGTATCACCTTTCGAATTCTGACTATTCACATTGACATCTTGTGCCAAATAGAGTTCTATAAGCTCTTTGGAATTAATATAAGCAGCTAGATGGAGACATGATAATGTCCGAGGTCTTTGGCCCGAAATATCCATTGGAATCTCCTGGAGAATTACTTCCTTTCGTCTCTCACGATCTAATCGTGACAGAAACAGCTTAGCCAATTCAACGTGTTTGCTTTCTGTTATTTGGTGGAGCGCATTCTTTCTGCCCGTAATGTTTTTAACATTGACATTGTAAGTGCTGCACAGGGATTCATCATCGCAGGCGGTGAGGAAATATTTTGCAATGTCTTCTTGCTTTTCTTGCAAGGCAAAGTGTAAGGGAAATTGTTGACTTTCGTCGTCGGTCGTTAACTCGGACAAATTGATTGTGTGTGTGTTGATTAAGTCTTTTACAAGCTCCAGTGAACCAATACTGATGGCATTAAAAAAGGACGATTTTGTTCGTTTGCTTTCATCAACGTAATCAGAAGCTGAATTCGGACTGACATTTAATTTAGATGCAGCTCGCAGATTGCTAAATAACTCAACTACTTTCTTTTGAATATCGTCTTTTCTCTTTTCCGCCTGTTTTTTCTGTAAAAGAAATTAAAAAAAAAAAATGTTCAGATTGAAACATTTCATGCATAATAACACAATATCTTATTGTAGGCACCGCCAAAACTGAGGGGGGGGGGGGCAGGTAAGTACTTTTTGACGGACCGTCTTTTTAAAAATCTACCAAAAACCAGGTAATTATCCGATCAATACGAAATTTTCAGCGATTATTAGGAGAAGAATGAACTTTATAACAGTGTACTTATTTTTCATAAACGATATTTATATTCATATTTTTTTTTGCTTACAAAACCCACCTTGTTTTGAGGGGTACAAATATGCTTAAAATAATCATCTGAAACTGAACACAACATATTGTGTTGTTGTAAGGGATAGAATTATAGATTTTAAAAAAATTGTTTGCATACCTTATTTTGACGTCTGAATATCAGAACTTCGATTGTGTTTAATTATCCCGCTTTTGAGTTTTGAAGTGTGAAATTCGGTGAATATGTTAAGTAAAATAATTAATTTAAGTTAAGCAAAACAAAAAAAAAATGTTTTTTAATATTTATACGAAAAAGGCCATTTTAAAATCTTTGATAAATAAATTAACAATTTTTTTTTAGCGAGCCGAATAATGCATGACCATTATTAAACAGAATCGATACAAAAACAATTCGATAAATATTGTGCCCTTTGTGTTAAAAATAGCATCATTTTTTTCGATCCCGTTTGAAAACGTTTGCCACCTTTCAACTACGGTAGACCAAACGCGCTGAAATAATTTTATTTTATTCTGCTTTAAATTGCCCCCCCCCCATTTTGGGGAGCTTGGCCACCACACACATACACATTAAAAACCAAACTCATACAAATGGTCACCCATCTGGTACTGACCAGCCTCAGCGTTAATAATACATTGAAATTTTCGTCACTGAAAAATAAGTTTTTTTTTGGCCTGTTTGGTCTTCCATAGTTTGCTTTTTATTAAACACAAACGTAAACATTGTCGAGCTAGACTCTAGATCGACGCGAAGTAACTGGTTGCCTATACGAATAAGTGGAATTATTTGAAATCCAGGTACTTATATTATAATATTTTTTCATGTTCTCATAGAAAATCATCCTAAATCTTAGTTAGACAATAAATAAATAAATTAATTAGTTCAAAAACCTTCTTTTTTTTAAATATTTATGTACGTTTTTTGCGCAAGACAAAAATGTCTTTTTGGGAAAATTTAACATTTAAAATTTAATCGAAAATAGTAGAAAAAGTTTTACATTATTCTGTTTTCTATATGATAAAATTCAGGGTTTTATCTTTCTGGAAAAAAAAAAAAGTTACTCAGAAATAATGGATTTTAATAAACGTAATTTCGTTTTAAAAAACAACAACAACTTGATTTTTCGGCCATTTTTGGCGGTGCCTATCTTATCGTTTATCAATCCAAGAACGGCAATTATGCTGACACTTGAAAGGAACTAATTTAGAATGACATCGTATATGACGTCATTCAACTAACACATTCCAGCATTGTTCATTAAGAAATCGCAAATTATTTGATTAAAAAAAAAGAGCTAATGCTCGTAATTAATACAACTTAAAAAATAAAACGAACTGATTTTTAGCTCGTCTAAATAATATAACATGCGAGTTATCGACAAATTATTGTGTTTCTGATGGAACGTACAAATAATTATGTAAATATGGATGCAAAAAAAATGAATGGAACGAACGCAAAATATAAAACCATTTGCTTTACTAAAATTTTGTTCCTTTTTTTTAACAGAAACTTTATATGTAAGTGACTAGGAATTATATTGTTGATTACTTTTGTAAATGTGAAAGTGAGAGAGATAAAACAGTCGTGATGGGCGGGGGAGATAGTAATCAGGTCAAACAAACATAATTTCAATTTTCAGTTTTAGTTTTTAGGATTGACACATCTATTTCTGGCAGCATCGTACTAAACAATGTTGCTGCTCGGTAACAATATTATCAAACAACAATTAATAATATAAGACAATGATATATAATTCAACAATTGAAGGTAATTGTTTCTGCGTATGCAAGTTGCGATCGTGCTAATATTGTGGAGACTTAATCGTAAAAAATCACTACTAATGCTAAAAAGCAAATGGTTCTCATTGCTAACCTCTTTCTTTCTCCGCTTTGTTGGCATTTAAACGTCGAATGTTCTTCTTTGAACGGGAGGTGCTTTACAAAACACTTCAATACAGTTCTTATAGTTGGGCTCTCTACCCAACGTTTAAATAAAATGAAATTTATCGACGGCACGTCGAATGTTCTTCTTTGAAAGGGAGGTGCTTTACAAAACACTTCAATGCATTCCTTTAAAAAAAGCACTCTACTGTCAGTAAAGGATAAAAATATACAAAATACGTTGCCGAAAAACGGTCAACAACGGAGTCTAAAGGATGCTTCTTCCAAGATAGCCAACCTCCAAACTGATTTTTTTTTAAAAGGGCACATAAAACGGGGCACTGTGGCGTTGCCAGAAGTTCCACAAGGATCGTGATTGGCCAATAGCTAAGGGCAAAAAGGAGGAAGAACAGACAGGTTGTTTCAAATTGAGAGAGAGATAGAGAAAGAGAGAGAGAGGTAAATAGGGAGATGTAAAGAGAGAGAAGCGCACACACTCACAGGTCAGCTAAACGGCCGACCACTACTACTAGATCTGTGTACCAGGCAAAAAGGGGAAGGGAGTCACAAAGCCAGCGAGTCAGTCGCTCAAGGCAGCCCATCTCCCACCCCACTTGCACTGTGTGATGGCGACAAGAAACTTTAAAGTAAAATTTCGGAAAAACGATATCGTCATCTAACATGCCATCTACCAAAAACAGAGACTACGCCACAAATATAAGAATCTGTCTACAGTCAATGGAAAGTGTATTTGCTGAAAGAATTGCATGCGTGTAACAGTGTACTGCCGCTCCTGGCTTCGGAAAGTGTATTTTGGCGACAGTGATGTCTTCGAAAAGTGCCAAGAACAGCGCTAACATGTAGTTAAATTGGCAAATCAAAATGTAGTTAAATTGGCAAATCAAAATGTAGTTATATTGGCAAATATAAATGTAGTTATATTGACAAATATAAATGTAGTTATATTGACAAATATAAATGTAGTTATATTGACAAATATAAATGTAGTTATATTGACAAATAAAAAGGAGGATAAAAACATGAACTGGGTCACCAATTAACAAGTACTAAATCAATAACAAGAATTTTGAGAATGAAATGAGAAAACATGAATTAACAAACAAAATATATTTTTTATTTTACAGAAATGTAAAATACACCTTGAAAGACTCACGTTTGTTGAGAAGTTTTTAAAGTTATTGCATAAGACAGAAGTTCATTGTTAAAATTGTGTGCGTGTGTATGTGTGTGTGTGTGTGTGCGGGGGGGTAGTATATGTTCACTACAGGTTTAAAGAGTTTTCAGCGTGTCAGTGTGGCGTATTCCTGTCTTCTCAAATCAACGTTGGAAAGTCAAGACAGGTTTGTCGCGTCCCGGGAAGAATTCTTAATTTCTGTTAAACAAACCATTGTTTTATAGATATGTTGCATTTCACACAGAATTATTGTTTTGGAGTTTGAAACGACTTTTATTGGTTGGAAAATATTTTCAGTTCACAAAATCTTACTTTTGAGAATGACAATGAAAGTGAATCCCAATGAAGCGGAGAAAGACAAAGGGTAGCAATTAATGCTATTTGCTTTTTAGTATTCGTCGGAATCGCAGCTCGATGTAAAAATCTGATAATAAAAAAGAAAAGAACAAAGAAAGAGCTTATTATGCTCGTTCGTCTCGTCTTGCAGATCAATTTCTAATCTACCATAATAGTCTCACACGACTAAGCGGAGCTTATCGATAGGCAGTATCTTGTTTTTGTACTTTTGAATCGTGCAGATCGTCTCACCAGAGTACTGTGCAGGTGGCTGGATCTGCTAAAGGAAGGAGGGCCAATGCTTGAAAGCTTCTCGGCTGTGAAAGAACGATTAGACCAAGAACAGGTAATCCATTATTGTCAAAGCGGACATCCAAGTGTGAAACGATGGACTCTACACTTCACCAGATTAATCGACCCGTAAGTATAAAAAAATGTGAAATCTGTTGTAAAAGACAATTATGAATACGCCTATCGGAAAAAACAAAGACGTTAATGACATGTCACGATCATGCGTGCTAAAAACATTAACGATTTTTCAACAACTAAGAAAAACACATAAAAAGTTCACTTTCGCAAACTAAACAAAAATAACAGATAATATTTTAATTGGAATCCATTGAGATGAGTGTTATTTATTAATTTTATTTATTGCAAACTATTATCCTCATCTTTTCTTAGTTGTTTCACGACGTTTCGTCCAACTATTTCTCTGGCCTTCGTCAGGTGGCCAAGTAAGCCTCTGGTCGGCTTTGGGTAGGATTGAAACCGCTATCTTCAGACAATTCTCACCTGCAGTCAGGAGATTCAGAGTTACTATCCGTCGCAGTTACCACCTGACGAAGGCCAGTTGACAGAAACGTTGTGAAACAACTAAGACAATAAAAAAAATTAATAAATAATACTCATCTTAATGAATTCCAATTAACATTATATACACCATTCGGTACGGACCCGACCATGGAAGAGCGAATAATAAATAAACATGAATTTATAAGACCAAAAAATTCAACCTTGATCGCCCTTCAGGACCCGTGGCGTAGTGGATAGAGACGTTGAATCTCTACGGTTCCAGGTAAGAAAATAGCGGTTTCAATCCTACCCAAAGCTGGCCAGAGGCTTACGTGGTGAGACGACAACAACTATGGAAGGCAGTAATTGCTGAGGATGCAGTGAAGAGATTTAGAGTTCCTATCCGTCACGGTTACCACCTGATGAAGGCCAGAGGAATAGTTGGCCGAAACGTCGTGAAACAACTAAGAAAAGATGAGGATAATAGTCCGCAATAAATTAAAAAATAACTGACTTTTTTTTAGCCCCAGGTTAATATATATATATACAAGCAATAAACACTCCAGACATTTTTGTCTGTAATAAATACAGTCTGAAAATAACTATAGTCTTTGTTTGTTTAACGAGACAATTTTATGTAACGTGTACACCTTTTAATGGAGCCAGCGACTTCACAGCAAATCTTTAGCTAGTCCTGGGAGACAAAAGACTCCCAATCATGACTTTACCTTGCCAAGTTGGCGAGCTCGGTAGTCGTAGGAACAAGCAGCAGTATTTAAACAGCCTTGAAAAAGGTTGGGTGGGTACTATTACTTACACATTATTAATGCGATTCAAACCGTTCTTTTAAGGACGACTCACAAACTACCAGAATGCGATACACACTTCACTCTCTACTGCTGCCTGCCTCCTGGGACTCCCTTAACAACCTGCCACTTCAGCCTGCTTCCGCGTTGCAGCTTTCTGCAACTCCAGCGACTCCAGCTCACTCTTACAGTTTCCCGCAACTCTAGCGCTTCCAGACACCAGCTCCAGTTCCCACTGACATCCAGCTACCCGTTTCTAGTGCACACTGACGTCCAAATATTCGTTCCAGTGCCTACTGATATCTAGCTACCAGTTTTCAATGTCCACTGACGTCCGGTTACCTATTCCAGTGTCCATTGACGGCCAGCTACTTGTTCCAGCGCCCGTTGACGTTCAGTAAGCCAGTTGATGTCCGGCTACCAGTTTCCAAGCATCAGATCCCACCTACAAAACCCGGACTAACCTGAGACACGTCATCCTAACACAGGAACGCACGAATTTCAACATGATATCTATCGTGTTTAACCGTTCATCTATGTTTGTAATCTCTTTGCTATTACCGTTACATCTTGGCATTGTCTACTTTGTTAGTAGACACTTTCTTTCACCTGCAACAGTGCAACACTTGTTTTGATATCTTTCTCTTTAATTGTACATTCGCTAGTCTGTGCTTTCTTCGTTGTCACTAATTAGAACTTTATAAGAACCTGAATAAGGTGTTTGTAATGGTTTTCTTACTCGGAAAGTAAAGTTTTTAGTATAAAAGGTTTCGTATTTGTATGGTGGTATTCTTCATCGCAGGTGGGTGCATCAAATTGAGACATCGATTCACACAAATCACAAATACTTATTATTACTTTTCTGTACTCTGTCTGTGTACTAACTGCTGAGGGATCACTGGCGATGCTCCAGAAACAGAAGTAAAAGGTGAAAATCATGATTCATTATGCGTACTGTGCATTCCAAGTAGAATTATAGGCATTGCTTTCATCTATGTTGGAATTTTTTGTGCTAACAATTATGTAACCCCATTATATTTTTGTATTCTGTTTTTTTTTGTTGTTGTTTTTTTTTGCTTTTTATTCATACATTAAATTATACTATATTGAATTTGTTTTCGTACTATTTGATATTCGTGCAAAACTACCATTAATTTTAAATAAAAAGCAATACTAGCTCCCTTGGAATGACGTCATGGAATCTAGCGCGAAAAGCTTTCTTTTTCGAATCCTGCCAACCAGGAGAGTGGATGCCTGCTTCATTGCATGTCGTGAACAAGGATTTCTATGCCTTTCTTTCTGGAAGAACCTGGCAATAAAAAACACGGATTGTGACGAAGTGAACATTTCTTTACAACTTTTATATATGCGGCGACAGTACGCGTGTTTTTGGAGGGAAAGAAATTGGAAGTAATTTGAAAGTTTTTAAACTGACAGTAATTTTTTCCTTACTGTCAGTTTAAAAGCTTTCAAATTACTTCAAATTTCAAATGATTGTACAGTCTATCTTTAAACTTGTGAGTATGTTCCATAAAATTTATTGAATTTATTGTGTGCATAATTTTGGAAGTACTCGTTCTTAATTTTCATATTAATGGTAGTCGTTCGTTGTAGTGACGGTTATAATTTATGAACCAGTTCAGTAATTGTCTGTATTTTTGAGATGAGGTGTTTTCATTGATTGAGATTGTCGGACTGACTTCCTCATCTTGGTTGTTATAGTCACAACGTTTCGGCCTAGTGGTCCTAGACGTTGTATCAAAGTTTACAGTTACCCAAAGGTGCTGAGTTCAATCCTGAACGAAGGTGAAAAGTAACATTCAAAACAGAGAATCAGCAACTATGTCCCAGAGCCTAGCTGGAGTCCGAACACGGTACCCCCGTAATAATAATAAAGGGTTGGGTTCGAGACTCCTAACAAACGGTTCCCCAGTTCGATACAAAACACCTGATGAAGGCCGGAGGGCAAAACGGCCGAAACGTTGTGACTATAACAACCAAGATGAGGAAGTCAGTCCGACAATCTCAATCAATGAACCAGTTTGTTTGTTTTTTTTTATTTTTGTTTGTTTGTTTTTTTTATTTCTGTTTGTTTGTTTTTTTTTATTTTTGTTTGTTTTTTTTTTATTTTTGTTTGTTTTTTTTTTATTTTTGTTTGTTTGTTTTTGTGCTATATTTTGTTACTTGGCGTTTTTTTTTTGTTTGTTTTGGAATGCCTGCAAAGGAAATAATTTCCAACCTCTGTAAATAAAATATTTTCTTCATTTTAAAACAAGACCTCTTTTGACTTTATGCGTTTACCCTCCCCCACTCACCCTTTTATTTTATCCTTTTATTTATTTTTTTTTTTTTTGTGCAGGCTATTCGAATTTATTGGAACACGGATAAATTTCCGCTGTTGCTTTTCGAACTATTATTGCTGCGAGCATTTTCAATCAAACCATTGTTTTGAGGATGATATGCACTCGTCCTCAGTCGGTAAAAACCTATCACTTTGGCTAATTTCTGAAACAATTTGTTCTCAATTTTTTTTTTTTTTTTTTTTTTGTGCTTATCAATCTTTTGAAGGAGTTCCGCTGCATGTTGCAATTCATTGAGGTACTTAATTCCTGGAACAATTCGCTCTCAAATCGATTACAATATGCACCGGAATCCGCCTAAAAGATTGATCAGCTGAAAAACCAAACAAACTCCTGAAAAGGTTGATAAGTAAAAAAAAAAGCCAAACCTCATTCCACTTTGCTTACCTCCCTTTCCTTTCTGAGGGCTATAAAATCTCCGTCCTCAGATGTCGGCCAATTATCTCGAATTTGGGCGGATTTCGGTCGGACCGCCATTGTGAAAGCGGAGACCATCCATTTTTTGTCATTATTCATTCTTTAATCAAAGAATTTCACTTCCTCACTCAACAAATCTGTAAAATACAATAAAAAAAAATGAAAGCATTAAATCAATGACATTAAATTGCAGAGGGGGGGGCTTCACTAATATGCATGGATAGGCGCGTTATTTTTCTTAAAGTACTTAACTGCTATTATTGGCTATTCATTTTTGGTAAGCCAGTGCATTAATTCGCTAATCAATGCCAGATCGCAAGTCGATGGTGTTTTACAAATATAAATTTTCTAAGGTTCTTTTTACAAATATCTTAATACCTTTACCTATCTGATATAAGAGGAAAATAACTCTAAATAAGAATAAAGTTGTCTTCCCTGGTAGACAGAGATAGAACAAAGCGAGATGGCGAATTCACATTATTTACAATAATCATTCTTGTAAAGTTTGTAGCAGACCCATTTGCAAAAAACACAAGCAGGAGCAAATTTTTGCGGCTGGAGATTTTGGACTCACTTCCTTCTTAGCTTGTCCAATCAGAAGCCAGGTCTGTCACGTGACCGAGTTTGTAAAACGTTAAGCCGGCAACACACATACACGCGCGCACACACACACACTCCCTATTTCTCTCTCTCTCTCCCTCTCTCTCTCTCTCTCTCTCTTCCCAGATCTTGACCAACTCCACGTGAAAAGGACCTGTCGCCCCCAACTTCTCTCTTGAGATACAAGAACTTACCAAACATACTATGACTTGAAAACAACAAGTCAACATGGCTATCTCCACGTGCAGTACACACAAGATAAATTGAGGGTTTAAGGCATTTTCGTGCAGCATATAGGTGTCTAAAAAAATTGAACGGATATTTTTTTTTCGTTTTCTCGGAGTATTTTTTGTGCACAAATGAAAAAAAATATATATTTTCGTCGTGGACTTCAATTTGCTGAGAAGTCAACAGGGAAAATTTCTGCTAGCACAAAACAAATTAATTGAGAATATAACGAAACAGTTTCAAACAAATCTAGCAGCGGCATCAATCATAAGTTTGAAATCTTTTGACAGGAATAGCGAATACGATAACTGAATTTCGGATTAAAACAGACATTCACTGCTTGGTGTAATCATTAGAAGGACACTTTCCAACATAAATTCGGTGGTAATTCGAAGCATTTAATTTTAAAGTATTATCTTGATGATTGAAAATTAAATCCTTCGAAAACTTGGCACAAAAAAACAAAAAAAACACCAACGCTATAGAAATTTTATTTGTACAAGATTTTATATTTTCAGTTGACGGATATCTTTTATGAGTTTGTAGTGAAACGAAAATTATTATAATAATAACAGCAAGAATGATGATGATGATGATGACGACGACGACGACGACGAAAAATAAACTTATTTTATTTATTTTCGTCTTTTTTGTTGTTTTCGTCAAAATCATCATCATCGTCATTCTTATTTGATTTAAGAATACACTTTATTTACATTCGTTACACTTTCGTACACTTTATTTTACATTCGTTATAATTGTTTGTAATTAAGGAAAAGTGATAAGGATGATTTTGTTAATTATGCTGGGATTGTAAATGTACAATACGAAAAAATTTGGCTGAAATGGCTGCCAGAGGATCAATTCAAATGCCTCGTTTTCATGGCAAGATTACAATCTCCAGACGACATATTGTATTGTGGATAGGGTCTACAGAGCGGGGACGCATAACGAGGACGAGACGACATTTATGGAGTACACAGCGACGACGACGACCCAATTACTTGGGGAGATCACATTTATAATAGGATGCTGATATAAGCGAAGATATGTGTAATGGACAGTTCTTTAAGCACGAAGGGGAGATACATTATTGATGAGAGGGATACAGTCTGTTGACTTTGGAAAGGATTTGATATAAAGTTCATTATACAATATGATGAAAACAAAAACACATCACCTTGCGGTTGATGACAAACGAAAACAAAGGCTTATATAACAATATGAAAAGATTTATTTCCAGCTGGTGATAAGAATGATGAGAATCCGATGCTGTGTTATGTTTCTACATTTTGTCTTCTCCCATCCCGCTTCCAGAAGGAGCTCAGGCTAACTCTCTCTCTCTCTCTTTCTCTCTCTCTCTCTTTCTCTCTCTCTCTATCTCTCTCTCTCTTTCTCTCTCTCTCTATCTCTCTCTCTCTTTCTTTCTCTCTCTCTCTCTCCTCTCACCTGTCAACTTGCCAACTCCAACTGTTTTCAAACCCTAACGTAACTGGATATATTGAATCTATATTTCTTTGTGGCGTCAGAACGTGGCCAACATGTGCATGGGATGCACATATACATGCATATGCTTCCAACGAATATATAAAATATAAATTGTTGTTCTGTGGTTCATTATTTCTCTGACCTAACTTTGTTTTTATAATTATTTCTAACGACAATGGATAATTTCACTGCATTCCTGGAATCGTATCTAATGACAATGTGTATTCATTTTAACTTTTGATACTAAGTTCGATTCTAGCATTTTCTTTTAATAATAATTATCTTCGATTCTAATTACTTAGTTTCTAACTAAAAATCTCCTTCAATATTCAATCTCCCCGTATATGTAATATATATATATATATATATATATATATATATATATATATACAGGGTGACCCAAAAAAACAAAACAAAAGCTAAATGGAGGCAATCTAGAACATATGCTGTAGAACGGAGAAAAAAAAGCCAAAGACCCTAGTGTTTTGATGTGATATTTTGAATATAATAAACTAGTTATGACCAAAGTTTCATTTCATTCAGACAAAATACTAAGAAACGGAACCTAATAAGAGTTGGGGCCCATTTTTTGGGTCACCCTATATATATATATATATATATATATATATATATATATATATGGTCACGGCACCAAACATTGTATATGTTATTTGTCACATGAAAAGTGTTTATATTACATAACTGGGGGAAATATAGAAGAAGCGTCATACGTTTTTTTTCTGGGGGTCATCTGTCTTCAACCTGGCCTGCTGTGCAATGTACATCATATGAAGGCAATAGATAAATGAGACATACCTGAACCACAGAACAACAATTTATATTTTATATAAATTTATTTCAGATTTGTCTTGGTGTTCTCACGTGAGTCTGCCGTTGTGTCTACATTCTCATCTTCGCCTAGCCTCGTTTCCTGGCTTCAGAACTCATACCAATGGACGTCTGCACAGTTTTCCGGCAACTCCTAGACTAGTAACTCTAACCTTTTGACCAGTCAGTTCCGGTAACGTCATCCTGAAAAGGACACATTTCATTCATGAGTTCCAGTGACGTAAGTGATTCAACGACACGTCTCACTAACGTGTAAATCTCTGGTCATGTACCCAACTACTCAAGGTCAATCTACCTTATTTTTTTTCAAAGGAATCACCACTTATCAAGGCCCAGAGGCCACTCGAGGATAAAGGAAAAGAGTGTACAGTGGTCAAAAGAACGATATCATTGTAATCGTTAGAAGCGTAAAGTCAGCTGGAAAGCAGGTAAACAGAAGAGAGTTCCACAGGTGTGTAGTTCTTAGCAGCTTTGTTAATATGATCTACGTGTAGGTTTAGGCTCGGATAAAGAGTGGGGGAAAGTATTGATAGTGTTTACGGCCAAATGAGTGTTTCCCGTGAATGTTTGGTGAGGGGGGACCATAGATTAGAGCTCAGACGAGTACTTGCCATGAAAATAACGATAAAACAGACACAGGCTCCCAACGTCTCTTCTGTGAGAAAGAGGTTGCAGTGAAGAGAAAAGGGTATCGCCCACTAGGCTACAAAGTCTATTCTGAACTCTGTCATGCCAGGATAAGTTCTTCTTAGCAGCTCTTGCCAAGCTGTGACAGCAATACTCCATCCTTGGACGTACCTAGCTCTTATATAGGTAGAGAATTGCATCAGCAGGTAGATATCTACTGGATCAATAGAAGGATGCCATCATTTTTTCAGCCAGTTTGGCAACAGATTTGATGTACATATTCAATTTTAGATCAGGAGTAAAAGTCAAGCCTCATGTCAATACATGAAGCCTCCCCAAGACAAGAGCCATTCATTTCAATTGATGCCAGATTGGGATCAGAACGTTGATGATTCAAATATAGAAGCTTGGTTTTAGATGCATTAAAAGTAGCCAGCCACTCCTTTCCCCATTGTATCACATGCACAAGATCAGAGAACAGAGAATCAGAGAGAACTTGGTCGTTTACGGTCTTTAATGTGCTGGCATAGATGGTAGGGTCGTCAACAAAAATGTCTCCGAATGATCTAAGGATGTGATTTGGAATATCATTAATATAGATCAGGAAGAAAGTTGGACCCAAGATGAACCCCTGAGGGACCCCAGCATTAATACTATGAGCTTCTGATTTCTGCCCATCAACCACTACTCTTATGAACCTACCAGAGAGAAACAATTTTATAATTGAAATGACATTTCCAGTTATACCATAGCTGGAGATCTTGTGAAGTAGGCATTTATGCCATACCCTATCAAAGGCCTTTGCCCTAGAAAGGAAACCTTCATCAAGAGTTTCACTAATCCTATGAGAAATAACCGTAAGCACATCTGCTGTAGATCTAGCAGAATGGAGACCATATTGCATGTCATTGGGAAGGTTATTTTTCTCTATTTAACACAGATTCAAGTAACTTACTCATGATGCACAGGAGACTTATAGGTCTGTATTGAGAGGGAGATGAACAATTACCTAAATTTCTAAATACAGGGCATACCGATGAGATTTCCAGGGTGTTGGGAAGCAATTTTCCTTAAGACAATGCTTAAACAGCTTTGTAAGTATGGGAGCTAGTTCTGGTTGAAGCTTTTTCAGCACTATAATAAGAATGTCGTTGGGGCCAGTTGCTTTACTGAAATTAAGGTTTTTGATTAGTTTGGCAACATCACGTACAGATATTTGTATGTCACATAGTGTGTTTTCTGCATAGAGTGGACTTAGCTATAAAGTTCTTGGCAAAGAGTTTGGCTTTGTCCGATGCTGACAAGATTACCTCAGGTCTATTGATGATAGTTGGGATAGAGCACACGCTTCTGTTCATGATCCTGTTTGCTATTTGCCAAAATTGATGGGAATCAAGCCGCTGCTCAGCTACTTTGAACTTGATGGACTGAGCATACAATTCTGTCACGTTCTTCATTACTCTTTCACAGTTGCTGGCAGTCCTAAAAGCGGCTTTAGTCTCTACATCTGTTACGTTGGAAGCAATGGAAAAAGGGTTTATATTTAACTAAGCAAATTTTTGTAAACATTTTTAGCTAAAACTTATTTTTACATTCCAGACAGTATTCTCTAAACAATAATTTTTAATATCAGCTATTTTATCTAACAGAGGCTGACACAGACACAAACGTCTATGTTGGAAAAGGGTAAAGAAACGACAGTGCAAATTCTAATCATAGAATATCAACGTTTAATAAACCTTAAATGATACAATGGTGCAACAATAGCAATATTTCTATTAACCCAACTATTTCCAGCAGTATAAAAACTGTAGGAATTTACTCCCACTTAAAGGTTAAAGAAACCTTCAACGCTAACCTGCATGTCATGTGGAGAAAAGCACTATGCTCGTTTTTGCCCAACATTGTTTACATCGTGGCACAAGAATAGATTTTGTGGAAAGAACAGCTGTAACACTACCAGGATGAATACTTCACAACAGAGGCAAAACCTATATAAAAACGCCAGGGTGTTCACATTGAATTCAATTGTTGCTACTTTTTAAGCTCGAAGAAAATATATACTTGTTGAGATAAACAATAAATTCTCACTTCGATGCCGCTTCAAATATCACTGATTTCACATCAAACATGGGAGTTGTTGCGAAAACTCATAAGAATACAACTCGTGTTGCTTGTAGTCCATCGGGGAAACAAGATACGACTAACTAGTGAACTAACATGTGATGTTTCTTTTAAAGAAAATAAAAATCAGGCGTATTCTTTCTTTCTGATGCATCAAATCTGAATCTTCTTGGTTTGAATTTTATTGAAAAATTTGATCTTTTAAGTGTTCCTCAAAACTAAATTTTCAATTCTCTCCATCTGTTGCGGCAGATGCTGAAACATATTTTTAAGAAAAATTCATTAATGGTTTTCAAGAAGGACTTGGATGTTGTACTAAAGTTAAAGTGACTTTTAAACTGAAGTCAGATGCAAAACCAGTCTTCAGACCAAAGTGTCCTGTACCATACACAGCTTTAGTTAGAGAGGAAAAAGAATTGAGCCGCCTTCAACAAGGAGTAATCCATACATTACATAATTCAACTCATTCTGGGCAGCACCGATTGTTATTGTGAAGAAAGCTAATGGCAAGGTACGCCTATCAGCAGATTTCAGTACTGGACTAAATGACGCACTGGAGACACATCGATATCTACTACCTATACCGGAAGATTTGTTCTCAAAACTCAATGGTAGAACATGTTTTGCAAAAGTAGACCTTGCAGTTACATATCTACAAATGAAAGTTGATTGAAGATTTCAAAAATCTCATTATCAGCACCCATAAGCATTATTTCAATTTAATCGTCTTCCATTTGGGGTCAAGTCAGTTCCAGTGATATTCAAACAAACTAATACAATGCTCATAAAATTTCCAGGAGTTTCCGCCTACATTGATTATCCCAAGAAGAACTTTTGCGTTGCCTAACTTCTGTGCTGATATGATTTCATCTAAGGCCAGACAAATGCAAATTCTTTCAAACTTCAGTGAAATACCTTGGATTAATTTTACAAAATGGTCGAAAAGCAGATTCGATAATATTTAGGCAATAAAGCACATGGCAGCCCCAAACGATGTTTCAATACTTTCTGAGCCTTTTCAGTCATTATGGTTCTTTCTTTGACATTTTTTGACATGACTTCCTTTGAACCATTATGGTTCTTTCTTACCATAACTGCACAAGTTACAGGGGCCGCTTAATAATCTTCTACAAAAAGATACTAAATGGAACTGGTCAAGCACACGCAAAGAATCATTTGAGAAAATCCAATCGCATCTTCGTTCTGACTTGTTGCTTATACACATCGTTAGACATTACTGTGGTGATTGATGCTTCAGACTATGGAATCGGAGCAGTAATATCACATATTTTTCCTAATGGAAGCAAAAAAGCCATTGCACATACGTCAACATCATTGATACCTACTAAATGGAAATATAGCCAAATCGAGACAGAGGCTTTAGCAATTATTTATGTTGTGAAGGAATTACACAAGACGCTGTTTTACGCTAATCAAGTATTTTAGTTCCGAGAAAGGAATTCCAGTCTATACAGTGAATTGCTTACAAAGATGGGCAACAATGGTTTTAGATTATGACATTTCTATAAAATATCAACCAGGCAGCAAAATTGGCCAAGCAGGTGCGTTATTCAGACTCATCTCTTCTCATCAAAAAACAGTGGAAGACACTTTCATCGCTGCTATATCTGTGGAAGCTAAAGTTGTCTCTGACTTGTTTCCACAGTGAAATCGCTACCTGTCACTTCGGAGATGATCCAGGAGGCTACAGATGCTGATTCCTTTTTACAGAGTATTCAACATTTTCATTTCACATGCTGGTCAAAAATATGCACTGACCAACAATTTAAACCATCTTTTTTTCAGCTAAATCTCATTTTCTGAAATCAATAGAAACTCTCCTTTTTGCTGAATGTGTTGTTGCCCCATTCAAACTCTAGAGTTCTAAAGCAATTTCATTGTAGACATCAGAGGATTGGCACGTGGCTATGCATATTTGCACAACAAAGTTTCCTCGGAAAACAATATTGCATTCATGGCCTACCCCAGAGATTGCTTGGTCATGACTACCTGTTTATTTGGCCGGAATAATAAATGAACACCATTACCTAATATTGATTGATGCTTACAGCAGTCTTTCAGATGAATCATATAACCTCAAATGAAATTGTAAATTACAAAAAATTTTCAGTAGGTTGGGCGTTCTTGAAATCTTAGTTTCTGATATCTATATCGATAATATCTAATATATATCTAATATATATTTATCTCAGCAGAATTATCCAACTTCTGTAAACAAAACAGTATTCAAATTATCCAACTTCTGTAAACAAAACAGTATTACACACCTTTAACCCACAATCAACCAAAAATCTGAATGGTTTGTTGACACACTTAAGAGAGCACTCTTGAAGTTAAAAGGGAAGAAACTATAACAAGAGATCATGGAGATTTCTAAGTAGCTACAGAGCTAATCCAAATTGCCTAAATAGAAAGTCTCCTGCTGAAGTACTGATGAACAGAAAATATGTCTGCCATTGGATGCTATTCGTCTATCATCAACTAATTTTCACAAGCGAAACAAAACTATGGAAAACCAGTTCAATCGCCATCATGGAGCAAGATTACATCAATTCCTACATAGAAAACCTGTATTGACAAAAGACTATTGCTAAGGTAAAGAAAAATGGACACAAAATCACATAATATGCCGTTCTCGTTATGTAATCTATGCAGAATCATAGTACAATCATTTAATCATTTCCTTAAATGCTTTACTGCATACGTTTGAATTACTCCAAAATGTTCAATCAACATGCAAGTTCCATTAGACAGGTCCAACCAGAAAGACACAGCGAGGGGGCAAACCAACTTTAACCTTACAAGTAGAGCCACATTTCACATCCTACAAGTATCATATCTCAAAGGGGTAGAGGTTATGAGCAAAAATAAAGGGAAATAACTAAATAAGAATAAGGTTGTCTGATCCAAATCACCATACGCGCTACTGCTAGGATCGCCAGGAAAAACATTCTTTCCTCCCTGGGGAACGGCGGCTCCATGTTGTAGACAAAATATCCTGCATCGAGATCGAGCGGCCACTCACCATCAATGCGAGCCGTTACCTCTCTGACATACTCCACTAGGGACTGGATCCGGCTACAACCAAAAAATGCATGCTCGACTGATTCGAGCTTGTGTTCATTGCAGTGCGGGCACCAGTTCTTTGTACATGCTGAATTCGTCAAAGAGGGGCAGTGCTTTTCGGACCAGTCGCCAGGTCAGGGAGAATTCCAAGTTTGTCAGAAAATCCCGTCCTGGCGTCCAACTCCATTGAGAGCGGATAACCTCCATCAACCAACCTAACCGCCTACAAAGAGGATCCTTCGCGGTGCCCACCACTAGCTCCCAATAACGTCTCTTCCTAGGCTGATCGAGGACACTGGTCCCTGGCAAAGCCCTAAGTATAGTCCAGCATTCGGCAAAGAACTTCCCCCTCGGTTTACGATGACCTTCTACCAAGGGGTCGGGTTTGAGATTGGGAAACGAGTTCTCAACCGCAGGGACCCAAGGAGCATTCTCCTCTAACAAACGACCCAGGAAAGCCAATCTCTCAGCGTTTTTATGACCCAAGAGACTGGGCTGACCCAGGCCTCCCTCTCTCAGACTCTGGACACAGACCTCTCAGCACACATAATGCTTACCCTCGTCCCACAGAAGTGAGTCGAGGCGCTTTTGTAAGCAGGTTAGGCGTTGTGCAGGGAGAGGAAGTACAGACAATCGGTAAAGGATGAGCGGAAAGATGTATGTAGCACACGCCTCCGCCCGACCCTTCAAGGACAATTTCCTTCGAATCCAAGTCTTGACCGACGATTTGACCTTGCCATATATTTCCGACCAATTTTTCTCCAGATGAAGTCCTGGTCCAAACCAGACACTGAGTATACAGACCAGCCTATTGGTCCAGCTAAAGATACCTGGAAGCGAGTTTACCCCAGTCCAGACTCCCAACTGCGATTGAAGACGGCCCCTGTGGCTTCTTCGTATTGAGCGAGTGCCTCGACCACCGCTTGAATGTCCATGGGGCAAGACACGAACATGGTGACGTCATCGGCGAACGCAGAAACCCTGGCTCGTGTGCCTCCAGGGAGAGCTATTCCGCACAGGACTGGTGTAGCCGCCTCGTCCCTTAACTTGTGAAGGAGGGTTCCAACACCAGGATGTACAAAAGAGGCGACAGCGGACAACCCTGACGCACCAACCAGGAGACGGCGAATGACTCCGACAGCTTACCGTTGATCTGCACCGCTACCGTTGGCCTATCATACAGGACAAAGATCCACTTGCGGAAGTCCAGATTAAATCCGGCGGCCTCTAGCACAGATCCAAGGAACCGATGGTCGGCCCTATCGAATGCCTTGGACTGATCTAAACTGATCAGCACGGCTTCAGCGTCGTCTTCTGTCCCCTCTATGATCGAGCGTATCAAATGCAAGTTGTCTTGAATCGATCTCCCCTTCACAGCATAAGTCTGGTCCGGTTCGATCAAGTCAGTGATGACAACCTGCAAACGATTCGCAAGAATCTTTGCCAAAATCTTTAACTCTGTGTTTAGCAGAGTCAAGAGCCTAAAATCGTCGAAATTTTCCACCCCACCATGCCGTTGACCTTTCCTCAGCAATGTGATCACTCCCTTGGTCACCTGTCCAGGGATGGAACCCTGAGCAAACCAATGGTTGAACATATCCTTCAGAATAGGGACCAACATGGGCAATAGCCTCAAGTAGAACTCGTAGGGTAAACCATCAAGCCTGGGGGATTTGTTGTAGCCGACCTGCTTCAACGCAGTAATGACCTCATGTTCAGTAACAAGACCATCACAGCTAGCCGCCCGAGCCACCGTGAGGCGGGGCGAGTCAGCCAAATAGCTGCCAAACTCCTCGACCCTGAGTCCGGGTAGTTAGGTAAAGCGCTGCAATAGATGCTTCCGAAACCCCTCGCAGATCTCCCGAATCGACACGAGGGCGTGTCCTTCCAGGTTATGTACTTTCCGAATGTACCCATCCGAATCGCGCCTTAAAGCAGCCTCACGCTCAACAGCATCAATATTCACAGCCTTGTTGGAAACTTTCATTAATCTAGCCCTAACTACTTGACCTTAATACCGCTCGCTAGCCAAGCGGTTGTGGTCTTGTTTAGCTAGTGCTAACTCTAGGGGGTCTCCCCCTCCCCCGCCCGGGTCAGCTTATCCTCTATACGCTTCTTTGCCTTAGCCTTATCTAATGCGAGGCGTTGGCTGTATTGGACAGAGAAGCGTCTAATTTTGGCCTTAAGACTAACCCACCACTTACTCCCTGTAACCGCCCCCACTAAAGCCCACTAAATTAATTTGGTAACTTTCAACCAGTAGTCCTCCAACTCCAACAAGGTGCTGTTGAACTTCCAGTATCCGGCCATTTTAGGCCTAGCACTTAAGTTCAAATGGGCCATAACGAGTTTATGGTTCGAGTGTCCTAACAAGTGGAATTTGGGGCATGATAGAAAATCTACGTCGCATCTTCTAACTAACATCCGATTCAAGTAAGTACTCGGATGGGAAGGCACTACAGAATGCCACGTCTACATCTCCCGCCCTGGATGATCCAGATGGAATCTGTCGACGAGATCGCACGAGGCCATCAGGTCAAACAGACTGCTGTCACACCGCACCGACCCACTAGCCCCCCCCCCCCCGACCTTATCTATCTTGGGATCAAGGATTGCATTCCAATCACCCATTAAAACTAACCGTTCCGGATCCAAGCCCTCCAACTGTCGAAAAAAGGATACCCTCTCTACAGCAGAATTGGTAGCATAAACAGCGACAATCCGAAAAACACTACTATTAATGGCAACATCAACAACAACTAGCCGTCCGTCCTCGCCTGCGTGAACAACATTCACCAACGTTGACAGGGTGCGACTCATTGGAGATTCCACGACTATAAGTATTGCCATATGCTGAGTAAACAGTGTAGTCGTTCACCAGCACCTGACAATCCTCATCACAAATAAAGTGGGTCTCCTGGATAGCGGCAATATCTACCTTAAGGGACACCAAGTCTCTTACAACGCGCAAGGCCTTGCTTCGACACCTGATGCCCCTCACATTAAAAGAGGCCAAGTTCAAAGACATGTTCACTTACCTTATTCAGTGTCACAGACGGGTCTGAAATCCTTGACAGTCAGGATGTGGTAGGCCTGGCCAAGGCTTCCGGTGAGTAAATCCTCTTTAGGCTGTCCATACTTGGCCATGCTTCCCACATCCAGGGGAAAGATTAGTTTCAATGCCCTGTATAGTGATGGGGGTTCCACCTTTGCATTTAACCTGAGTCTTTAAGAGCGAAGGGTGGTCCATTTCTACCAGCTTTAGGCCTGTATTGCATCTTTGGCTGCCTCCAACATTGACCACAAGGCTTCTGTCCTAGAGCCCTTATTGTTGTTCCTTACAAAGGTGGTCAACATTGGAGCGTCTGGAAACTGGGTGAGATCGGTGACATTGTTGCACCCGATGTAGACCAAGTCCCTTAACTTGTTGCGTTGGGTCTTCTGCTTTCCCTTCAATTCATGAGCCGTTGGCAGAAGACTTGTTTCACAGATTCTTCCTCCAGGGAGGAAGGGAAGTTTTTTAGTTTGGTCCGTGCAAACCGTCGATTTCTCCTTGTCGAGAGGAGGAGGAGGGGGAGGGGGCAGGTGTGTTTGGTGCTGGAGAGGGTTGCATCTCTTTGCCCTTCCTATCAGTGGACGAGTTCCGAGATAAGTTTCTGGGGGAGAAGGGTTTGGAGGGGGTTGATTGCTCTGGCTGTGAGGGGGTTGGGAGTTTAGGGGATTTAGCCTCGGCATTTGCCTGTCTTTCTTAGGGGGTGTGGGGTCACTCTTTGTTCTCCTGCTCTTCTTCTTCCTGGACCTTCTCGACTCTGCTGCTGCTGCTGCTGCTACTACTTCAGTGACTGTGCTCGCCTCTTCTTCTTCAGACACCACCTTTTCCTCCTCAAACTCTTGTAATTTCATTTTGGTCGAGGAGGAAGGAGTCCATGTCCGTGTCCATGGGAGGCGACTTGACTGTTTGGTCGCTGGTCACCATTTGCTTGGGCTGGTTTTTGGCATTCTTGCCCTTTTTGGTGACCGTCGACCATCCGCCTTCTGTTGTTGAAGCAGACTGCACCGCGGCTGAAGTTGTGGGTGCAGCTGCAACTGGGGCTTTGGTTGAAGGCTGGATGTTCCCTGTGATTTTGGTGGCGGTTTTTTGCGGTGGTCTCTTGGGGCAGTCCTTCGCCATATGCCCCTGCTTCTGGCAGAGCCAGTAGTGTGGCTTCCTGCCCTCCACTATTATTGACAGGGTTCATTTTCTGAATTTTAACATTGCTAGCACCTTGTCAAATTCGGCCCTGTCCATGACCATTAGTAATTTATAGTCCCCGGTCATGACGTTTTTTGACCGCGGACTGGAAGTTGGAAGGACCCGGGCGCGGAGTAGCTGGCACTGCCTCCTAGTCCTGTTGCTGCTGCTGCTTCTTGGGTTGAGGTTGTTGCTGGGCAGTAGTAGTGGCCAGGGTTAGCCAGTCTTCTTGCGGCTCCTCTCTTTTAGAGGATTTCCTCTTTTTCTTGCTGGGCGTCTGCAGGCTTGGGGATTTCTCCACTGGCGCCTTTTTCTTAGAGTTTTGGTTGGTGGTGTCTTGGCCCCACTTACTCCTTCTTGGCCATTCTCTCGGGGGGCGTCAGTATGACTTGAAGCCCCCATCCCTTCGAATAGCCTATTGAGGGACGCGATGGTGTCATCGATGAGCGCCTTGGTTCTTTTGTTGACGCTATCTTCTTCTTCTTCATCCTCCTTCGAGAGGGAGTTGCCCACTTGGGGAGATTTCCTGCCTGGAGAGACTGCTGTGGACATAGGAGCCCGGGGTCCCACTGGCTGTGGTTCTCCCACTACTCCTTTTCCTTTACTTCCCCTTCTTCATTTGATTTGCCCTTTAGGGGAGCTGTGGTAGCCGGGCTGGCATCGGCCAACGAGGATTGAGACTTGGGAGATGTCCCCGACTGTGGTTTGTTTGAGTCAAGCCTCTTTCCCTCGTCAGCCAAATCCTTAATTCCCTCTAATGGGGAGTGGCCCTCTTGGGGAGCAGAGGCTAAGATTGGTTGCTCTTCGGGAGCTGGTGTTGCCTTGTCCAGGGTCGCCGCGGGCTGCGGCCCTACCCCGTCGGTCTTGCACAAGGTCGCCGCGGGCTGCGGCCCTACCTTGTCTTCTGCCTTCTTCTGAGGGGGAAAAAGCTTAGTTCCCTTCGTGGGGGAGTCTTCAAGGGGTGCGATGTTGCACATTTGGATTGGTATATTCCGCCTGCCTGGCATCGTGGTGGTGGTAGTTCTGGCCACTGAAGCGGACCAAAGTGTAGCGGGAGAAAAGAAAACCCGGGGGAAATGGGGGGAGGAGTGGGAGGGGCGGGCTCAGAAGAAAAATAGAGTTTTTGACCTCCCCTCACGGGGATGTCAGGTTAGCAGCTCGGATCCCCTCACGAGGGGGGAGAGCAGAGAAGGAAGACGCAGTGGGTGCTAGCGGATCAGAGTGCCGCGTCGCAATTAAGAGAGAGAGAGGGGATAGAAATCTCTGCCCACAGAGGGGAGCAGAAACGAAGCACCTGCCCTACCTCCGTCACCCTGCCCACTAACAACCCCAACGGAAGCGATAAAGAGAACCCTGTCTGCTCGATCCAACGGGAGAGCAGCAAAGAAAGACAAAGTGGTGAGAAAGTAGACCATTCCATGTCTCTAGGGAGATGAAACCGGAACAAAGAAAAAACAAGAAAAATAACAACAAAAGCAGGTGCTGGTCCTGAAATTCCAGGCTCCCAAGAAGGGATCGGTTTTCGGGTCCAAGCTCCCACAATGTGGAGTCTGTCCTTGAGGTCCTGACTCCCCAAAAGTGTAAGTGAACACCTTAAACTTAGCCCGAGAGCCCGGTAGTGGATCTCTTCCCAAAAGAGCAAAAGTTTTGCAGCTGAAGAACAGATACTACACCTTAATCTTATTTATATATTTTATTGCCGGTAAAAAAATGAAATTACAATTTAACAATTGAAAAAACAAAAAATTACAAACAACAAAATTAGGCACAAGGCCCTATAAGAAATTGGGGAGGGGAAGGGTTCAGGGTCTTTGTGACTATCTAACAAAAGTGAATCATGAAGACTTTGAAGTCTTACTCTTGACTGGCAACATTTACCAAAATACCTCATCCACTCCATGGATCTTAATCTAATAAATCCCCAGCGTTTAAGAATCAAAAAACATATTTACAATTTAATCAACATTTGTCTGTATGTTTGTGTATGCATTTTTTTTTTTCGTTAGAATTTTGTGTGTGTGTGTGCATGTGTGAAAAAATTTCATTAGAAAATAAAAAGTTTTTGAATTAAGAGAAAGATTGTTCATGGAGTGGGGAAAACTAATCAAAATCATATCGAAAACAAAAAATAAATTCTACTGGGTTGTTAGTGAGGCCCCCCTGTACTAATCTAGGTGATTAGACCCCCCCCCCCCCACACTGTTTTCCAGGGAACCGAAAACAAGCAGGGCGATCCCTAATGGGGATTGCGGAAAATACCTTAATGGAAGTGGGAGAAAACAAAGCAACGGGTGGAGAGGGGTTGGAAGGTGACCTCTGAGTAGGGGGATGACCGGGGATGTAGAAAAAACAGGGATGTGGCGCAACGGGGGATGGGCAGACTCAGAGGTTCTCTAGTACCAAAAAATAAAATCAGGAACAGGATCTCATTTGTACCACCAGTCAAGAGTCTTCTTAAGTTTTTCTTAGCTAGAACCTAAGCGGGATGGGTTCCAAAGGACCCAGCACCGCCCGTGCCATGCTTAAGGAGGGAGCACATATTCAAACTTGGCTCCTCGACGGATGCACAAACTAGTGCTGTGCACCAACCTCTTGTCAAATTCCACTCTAGGCAACCTCCTCCAATCGCATCTGATCTTTACTTTAAGCAAATGTTTAAAGTAAACGATCAGATCCCGATCCAGAACAGATGTCCCTTTGCAGACCAACATGAGGTGCGTGATCCAAATCACCATGCGCGCTACTGCCAGGAGCGCCAGGACAACCATTCTTTCCTCCCTGGGGAACGGCGGCTCCATATTGTACACAAAATAACCTTCGTCGAGATCGAGCGGACATTCGGCATTGATGCGAGCCGCTACCTCTCCGACGTACTCGAATAAGGGCTGGATCTGGCTGCAACTAAAAAACGCTTGCCCGATCGTTTTGGGCTCACGTTCGTCACAGCATGGACAGAAGCCCCTCGTATGTTCTTTATACCGGCAGAATTCGTCAAAAAGGGGCAGCGCATTTCAGACCAGTCGCCAAGTAAGGGAAAATTCCGATGCTCCTCACATTCAATGTAGCCAAGTTCAAAGCCATGTTCACTTACCTTATTCAGTGTCACAGACGGGTCTGAAATCCTTGGCAGTGAGGACGTGGCAGGCCTGGCCGAGGCTGCCGGTAAGTAGGTCTGATGAGGGTACTCCGTCCTTGGCCACACCCCCCACGTCCAGGGGGAAGGTTTGTTTAAGTGCCCTGTAGAAAGAGGGGTGGATGTACACAGGGACTCTGCCCTCACATTTGAAGAAAAAATTGTTCAATGAAGGATGGTCCCTGTCCATCAGCTGCTGGCCCGGGATCACATCCTTCGCTGCATCTATCATAGCCCAGGGGGCTTGATTCCTTGCGTCCTTGTTGACTCTAATGAAAGTGGTCAACAAGGGAGCGTCTTGAAATTTGGTTGGGTCTGCGACGCTGTCCCGCCGACATAGGCGAGACTCCTCAGCTTGTTATACCGGACCTTTTGCTGTCCTTTGAGGTCCGGTATTGTTTGGTGTGGGTCTAGTTCGCAGATCCTACCTCCTGGCAGGAATGGGAACTTTTTGGTTCGCTATCGCGGACTGCAGTTGTTGGGGGAGGAGGTACTTTAGGTTGAGGGGGAGTGGAGGGGGATGGGGTGGGAGTGGCTTGCTCAGTCTCTTGCTGGGGTGTTTTATCACAGGATGGGGGGATGAAGGATTTCTGGGGGATTTGGGGAGAGCGGGGGAGGAGGAGGGTTGCTTGGGCTGCTGGGGTAGTGGGTTGACGGGGGGGTTCAGCCTGTGAGTCTGTTATAGAGTCCTTCTCAGTAGGGGTAGGGGGGTCGACGCGCGTCTTCCGGCTCTTCCTCCTTCTGGCCCTTCTGATTTCTGTAGCTCTCAGTTTCGCCGGTGTTGGTGTTGCTTCCTCTTCCTCCGACACTGCCTCCTCCTCAGACTCTTGTAATTTCCTCTTGTTTGAGGAGGGGGGTGCCTGTATGTCCATGGCCTCTTCTTTTCCGGGTTGGTCTCTGGTCACTGTCTGTGACGATGACTGTTTTGCCGTCTTCCCTTTTTTAGTGACCGTCACCCAACCCACTTGAGCTTCTGGGAAACTTGTGGCCGGAGCGGGAGCAGAGGCCTGGGCCGCGGTTTTGACTGGTGCCATGTCATTGCCCGTTGTCTTAGGTAGGTTCTTACTCCCACTCTTTTTGGGCCAGTCTTTTGCCATGTGACCCTGTAGTTGGCATTGCCAGCAGTGGGGCTTTCTTCCTTCCACTATCAGTGAAAGCGTCCAGTCCCCAAATTTCAGCATCGCCAGGATTCCATAAAACCCGACCTTGTCCAGGACCATCTGAATCTTGTAGTCCCCGGTCATGATGTTCCTTTGACCGCGGACTGGTGTTACCTCCTCGACGTCCCCGTACTGGCTGAGGATGGCGCCAAACTGATTGGCCTCCATGTAACAGGGGACATTCAAGGCAAAAACATTTGCCCTGCTCTTGTTCAGGTACACTGGCTGAAGTTTAATGTTCCTGCTCTGGTGAATGGTCCTGGACAGTTTGTCAGCATCCTCGGGGGTGGGAAGCAGAACATCCCATTGTGCATAACTTCTTCTGCAGACATAACTGGCTGGGATGTTCTGCTCCAATAATAGCTTCACCATTGTGTCCTTGTTGACACACGTCAGACCCCTCGTCTTCGTGTCTGACGTGATGAAGGAGAGGACTCTCTTCTCCAATCCTTCGACCTGCCTCGGGAGAGGTTGGATGGTGTTTCCCTCTGTGTACTGTTTGTACTTGGAGTCGAAGAGCTTCTTGTAGTCCTCAGGCTTCATCTTGTTCTGCTGCTATTTGGGGCCCCATGCTGATCCTCCATCTGCTGGTCCAGGGACAGGAGTCGTAGGAGAGACCGTTAGCTGCTCTGTGGACGTTGTAGGGCTTGCAGGCTTGGGAGTTTGACCATTACCAGTCAGAGTTTACCAGTCCGCATTTGTTGTCAAAATAAAAATGTTTTTGAATTAAGAGTAAAAATGTTCGTGGAGTGGGGAAAGCTAATCAAAAATGTTCATATCAAAAATAAAAAATAAATTCTACTTGGTTGTTAGTGAGGCCCCCCTTTGTACTAATCTAGGTGACTAGACCCTCCCCCTCACTGTTTTCCAGGGAACCAAAAACAAGCAGGGCGATCCCTAATGGGGATTGGGGAAGAAACCTTAATGGAAGTGGGAGAAAATAAAGCAACAGGTGGAGGGGGTTGGAAGGTGACCTCTGAGTAGGGGGATGACCGGGGATGTCAAAAAGCAAAGATGTGGTGCAAAGGGGATGGGCAGACTCAGAGGTTCTCTAATACCAAAAAATAAAATCAGGAACAGGATCTCATTTGTACCACCAGTCAAGAGTCTTCTTAAAATGACTTAGCTAGAATCTAAGCGGGATGGGTTCCGAAGGACCCAGCACCGTCCGTGCCATGCTTAAGGGGGAAACACGTATTGAAACTTGGCTCCTCGACGGATGCACAAACTAGTGATGTGCACCCACCTCTTGTTGAATTCCACTCTAGGCAACCTCATCCAATCGCATCTGAGCTTTACTTTAAGCAAATGTTTAAAGTAAATGATCAGATCCTGTTTTTCCAGTTCCGATCCATCCTGGACAGTCTTGCAGCTTCTTCTTGGCTGGGGATCAGCACGTCCCACATTGCATAACTCCTTCTGCAGACGTATTTGCCCAAAATGTTTTGGTCGAGAAGGAGTTCAATCATGGTTTCCTTGCTGACTCCCATGAGGCTCCTGGTTCTTAGGTCTGAAGTGACCAGGGAGAGAACACGTTTTTCCAATTCCTTGACTTGTCCAGGAAGGGGAAGGATGATGTTTCCCTTGGTGTACTCTTTATAAGTCGAGGAAAACAGTTCTCTGTAGCCTTCGGGTGTCAGCTGCTCTTCTTGGGATTGCGGACCCCATGCCGTGTTTTTGCCATGCTTGGGTTTGGCTGGCTCCATGCGCGGGTTTGCTGGCGCTGCTCCTTAATGATGGATTCGCCGGGTTTGGGGTCTGCTTGGCTCGTCTCAATGTTCGGGGATAGCGCTGGCCAGTCTACTGATGCATTTGTATCCTGGCTGTGGCCGACCTCCTGGGTTACTCCCTTCTTCCTCTTGGAAGGCTGCTGAGTACGGCTTTTCTTGGGGCTTGGTGGTAACTCCCCTCCTGGGGGTGCGTCTCCGGCAGATGATGTAGAAGGTGTGGCGGCTGGGGGTGGTGCTGTTCCTGCCTGTTTGGTTTTGTCGGCACAGACAGGTACGTTGCTGCTCCCTTCCTTCGCTACCTCCTTTTGGTCATTGCCCTCTTGGGGAGTGTTGGAGGGCGGATCGTTAGCTTTATCCCAGAAGAGTGACTGAAGGGAGGTGATCGTGGCGAGGAACAGCTCCTCGGTATTGCTGCTCTCATCTTCCCTTTCCACCGAAGGGGAGTCGCCCTTTTGGGGAGCGGGAGAGACTTTTTCTCTTGCTGTTTTCGATGGTTCTGGGTCTTTGGTTGACACTGACTCAGAATCCACCTCTCTTTCCACACCCAGCATGTTGGAAGGGGCTTTTCCCAGCGGGTTGCCCTCGTGGGGAGCAGTTGCACGATTTCCGGGTGCTGCAGGTGCATCTTCATGGATCGCCGCTGGCTGCGGCCCTACCCTTTCGATCTGGTGCAAGGTCGCCGCGGGCTGCGGCCCTACCTCGCATTCCGCCTTCTTAGGTGGAGAGGGCTTGGTTCACTTCATCGGTGATTCTTCCAACGGTGCAATGTTGCGCATTTGGACTGGTATGGTCCGCCTGACTGGCATCGTGGTGGTAGCTCTGGTCGCTGACGCGGACTAAAGTGTAGTGGGGAGAAAAGAAAATCCAGGGGATTGGAGGGGGAGGAGGGGGAGGAGCAGGCTCGGAAGAAATTAGAGTTTTTGACCTCCCCTTAGAGGGGATGTCGGGTTAGCAGCTCGAATCCCCCCGCAGGGGGAGAGCAGAGAAGAAAGACATAGTGGGTGCTAGCAGGTCAGAGTGTCGCATCGCAATTAAGAGAGAGAGGGGATAGACATCTCTGCCCACAGAGGGGAGCAGAAATAAAGCACCCGCCCTACCCCACGTCACCCTACCCACTAACTACCCCAACAGAAGCGAGAAAGGGAACTCTGTCTGCTCAATCCAACGGGAGAGCAGCGAAAATAGACAAAGTTTTGGCCTGGCAGGTCAGAGTGCTGCTCAGGCAATTAAGTGGTGATAAAGTAGACCATCCCAGTCCCGAGAGATGAGACCGAAACGAAGAAAAACAACAAGAAAAAAACCAACGAAAGCCGGTCACAACTACCAACTAGTAGTGCTAGTCCCGAAATTCCAGTCTCTCAGAAAAGGGGATCGGTTTTCAGGTCCAAGCTCCCACAAATGTGGAGTCGGTCCTTCAGGTCCTGACTCCCCAAAGGAGGGGGTCTGGTTCTTGCTAACGAAAGTTAGTATGCAAAAAAACACCTTAACCTAGCCCGAGAGCCCGGTGGTGGATCCCTTGAAAAAGAGTAAAGTTTCGTGTCTGAGAACAGATACTACACTTTGATTTAATTTATATTTAATTTATTTCGTGAAAGTGAAAATTACAATCAAAATAATTCAATGTAAAATTAAAATAAATTACAAGCAAAATTCAAATTTACAAAACAAATTTAGGCACAAGGCCCTTTAAGATCTGGGTGGGGGAGTGTTGCAGGGTCTTTGTTACTACAGCGAAAATGGAGTCTTTGGCGACTTTACTCTTGACTGGCAACATTTACCACAATACCTCATTCACTCTGTGGACTCTAAACTAACTAATGAAAACCCCAGCGTTTTTGCAAAAAAGAATATATTTACAATTAGTGTGTGTGTGTGTGTGTGTGTGTGTGTGTGTGTGTAACATTTTTTTTTTAATTAAAATGTGTGTGTGTGTGTGTGTGTGTGTGTGTGTGTGTGTGTGTGTGTGTGTGAAAAGTTCAATTCATTGGAAAATAAAAAGTTCTTGAATTTTGGAAGAAAAACAGTTCGTGTTGGGTAGTGGGGAATCTAGAAATATATGCAAAAAATAAAATTGCCTAGTGCATTGTTAGTAAGGTCCCTCCCTGAGTTAATCTAGAAAGTTAGATCACCTACTGTTTTCCGGGGCACCGAAAACAAGCGGGAAGATCCCTAGTGGGGATTGGGAAGGATTCTTATCGGGTGTAGGGAGGAAAAATAAATAATTGTCAAAAACAAAAAAGGGGAAGATGGGGGGGGGCGACCTTCGAGTAGAGGTTGACCAGGGGGAGATAAAACAAAGAAATAGGGCGGGGGGGGGGGGTTAGCCTCAGAAGGTTCTCTAGTGCCAAAAAACAAAAATTGGGGGACAGGATCTCATTTGTACCACCAGGCAAGAGTCTCTTTACTTTTTATTTGTCTAACTTAGCGGGATGGGCTCCGTAGGACCCAGTACCGCATGTGCCATTCTTTTCTCCCTAGGCAGCGGCAGATCAATGTTCTCCACAAAATATGATTCGTCGAGTTCAAGCCAGTGCCTGGCATCGATGCGAGCCGTTACCTCATTGAGGGTCTTGAGCCTGCTGCAGTGGAAAAAGGCATGACCAGCTGTTTCCCTCATGTCCTCGTCGCAGCGCAGGCAGTAGACCCGGGTTTCATTGTACAGGTTGAGTTCTTCAAGGAGGGGCAGTGCGTTCTAGACAAGTCGCCAGGTAAGGGAAAATTCCGAGTTTGTGCCCAACTCCACTGAGAGCGGGCCTCCTCTAACGACATTCCCGTCCATTTCACTAGCGGTTCCTTTGTGCTACGCCCCACTAGCTCCCTATAAAGCCTGTTCCTAGACTGTTCGAGGACACTGGTCCCCGTCAACGCTCTAAGTGCGGACCGGCATTTGGCGTAGAATGTTTGTTCCCCAATCGGTCTCCGCCGAGCTTCAACCGAGGGGTCAGGTGTGAGATTATAAAACGAGCTTCCAACCGCAGTGACCCATGGAACGTCTACGTACAACAAACGGCTCAGGAAGGCACACCCCTCTGCGTGCTTGTGACACCGGAGATCAGGCAGTCCTAAGCCTCGCTCACTCGGATTTCGAACACAGACCTCTCTACAGACATAATGCCTACCCTCATTCCACAAGAGTGTGTCGAGGTGCTCCTGTAAGCTGATTCGGCGTTTTGCAGTGAGGGGAAGTACAGACAGACGGTAAAGGATGAGCAGAAAGACGTATGTAGCACACGCCTCTGCCCGACCCTTCAAGGACAATTTCCTTCGAACCCAAGTTTTAACAGAGGATTCGACCTTGGCCTCCACTTCCGACCAGTTTTTCTTCAGCTGGAGACCCGGTCCGAACCACACACCAAGGATCCAGACCGGGCCGTTGGTCCAACTGAAGATGCCTGGAAGCGAATTTACTCCGGTCCAGGCACCCAACCGCAGACCCACCGACTTACTGCGATTGAAAACGGCCCCCGTAACTTCTTCGTATCGAGCGAGCGCCTCGGTGACCACTTGAATGTCCGTGGGGCAAGACACGAACATGGTGACGTCATCGGCGAACGCAGAAACCCTGGCTCGTGTGCCTCCAGGAAGAGCTATCCCGCGCACAACTGGTGTAGTCGCCTCGTCCCTTAACTTGCGAAGGAGGGGTTCCAACGACAGGATGTACAAGAGAGGTGACAGCGGACAACTCTGTCGCACCGACCGGGAGACGGCAAAAGACTCCGACAGCTTAACATTGATCTGCACCGCTACTGTCGGCCTGTCATACAGTACAGAGATCCACTTGCGGAAGTCTGGATTAAATCCGGCGGCCTCCAGCACAGATCCCAGGAACCTATGGTCGACCCTATCAAAAGCCTTGGACTGATCCAAACTGATCAGCGCGGCCTCGGCGTCGTCTTCTGTCCCCTCTATGGTCATGCGTATCAGATGAAGATATGTCCTGAATCGATCTCCCCTTCACAGCATAGCTCTGGTCTGGTTCGATCAAGTCAGTGATGACAACCTTCAACCGATTCGCAAGAACCTTGGCCAAAATCTTTAACTCTGTGTTTAGCAGAGTCAAGGGCCTGAAATCGTCTAAATCTTCCTCCCCACCATGCCATTGACCTTTCCTCAGCAATGTGATCACTCCCTTGGTCACCTGTCCAGGGATGGAGCCCTGAATAAACCAATGGTTGAACATATCCTTCAAAATAGGAACCAACATGGGCGACAGACTCAAATAAAATTCGTAGGGTAGACCATTAAGCCCTGGGGACTTGTTGCAGCCGACCTGCTTCAACGCAGTAATTAATGATCTCAGGTTTCGCAACAAGACCATCACAGTTAGCCGCTCGAGCCGCCATGAGGCGGGGCGAGTCGGCCAAATAGCTGCCAAACTCTTCAACCCTGAGTCTGGGTAGTTGGGTGAAGCGCTCCGATAGATGCTTTCGAAACCCCTCGCAAATCTCCCGTATCGACACAAGGGCGGGCCCTTCCAGGTCGTTTACCTTTCGAATGTACCCGTCCGAGCCATGCCTTAGAGCAGCCTTACGCTCAACAGCGTCTACATTAATAGCCTCGTTCAAGACTTTCATTAGCCTAGCCCTAACTATCTGGCCCTCGTACCGCTCGCTAGCCAAGCGGTTGAGGTCTTGTTTAGCTAGTGCTATCTTGAGGGGGTCCCCCCTCCACCGCCCGGGTCAGCCTATTCTCTATACACTTCTTGGCCTTAGCCTTATCTAGCGTGAGGCGTTGGCTGTAGTGGACTGAGAAGCGTCTAATCTTAGCCTTGAGACTAACCCACCACTTACTCCCGGTAACCGTTGCCACTAATGCCCGTTGGATTATCTCTGTAACCTTCAACCGGTAGTCCTCCAGCTCCAACAAGGTGCTGTTGAACTTCCAGTATCCGGCCAGTTTAGGCCTAGAGCTCAAGTTCAGGTGGGCCATAACTAGTTTATGGTCCGAGTGTCCTAAAAAGTGGAACGTGGGGCAAGATAGGAAATCTACATCGCCTCTTCTAACTAAAATCATATCCAAGTAAGTACTTGGATAGGAAGGCGTATTAGGATGCCACGTCCACATCTCCCGCCCTGGGTGATCCAGGCGAAATCTGTCGACCAGGTTGCATGAAGCCATCAGGTCAGACAGACTGCTGTCACACCACACCGACCCGCTAGTCCCCCCGACCTTATCTATCTTGGGATCAAGGATGGCATTCCAATCACCCATTAAGACTACCCTCTCCGGATCATTTATAAAACCCTCCACCCGTCGAAAGAAGGAAGCCCTCTCCACAGCAGAATTAGGTGTGTAAACTGCGACTATCCGGAACACACTGCTATTAATGGCAACATCGACAACAATCGCCCGCCCATCCTCGTCCGCGTGAACAACATTCACCGACGCTGATAGGGTGCGATTTACTAGCAAGGAGATTCCACGACTGTAGGCATTGCCATATGCTGAGTAAACATCGTAATCGTTCACCAGCACCTGACAATCCCCATCACAAATAAAGTGGGTCTCCTGTATAGCGGCAATATCTACCTTAAGGGACACCAGATCTCTCAGCACGCGTGCGGCTTTGCTTCAACATCTGAGGCCCCTCACATTTTAAGTAGCCAAGTTTAAAGCCATGATCACCTACCTTATTCAGTGTCACACACGGGCCTGAAGTCCTCAGGGGTGAGGACGTGGCAGGCCTGTCCAAGGCTTCCGGTCAGTAAGTCTCCAGAGGGTACTCCATTCTTGGCCACGCCTCCCACGTCCAGGGGGAAAATTAATTTTAACGCCCTGTAGAAGGAGGGGTGAATATATACAGGGACTCTGCCCTCACATTTAAAAAGTAAATTGTTTAGCGAAGGATGCTCCATGTCCACCAGCTGCTGGCCTGGGATTGCATCCTTTGTGGCATCTATCCATGCCCAGAGGGCCTCAGTCCTGGAATCCTTGTTGACCCTAATAAATGTGATCAACAAGGGAGCGTCCTTGAACTTGGCTGGTTCGGTGACATTATCGCCACCGACATACAGAAAGTTCTTTAGTTGTGTATAACGGACCTTCTGCTGGCCTTTCAGTTCTGTTGTTGGCTGCAGAGGGCCCGTCTCATATATCCTTCCTCCTGGAAGGAAGGAAAGTCTCTTTGTCCGCTCCATGCGGATTGGTGGAGTGGGTTTTTCCTTGACTGGAGAGGGAGTGGGTGCAGGAGGAGTAGGGGAGGGGATATCGGGTGTTTAGGTGTATGGTGGCGGAGGGGGGGTTACTCGACCTTTCTGAGGATGGATTGCGAGGTAGTGTTCTTGGGGAGAGGGGACATTGCTCTGGCTGTTGGGGGGGGGGGGATTTGGGGGGTTCAGCCTCCGCTGGTTGGATATTTTCTTTGGGGGTGGGGGTGTCTCCCTTGGATCTCCTGCTTTCCCTCCTCTTCGTCGTTCTCTTGCTGACTGCTGCCTCTGATGTTGTCTCTTCTGTGTCTGTGGCTGTCTCTAACCCTTCAACGCGATCTCTTCCTCAGAGTCTTGGAGCTTCCTCTTGTTTGAGGAAGAGGGCGCCTGAGTGTCCATCGGGGTGATTTCAGGTTGGGTTTTGGTAGTTATTGGTTTGGGCAGATTTTTGTTGGGTCTGTCCTTCCTTGTGACCGTTGCCCAACCCGCTTCTGCTGCCGGGTTGGAATTGCCTGCGGCTGGTGTTGCGGCTGGGGCTGTGGCTTGTACATCTGCTGGGGTTTTGGCGGGTGTTTTGGTGGGGACTTTTCCCTGGGGGTTGGCTGGTTGCCTTTTAGGACAGTCCTTGGCCATGTGTCCCCTCAACTGGCAGTGCCGGCAGTGAGGTTCTGGGAAAGAAACTACTGGAGTAGAAAAATCTTTTACATCTAGAGATCTCTACTGTGTGGTGGTGGGATTTAGCTGCCTGTCGGGTTTGTCGAGGGTGTCTGTGTCGTGGGGGCACAAGTGTCTGCAGTTCGTCAGAGCATTCACCATTAAAATACTTGTAGAACAAGCAGAGGGATGCAACGTTTCGTCGATGGGACAGAGGCTGAAGCTTAGATGCCAGTTCAGGGCCTATCAGATTGGCGACTCTTTTTTTAACCTTGTCTAGGAGCGAGAGACTAGTAGTAGACGCACCAGCCCAGACGTGACAACAATACTCTATACATGGGCGAATGGTAGCCTTATAGAGGTACAGGATACTTTCAGGTGTTAGTAGTTTTCTAGCACGGTAGAGAGAGCCTACCTTTTTTGCAGCGGCCCTGGCAATGTTTTCAATATAATTGTTCCAGCTCCTGTTTCCTGTGAACGTTCGGCCAAGCAGTTTGAAAGATGTGCTCTCAGACAGGGAGTCACTGACCATTGCTATCGGTGGCAGAGAAGGTTTCTTGTAGTTATTGAAGGAAACCAGTTTAGTCTTGGCAGCATTGAATGTGACCATCCATTTATGTCCCCATTCCACTACAGATTGGAGGTCATTCTCTAGTGTTTTTGCCATTTCTTTAGATATGTGTTCATTTGTTTTCCTGTCATGCCTGTTATAGAGTGTAGTGTCATCAGCATATATACCCATCTCAGAGGCAGTTTTGTCGGGGAGGTCATTAATAATTTATATCACACTGTTTAGATGTTCGACCGTCGAGGACAACCTGGATTTTTCTCTTATCTAAGAAGGATTTGATTATGCTAAGTATTCTACCAGTGATACCGTATGATTTAATTTTCCTGAGGAGACCCTTGTGCCATACCCTGTCAAAAACCTTAGATATATCTAGAGCTACCGCTCTGCCCTCCCCCGCTTTGTCCAATGAATGGTATATACGTTCAGAGATTACAGTGAGGATGTCAGCTGTGGAACCGGCTTGTTTAAATCCATATTGTTTGTCAGTCAGAAGTTTAGCATCTGTAAGGTGCCGGACTAGAGCATGGTTAATTATGGTCTCAAATATTTTGGCGAAAAGTGGAAGGAGGCTAATGGGACGATAATTTGATGGGTCAGTTCTTTCGCCAGAATTCTTGAATATTGGTACCACAGAAGCGGTTTTCCAACAGCCCGGAAAGCAGGATTCATTAAGGCATTTGTTGTAGAGTTTTGATAGAACTGGAGCTACTTCGGCTGAGCACTTTTTTAATAGAACAGCTGGGATGAGATCAGGTCCACATGCTTTTGAAGTGTCAAGATTTTTTATGATAGCATGTACCTGAGCAGGGGTGATTTTTAGATCGTCTAGCGTAGCGTTTGTCTGCAAAGGAAAGTCAGGCAGGGGGTGGTTGGAAGGGTCCAGTGTGGAGTTCGAGGCAAACCGGCTGGCAAGCATATTAGCTTTGTCGGTTGCTGAGGAGACAACCTCTTGATAGTTGGTTAGTGGGGGAATTGTTGATTGCCCATTATTTACTACACTGTTGTAGATTTTCCAGAAGTCACGATTTCCCAATTTTTGTGCTTCGATGTGTTTTTTAGTGGTTTCAGTAAATTCTCTCTTGGTTGTCGCTATTTCTTTCTTAACATTATTTCTAGCTTCTATGTACTTCTGTTTGTTTGAACTGGACTTATGTCGGTTAAATCTGTGGTATGCATGCTGCCTTTCAGCAATGGCAATTGCGCAAGTCGAAGTAAACCATTGGGGAGAGTGCGGCTTGCTATAAAATTTCCGCATGGGAACATGTGCTTCAATTGCGGTTTTGAACCATTCAGTGGTCTCATTTGCGCACTGTCCAACAGGAAGAGAAAAAATATTTCCCCATGGGGCATCTCTGATAAGATCTCAGATGGCTTCCCAGTCAGCCTTTTTATAATATCTCGTTGTTTTGAGCACTAGCTCTTCAGTTTTGGGTCTAGAATTTAAGGCGATTTCGACCATTATCACTGCATGGTCAGTGTTCCCGAGTGGGCTGTCAGCATTTGTTATACAATCATTGGGAACTGTAGTCAGAAACAGATCTTGAAGTGATGCGTGTTGTTCTTGCTGGTCAGGGAAACGGGTTGGAAACGTAACTATTTGTGATAGGGAGTGAGATATAGCAAAACTATGTGTTGTGCTACCAGCTGCGTCTGTGTAAGTAGAGAATCCAAGCCAGTTTTTGTGGTGAGCATTAAAGTCATCAAATACATGGACTTGGGCGCTAGTGTCGAGGGAGAGTGCTGTGTCTATACTGTCAGAGACTTTGTTAATTATGGTTCAGTCCTGGGTCGAGGGAGAGCGGTAGAGAAAATAAAAGTAGCTAATGTTGTGTTGTATGTTTAGTCTAAAGCACATAAAGGCTTGATCGTCCGTTTCTAGGTTTGTTTCTCTAGTCAGGGGGAGGGTGTTACGGATGTAGACTCCAAGTCCGTGCATATGTCTGTCAGAGTCCTTACGGCAGAGTGGGAGATAGCCAGGCATGTTAAAGTAGTTATAGGGGATGGAGGAGTGTAGGTTAGTCTCGCTTAGTGCTAAGATATCCGGGGTATTTATTAGGAGAAATGCTTCAACATCAGCTAAATTAGTTCTAAGCCCACGGATGTTAGTGAATGCAAGCCTCAAGGGAGGAGGCAAGTTGAATTTGTTTGTCCCTAGGCCTAGTTTGAGCTTATTTTTTTTATTGTAGTGTCATCATGTTTTTAAAGAGTTTCAGTTAGGTGAGGGGGAGCTGAACAAGAGGTTATGCAGGATATCAGACATGCAACACAATCAGACCATTGGCTGACCTTTCTTCAACTAGGACTGTGGCCTCAGGAAAGCCCATCAGGGATGAGTGCAGGGTCCCTTTCCATGCGCGACATGGCACTATAAACAACCTGATATTATACAACTGTTGATGGAGCAGCTGCTCTAAGCGTTACCAAAGAGTTAGGGCTCCTGTACTACCAGTTGGAAACAGCAGCCAGGAACTGTCAATCCGGTACCCTCAGCCCATCAGAAGAAGATCACCCCGATCTAATTGCACACGCATGCGTGGTACTGAAGCACTCCCAAGTGCCCAGTTATGAGGGGTGGTATGTGTCGGGAGTGGGGGAACGGCATTCAATGCCCTAGACAAGAAACAAGATCTACCACTAAGTGTTTTTCGATTCACCTGTGATAGTGTCTGTGCACCTGACTAATAGGCAAAGAAGGAGTATTGAAGCCGGCGATAGATAGAGCCTATCTACTCCTTAAGCAATTTAGGTTTGCAGACCGGTAATTTGTTTGATCATATTTATGTATTTTATTATTTTAAAAAATTTGGACATACAATTTTGCAACTGCAACACACAAAAATTTTCAATAACAAAATTAGGCACAAGGCCCTATAAGAAATGGGGAGGGGGATGGTACAGGGTCTTTGTGACCACAGTGACAAAAAGTGAATAATGAAGACTTTGGAGTCTTACTCTTGACTGGCAACATTTACCACAATACCTCATTCACTCTGTGGATCCTAATCTAACTAATAAAACCCCAGCGTTTTGATTACCTTTGACATATTTACAAAAAGAAAAAGAAAAAGGTGTCTGTGTGTTGTGTATGCATTTTATATATATATATATATATATATATATATATATATATATATATATATATATAAAATATATAATATTTTGTGTGTATGTGCATGTGTGAGAAAATAAAGTTCAATTTCATTAGAAAAATAAAAAAGTTTTCGAATTAAGAGTAAAAATGTTCGTGGAGTGGGGAAAGCTAATCAAAAATGCTCATATCAAAAATAAAAAATAAATTCTACTTGGTTGTTAGTGAGGCCCCCCTTTGTACTAATCTAGGTGACTAGACCCCTCCCCCTCACTGTTTTCCGGGGAACCAAAAACAAGCAGGGCGATCCCTAATGGGGATTGGGGAAGAAACCTTAATGGAAGTGGGAGAAAATAAAGCAACAGGTGGAGGGGGTTGGAAGGTGACCTCTGAGTAGGGGGATGACCGGGGATGTCAAAAAGCAAAGATGTGGTGCAAAGGGGATGGGCAGACTCAGAGGTTCTCTAATACCAAAAAATAAAATCAGGAACAGGATCTCATTTGTACCACCAGTCAAGAGTCTTCTTAAAATGACTTAGCTAGAATCTAAGCGGGATGGGTTCCGAAGGACCCAGCACTGCCCGTGCCATGCTTAAGGGGAAAACACGTATTGAAACTTGGCTCCTCGACGGATGCACAAACTAGTGATGTGCACCCACCTCTTGTTGAATTCCACTCTAGGCAACCTCTTCCAATCGCATCTGATCTTAAGCAAATGTTTAAAGTAAACGATCAGATCCCGATCCGGAACAGATGTCCCTTCGCAGACCAACTTAAGGCGCGTGATCCAGATCACCATACGCGCTACTGCTAGGATCGCCAGGAAAACCATTCTTTCCTCCCTGGGGAACGGCGGCTCCATGTTGTAAACGAAATATCCTATGTCGAGATCGAGCAGCCACTCGCCATCGATGCGAGCCGTTACCTCTCCAATAGGACCTGGATCCGGCTACAACTGAAAAACACCTGCTCGACGATTCAAGCTTGTGTTCGTCGCAGCGCGGACACCAGGCCCTCGTTTGTTCTTTGTACTTGCTGAATTCGTCGAAGAGGGGCAATGCTTTTCGGACCAGTCGCCAGGTCAGGGAGAATTCCGAGTTTGTCAGAAAATTCCGACCCGGCACCCAACTCCATTGAGATAACCTCCATCGACCAACCTAACCGCCTACAAAGAGGATCCTTCGCGGTACCCACCACTAACTCCCGATAAAGTGTCTTTCTAGGCTGTTCGAGGACACTGGTCCCCGGCAAAGCTCTAAGTGCACTCCGGCATTCGGCAAAGAACTTGGACTCCACTCTCGGTTTACGATGACCTTCTACCGAGGGGTCAGGTTTGAGATTGGGAAACGAGTTCTCAACCGCAGGAACCCAAGGAGCGTTCTCCTCTAGCGAATGACCCAGGAAAGCCAATCTCTCAGCGTTTTTATGACACAAGAGACTGGGCTGACCCAGGCCTCCCTCGCTCGGACATTGGACACAGACCTCTCTGCACACATAATGCTTACCCTCGTCCCACAGAAGTGAGTCGAGGCGCTTTTGTAAGCGGGTTAGGCGTTGTGCAGGGAGAGGAAGTACAAACAATAAATTTGATCTTAGCCAAAAGACCAAGTAAAAAAAAACATACGTATTATATATTTTTCGTATATTAAATTAAGACAAGATGTCATATTCCAAATATCACAGCCTGGGATTGGATAAAATTCATGGAATTTTTCCTAGCAGAACACTCGGCGTTGCCTGGGATTGGAAAAAATTGGTTGATATAATTACCCTACGTAGGTGGAAATACATTGCAGATTACCCAGCGTTGCCTGGGATTGGATAAGATTGGTTGATAGATGTACTAGCCTATTATCCGGCATATGTACTAGCAGATTACCCGGCATAGCCTGGGATTGGATAAAATTGGTGTATATGTACTAGCAAAATACCCAGCGTCGCCAGGGATGGTATGACATAGCTCTAGCATGACATATATACTAGCTGATTACTCGGCATGGCCTGGGATTGGATAAAATTCATGATATTTTTCCTAGCAGAACGCGTTGCCTGCGATTTGAAAAAATTGGTTGATATATGCACTAGCCACATGCTCAATGTCACCCGGGATGGATTACATAGGTGGATATCTGTACTAGCAAAATACCCGGCAAATACAGGATTGGATGAAGTAGGTGTATATGAACTAGCAGAACATCCAGCGTCGCCCGGGATTGTATGACATATGTGAAGTATAGGTCCGATTTGCCAATTTTGAAGGTGCTTGTGAGGTATAGGTCTAATTTGGCAATTTTTAAAGTGCTTGTGCATTATAGGCCGATTTGACAATTTTGAAGGTGCTTGCGCAGTATAGGTCCCATTTGACAATTTTGAAGGTGCTTGTGCAGTATAGGGCCGATTTGAAAAATTTAGAAGGGGCAGGTCTGATTTGACAATTTTAAAGGTGCTTGTGCAGTATAGATATGATTTGAAAAATTTTGAAGTTGCTTGTGCAGTATATCTCAATTTGAAAAATTTTAACGAGCTAGCGCAGTATAGGTCCGATTTGAAAAATTTGAAAGTGCTTGTGCAGTATAGGTCCGATTTGAAAAATTTTAAGGTGCTTGTGTGGTATAAGTCGGATTTGTTAAAAAATTGTAAGTTGCTTGTGATGTATAGGTCCGATTTGACACTTTCGAAGGTGCTTGTGCAGTATAGGTCCTATTTGACAATTTTGAAGGTGCTTGTGCAGTATAGGTCCGACTTGAAAAATTTTAACGTTCTTGTGCAGTATAGGTCCGATTTGAAAAATTTAAAGGTGCTTGTGCAGTATAGTTCCGATTTGAAAAATGTGAAGGTGCTTGTGCAGTATAGGTCCGATTTGAAAAATTTTGAAGGTGCTTTTGCAGTATAGGTCCCATTTGAAACATTTAAGGTGCTTATGCAGTATAGATCCGATTTGAAAAATTTGGAAGGTACTTTTGCAGTATAGGTCCGATTTGAAAAATTTAAAGGTGCTTGTGCAATATAGATCTGATTTGAAACATTTTAAGCTGCTTTTGCAGTATAGCCCGATTTGAAAAATTTTAAGGTGCTTGTGCAGTATAGGTCCGATTTGAAAAGTTTTAAAGGTACTTCTGTTGTATATGTCCGATTCAACAATTTTGAAAGTGTTTGTGCAGTATAGGTCCAATTTGAAAATTTTGAGGGTCTTGCGCAGTATGAGTCGAACTTGTCAATTTTGAAGGTGTTTCTGCACTACAGGTCCAATTTGACAATTTTGAAGATGGGTGACTACTTGGGAATACCAACTGCTTCATGTATATCACAAAAGTTAACCAACATTGTCTTGGTCATTATCAGTTGGGTGACTAATTGGGAATACCAAATGGTTTGTATAGATCTCTAAAGTTAAGCAAAATTGTCTTGGTCATTAACAAATGGGTGACTACTTGGAAATACAAAATGCTTTATGTAGATAACCAAAGTAAAGCAACATTGTCTTGGTCATTATCAGGTGGGTGACTATTTGGAAATACCAAATGCTTTATGTAGTTCATCAAAGTTCAGCAACATAGTCTTTGTCATTATCGGATGGGTGACTACTTTGGAATACCAAATGCTTTTTGTATATCACCAAAGTTAAGCAACATTGTCTTGGTCATTTCAGATGGGTGACTACTTGGGAATAAAGAATAATTTATGCATATCACTAAAGTTAAGCCACATTGAGTCTTGTCATTATCATATGGGTGACTACTTGGGAATACAAAATGCTTTATGCAGATCACCAAAGTTAAGCAAAATGTAGACTGGTCATTATCAGATGGGTGACTACTTGGACATACCAAATGCTTTATGTAGATCACCAAAGTTACGCAACATATTCTTGGTCATTATCAGGTTGGTGACTATTTGGGAATAACAACTGCTTTATGTAGATCATTAAAGTTAAGCAACATTGTCTTGGTCATTATCAGATGGGTGACTACTTGGGAATAACAACTGCTTTATGTAGATCATTAAAGTTAAGCAACATTGTCTTGGTCATTATCAGATGGGTGACTACTTGGGAATAACAACTGCTTTATGTAGATCATTAAAGTTAAGCAACATTGTCTTGGTCATTATCAGATTGGTGACTATTTGGGAATAACAACTGCTCTATGTAGATCATTAAAGTTAAGCAACATTGTCTTGGTCATTATCAGATGGGTGACTACTTGGGAATACAAAATGCTTTATGTAGACCACCAAGATAAGCAACATATTCTTGGTCATTAACAAATGGGTGAAAACTTGAGAATACCAAATGCTTTGTATAGATCACCAAAGTTAAGCAACATTGCCTTGGTCATTATCAGTTGGGTCACTACTTGGAAATACCAAATGCTTTATGTATATACCTAAAGTTAAGCAACATATAGCCGTGTCCTTATCAGATGGCTGACCACTTAGGAATATCAAATGCTTTATGTATATCACCAAAGTTAAGCAACATGTAGCCTGGTCATTTCAGATGGGTTACTACTTGGAAATACCCAATGCTTTATGTAGATCAACAAAGTTAAGCAATATTGAGTCTGGTCATAATCAGATGGGTAACTTTGGAATGCAAAATGCTTTCTGTCGACCAACAAAGTTAAGCAACATTGTCTTGGTCATTAACAAATGGGTGACTACTTGGGAATACCAAATGCTTTATGTAGATCACCAAATTAAGCAGTATGCCCTGTATTTAAGAATTCAGGTGATCGCTCATCCCCCTCTCAGTACAGGCCAATAAGTCTCCTGTGCGTCATGAGTAAGTTGCTAGAATCTGTGTTAAATACAGAAGTAATCAAACATCTCAACAAAAATAACCTTCTTAGTGACACTCAATATGGTTTCCGTTCTGCTAGATCTACAGCAGATGTCATTACAGTTATATCGCATAGGATTAGCAAATCTCTCGACGGTGGCAATCTTTCTAGAGCAATTGCTCTTGACATATCTAAAGCCTTTGATAGGGTATGGCATAAAGGTTTACTTCATAAGATCGCTAGCTATGGTATAGCTGGAAAAGTCTTCTCAATTATTAAATCATTTCTTTCTGATAGGTTCATAAGAGTAGTAGTTGAGGGGCAAAAATCAGAAGCTCACAGTATTAATGCCGGTGTCCCTCAGGGATCCATCCTGGGCCCAACTCTTTTCCTGATCTACATTAATGATCTTCCAAATCATATCCTTACATCATTTGTAGACATTTATGCTGACGACACTACCATTTATGGTACCACATCTAAGACAGTAAACGAGCAAGTTCTCTCCAATTCTCTCTCCTCTGATCTTGAGCACGTAGTACAATGGGGAAAGGAGTGGCTGGTTACTTTTAATGCATCTAAAACCAAGCTTCTCTCTTTACATCATCAACATTCTAATCCACATTTGTCATCAATTGAAATGAATGGCTCTCGTCTTCAGGAGGCCTCAAGTTTTGACAAGCTTCTGGGCTTGACCATTACTCCTGATCTTAAATGGAACACGTATATCAAATCTGTTGCCAAGGCCGCTGGAAAAATGGTGGGTTCTTTCTATCAATCCAGTAGATATCTCACTGCTGATGCTATTCTCTACCTATATAAGAGCCAGGTACGTCCAAGGATGGAATACTGTTGCCACATCTGGGCAGGAGCTGCTAGAAAGGACTTGTCCTGCCTTGATAGAGTTCAAAATAGACTTCGTAGCCTCGTAGGAGATGTCCTTTTCTCCTCCTTGCAACCTCTATCTCACAGAAGAGATGTTGCGAGTTTGTCTCTGATGTATCGTTATTTTCATGGAAAGTGTTCAACTGAGCTTCAATCTTTGGTCCCCCCTCGCCAAACTTTCACAAGAAACACTCGTCTAGCTGTAAACACTATCAATAATTTCCCCCACTCTTTATCTGTGGCTAAACCTAAACGTAGATTCCATGAACAAAGCTTCTTTCTTAGAACTGCACGCCTGTGGAATTGTCTTCCGTTTTCCTGCTTTCCGGCTGACTACAATATGGTTGTGTTCAAGTCTAAAGTAAATAAGTTCTTGATGAGCCGTTCCATATAAGTTATTAAATTTACCAAATTTTCATTACTAATGATTACTATATTGACCAATTTCTACTGTACACTCTTTAACCCTTATCCTTGAGTGGCCTCTGGGCCTTGATAATGTGGTGATGCCTTTGTAAAAAAAAAAAAAAAAAAAAAAAAAAAAAAGCAAAATTGTTTTGTCATTAACAAATGGGTGGCTACTTGGGAATACAAAAGTCTTTATGTAGATCACCAAAGTTAAGCAACAATGATGTTGGTCATTCTAAGATGGGTGACTACTTGGGAATACAAAATGCTTTATGTAGATCACAAAAGTTAAGCAACAATGAGGTTGGTCATTCTAAGATGGGTGACTAATTGGGATTACCAAATGATTTATGCAGATCCCTAAAGTTAAGCAACATGAAGTCTGGTCATTAACAGATGGGTGACTACTTGGGAATACAAAATGCTTTATGTAGATTGATGTAGCAAATTATTAATTTAGTAAGAGGAAGGGGGTTATGTGGGTTAAATCATGAAAAATGATGGTCGAAATTATTTACATGTCCAAGAATTATGAAAAGTGATGAAATAAAAATTTTTTATTTGTGTGTTATAATGAAACAAACAGCCCCGATAAAGTCTAAAATTTATTATTTTAGAAAGAGGGGGTGTATTATGTGGGTTAAATCATAAAAAATTATTGTCGAAATTAGTAACATAGTAACATAACGAATTACGAAAATTTATGAAATTTGTTATTTGATTGGCGTGTTCGTAATGAAATAGACAGCCCAGATTATGTATCAAAGTTATTATTTTAGTAACAGCGGGGCTATACTTTAGGTTAAATCAAGAAAAATTATTGTTGAAATTAGTAACATATCCAAGAATTATGAAAATGATGAAATATGAGTTATTTGATTGGTGTGTGTGTAATGAAATAACCAGCCAGACAATGTCTCAAAGTTATTACTTTAGTAAGAGGAGGGGGATTATGTGGGTTATTTTATGAAAAATTACTGTCGACATTAGTAACATATCCAAGAATTATGAAAATGATGAAATGTGAGTTATTTGATTGGTGTGTTTGTAATGAAAGAACCAGCCAGACAATGTCTCAAGGTTGATATTTTAGTAAGAGAGGCGCGATTACATTGGTTAAATCATTAAAAATGATTGTCGAAATTAGTAACATATCCAAGAATTATGAAAAATGATGAAAGGTGATTTATTTTATTGGTGTGTTTGTAATAAAATAAACAGCCCAGACAATGTATCAAAGTTATTACTTTAGTACGAGGGGGGGGGGATAATATGAATTCAATCGTGAAAATGATTGTCAAAATTAATAATATATCCAAGAATTATGAAAAATGATTATATGTGAAATGTATCAAAGTTATTATTTTAGTAAAAGTGGGAAGATATGTGGGTTTAATTATGAAAAAATGATTGTGGAAATTTGTAACATATCCAAGAATTATGGGATTCAACGACATACGTCCACATATATACTTACAGATTACCCAGAATCCTCCAAGATTGAATGAGATACATGCAAATATATGCAAGCAGAATACACGGGCGTCTGGGATCCAATGAGATAGATGCAAATATATATTAGCAGAATACCTGGCATTGCTTTGGATTGAATTAGATTGATTGAAATATATACTAACAGAATACCTTGCATCGCCCAGGATTTCATTGGATTGATTGAGATATATACTAGCAGAACATCTGGCGTTGCCCGGGATCGAATGGAATAGGTTAGAATATATATTAGCACCTGGCGTTGCTTGGGATTGGATGAAATAGGTGGAAATATATATTAGCAGAATACCCTGCATCGCCCCATATTGAATGAGATAGGTGGAAATATATAGGATTTAATAATGCAGATGCAGATAAATACTAACAGAATACCTGGCATCGCCTGGGATTAAATGATATAGGTACAAATACAGAATAGACGAATACTTGGCGTCGCCCGGGATTGTATTAGATAGCTGCACTTATACAAAAGCAGAATATCCGGCATTACTCAAGCTTGCATGAGATACATGAGATAATTTATTTGCAATATCCCTGGCGTCGCCCGAGATTGAAGGAGATTGATGAAAATAAAATATACATAAGCAAGATTCCTGGCGTTGCCCGGAGTTGAATGAGATAGGGGCAAATATATATTAGCAGAATAATCAGCGTCGCCCTGGATTAAATGAGGGTGGTGAAATATAAAGTTTGTACCGGAAATGGCTTAAACAATTTTCTATCTCAAAATTACTTCATTTGTGAAGTTGATTCCAGACATGGCTTAAACAGTTAATGATCTCACAATTAGATTAATACATATATATTGTTGATTTTCTATGAAAGTTTCCTAGGCCAGTTTCTATAGGGGGTGATCTATATTTGTTAAAATGTTTTATGTACTCATCCGGGAATGATGTGATGGTTGTAGTAGTGGGTAGAAAGAAGCATGATTATGTCAATTTTAAACGTTCTCTTGAGTTTTCTTTTTGGGGATAAGTTGGAGAAAGTAATGTCCGTTTTGGAGTAAAAAAAGTTTGTGAAATTGTTTAATATATCTATTTAAATTACCCGTCCGAGGGTAGGTAAAATTATTTTAAATATGTGTTGTATATTACCCATCTCCACAAAGGAAACATTATTTCATATATATGGTATAAATTACTTATCCTAGATAAGGTACAATTATTTGATACGTGTAATACCCGTCCTAGGGTACGTTAAATATTTTTTTGCTCGAAAAAGCTAATAATACATAGACATTAAAAATTCCTCTATCCGAAGAATAACAAATATGTTAAAAATCAACTTCAAATTTCTCATTGTTTATACGGTCCTGAGCAACGCCGAGTAGCCCTGCTAGTCTTTTATAAATCAAAAATTTTGGAACATCCTTTGAGTGGGAAAAGAATATTACTTAATTGTGGATGCATGAAAAGAATATTACTTAATTGTGAATGCATAACTGATCGTTTTTAAGTGATTGAAGAAATCCTTCGAGACTGAAGAAGTTGGCGTAATTTAACAAAGAAAACTTTACAAATGTTGAATACTGTGGAGAAAAAATTTGTAAACATAGAATATTCATTCCTTGTTGCTTCCTTAATGAGAAATAGAACATTTCGTTCATTTGCAGTTTTTATCCGACACTTTAATCCATGCCGATTTGGGTACTAGCAGCTGAGTTCGCATGGTGATAATTTCGAACCGGTTATTCAATCTGAAAAAGACTGTCTGTAGACCAGGGAATCGTTGCTGGGACTTGCGGAATTGCTGTCTGAAGTTGGTAATCCTTAACCATCCTTCGGAGTTAGATTTCAGAGGCATTACAAGTGTCGATGATGGTGTCTTTGGCATTCTTGCCGATGCTGTTTTACGTCTGATAGACGGAATCTGGCGCATATGATAACTACGGGCAGCGGTGATGGTTACTTGTGGAAATTTGGGCGCGCTCATGCTTATATACGAGCTTTCTCAAACATTCTAACCTGTTTACTGTATTCATACACAAAGAGATAAAAATGTAGTCCCATGAGTTTGTGTGTCAAGGTGACGCATTACAACCACGTTTCCTTGCACAATACCGCTTTGCGTAGGTGTTCGGTGATACAGTCAAAATGTCGCCGTCATGAATAGATTCCGACCGTACGAATTCTTTTGTTAACGTGACGAGCGACTTTGGTTAGCTGGTCACTAGATTTGAATGAAAAATATTTTCGCTATTATTAATGGGAAATTTTAGGCGTATTCGCACGATAAAAAGCGTTAAAAAAATTAGTGTAAAATTTTTATTTTGTTCATAATAAAAAATATTGTTGAAAGGACATCGAGTAGAGGACTGCCGTAATGATGTAATGATGCAATTGTTGGTACGGGTTTAAGTTCTTCCAAGTCCCAAAACTACCGACCAGCTTTAACAATTACTAAATGTACAACAAGTATAAACGACAAGAATTTATTAACAAACATGAAAACATGACAACACTGCAATTCAGAACATTAAGGTAAAAAGATTACTCACTTCAATAGTGGGGTTTACGGGAGGAGTGAGGACTGTATTCTAGAGTTGTACTCTGCCTGTCCAACATTGTCTTTTAGGAGAAGAACTTTTTGCGTCCGTGCCTCATGTGTACGGACTCTCCTCTTCTTTTCTCAAGGGACCTCACTCCTTACCCTACACCGGTGTTCCTCATTCTTGATAAGCACCTTGAAAAACTTATTTTGTCCCTCCACAACCTTAAAGGGGCCACGATACGGCGGTTGCAGGGAATGCCTCCTTTCCATATCACGGATAAAGACGTGCGTGCAAGTCTCTAAACCCTTAGGTACATATGGGACCATGTTCCTATTCGAGCCTGAGGGAGAATATGCCATCTTGGCCATTTTTGTTGTTAGCCGGTCGACGAACGCTGTCATGTCCATAACTTTTTTGGGTGCTTCAAAAAAATATTGTGGTTCCATATAGAGCCTCCGCTGCTGAGCACTCCATATCTCTTTTCACCGTTGTCCGCAGTCCCAACAATATTAGTGACAGATGTTCTAACCACCTTGTATTGTCCGTAAGCTGTGCCCGTAAGGAGGCTTTCAGACTGCGATGTAGTCGCTCGACCATGCCGTTTGCCTGGGGGTGATAAGCCGTGGTGTGTATACTCTTGGTGCCCAAAAGTTTTGCAAGTTTATGAAAAAGGTCTGACTCAAACTGTCGACCTCTGTCTGATGTAACATTTTGTGGTACACCGAATCTGGCCACCCAGCCAGCAAGGAATGTCCTGGCAGTTGTGTATGCCGTCATGTCTGGCATCCGTAGAGCTTCAAACCATCGTGAGAATCTGTCGATACATGTCAGCAGATAGCACTGACCTTCACATGTCGGAAATGGTCCGGTGATGTCGATATGAATGTGCTGAAATCTCTCATCTGGAACTGGAAACGTGCCTAGAGGAGCCGCGTGTGACGACCGACCATGGCTTTTTGACACTCCACACACGTTTTCGCCCACGCTCTTGTATCAGCTTTTATTCGCGGCCAGACATATCGGTCTGTTAGTAGCCTTACAGAGGCATTGGCCCCTGGATGTGATAGACCGTGTACTGCCTTAAATATGTCTTTGCGTAGCGATGCTGGAACGTATGGTCGCAGTTTGTTTGTGCTTGTGTCACACACAACTTTTGTGTGGCTGGTAGGGTTGGTAATTGTCACTAGGTTCAATGAAGTTGGATTATTCTGCAGGAGATTTTGTAAATGTTCATCCTTCTGTTGTTCTTTAGACAAGGTGACGACGTCAATTGCCGGCTGCAACAGGAAGGAATTAATTCCCTGTGATAAGGTGTCTGCTGGGATGTTGTCTGCTCCCTTGATGTGCCGGATATCCGATGTCAATTGAAGGATATAATCCATCTGGCGAATCTCTCTGGGAGAATATTTGTCCAAGGAAGACTGTAAAGCGCCTAACAGGGGTTTGTGGTCCGTGAGGATATGGAACTGCTGACCTTCCAAGAGCTGCCGGAAATGGCGTATCACGGAGAATGCAGCTAACAGCTCTCTGGAAAATAGCGTTTCTCAGTCTCTGTTAATTTTTTTGAGAAAAAGGAAATGGGTTTCCAGTCCGCATCACATTTTTGTTGTAGGACCGCTCCAATTCCAATTGCGGATGCATCCACTGCTAGGCACAGCTCCTGGTTGGGTTGGATGTGAGACAATTTTGCAGTCTCCTGCAACAGAGCCATGATCTTGTTGAATGCTTCTACCGCATGCTCTGAAAATACAATGTCACACTTCCTCACATTTGTCAACAAACTTGTCAATGGTAAAAGTACTTGTGCACAGTGAGGTAAGAACCTATGATAAAAGTTTATCAGCCCCAAGAATTGACGCAGCTGCCTCATTGTGGCAGGGATAGGGAAATTTTGAATGGACTTGACCATCTCTGGTGATGGGGATATTCCCCCCTCTGAAATATGGTGTCCTAAAAAAATTACTTCGGATTGACCAAAAGCACATTTTAATAGGTTTAGGACTATCCTATATTGCTTCAAACGTTTGAAGACCTGTCGCACATGACCAATGTGTTCCTTTCTAGTTTGGCTAGCAATAAGTACATCGTCAATATATGCACAGACGAATGGCAAATCTGACAACACCTGGTCTATGAACCGTTGGAATGTTTGTGCTGCATTCCGCAACCCAAAAGGAACTCGCATGAACTCGAACATCCCGAATGGGGTGATGATAGCCGTTTAGGAATGCTCCACCGGTATTTGGTGATAGGCTCGAATTAAATCCAATTTTGTAAAAAAACGGTTATTTTGAGCCACTGCTGTCACATCCTGGACATGTGGTACTGGGTATCTTTCTGGTTTAGTGACGGCATTCAGTGCTCTGTAGTCCCCACATGCCCGCCATGTGTTAACACCTTTGTTGACAAGATGAAGAGGTGAAGCCCATTCGCTCTTTGAAGGGCGAACTATGCCTAACTTCATCATTTGCTGAAATTCAACCTTGGCCGCTGTTACCTTTTCTGGTGCTAAGCACCTAGCTTTGCTATGAATGGGCAGACCATTTGTTTCGATATAGTGTGTGGTGGAGTGTGGCAAAACGTCCCTATGGAAAGAAGGCACTGAAATTGAAGGGTATTCCTTCAAGAGACTCAGAAAATCGTTATCCTGGTTTGCATGTGCCACTGCTGGACACAATGGAGTACCAGTCCTAACTACCCCACACGCTGTGAGATGCATTTCTGGATCTTTCAGACACTGGCCGGTTATATCCACCACCAAACCGAACGCCTGTAAAAAATCGGTACCTAAAATAGCACTGTCTACATCCGCCACTATAAAAATGTGGGTAAATGTTCTATGCAGGCCTAAATTAAGGTCCATACACTTCTCCCCATATGTGTGTATTAATGAGCCATTCACAGCTCGTAGTGTGAATTTACAGGGAGGGGATTTCTTGTCGGCTGCAGTCGCAGGAATGAGAGACACCTGTGCCTCGCTGTCCACCAAAAAGGACGTACCTGAGTTTTTATCCACCACATACAATAGGCGGCCTGAACGAGATGCACCGACAGTTGATGCCGCATTCTTCTGTTGGTTTAAGCTTTTCCCGAACTCTTGTAACTACACGGTGGGATACAGGAATTTGCCTTCTCCCCAGATCTCTTGTGCTTCCAGCAAATGGTCCTATCTTGCCTCCGTTCTCTGGAGTGGCTGCGCCCCCCCCCCCCGCCTTTGCTTATTTTCGAGGGTAAGTCTCGCGATGTCCTCCACCATTTTGTTCATGCGAGCTTCCAATCTGGTCTGTCCCTCCATTAGTTTGGAGAGTAGCTCGTCTTTCTCCGATGTCTGAACGCCAGCCACCATTGACGACCGTGTCGACATTATATCAGCAATATGGTCGGCTATCTCAGCCACTCGTTCCACTGGCATAGATTCATCTTGTGCAGCTATTACCACCTTATACTCGGTTGGTATGCGCTGTAGGAAGATGTGTTTGACAATATTATTGTCCATTGTCCCTTCAGCCAACTTCTGCAGGCGCTTTAGAAACTGTGACGGCGTGCTATCCCCCATCGTTTCCTGTTCTAATAATTGTGAGATTCGCCTGTGTGCTGAAACTGACACAGCACTTGTCACTCTTTCTCGTAGGGTGTCATATGGTTTCTCCGTGGGAGGAGATATAATTAGGTCCCTCACCTCGACGATAACATCCTGAGGTAATATAGTCACCACATGGCAAAACTTTTCAGTCTGTCCTGGTATCGTTTTCTGCCGAAAATATAAATCTAGCTGTGCGAAAAACAAAGCAGGGTCATTCCGTACATCCGTTGGAATCAGACTGAATGTGGGCGACGCCATTTCACATTTACTTATGATTTTTATTATTATTATTATTATTATTATTATTATTATTTATTTTTATCTTATTCATTTATTTATAGCGACAGTTAGCTAGATGACACCGTATAGTAGTAATAGTAGGGACAGAGCAAGAGGAAGACGAAGTGTGACGTAGTGTTCACATCAGCCAATCACGAGACTGGCGCCGCGTGCAAATTGAAGAAGACGCGGTCGGCCATATTTGTTGTGCGAGAAAAATGTGAATATCCCGATGAAAGGGTAACGATACTTGTAGAAAATAAACCTCGACACAAAAACGTAACTAGTCATTATTTTTTTATTTTTTTTTATTTTTAACTTACGTACGTAAATGTTTTGTTTATTTATTTTTAACTACTCTGATGCCGAGATTCATGTTATGGATTATTTTTATTTAAAAATAAACTTTAATTTTACGCATTTTCCTTTTGTTATTAAAACATAAAAAAACGTTGCTTTGCGTATTCTATGTTGCTAGTTGGGGTCACCACTGTTGGTACGGGTTTAGGTTCTTCCAAGTCCCAAAACTACCGACCAACTTTAATAATTACTAAACGTACAACAAGTATAAACGACAAGAATTTATTAACAAACATGAAAACATGACAACACTGCAATTCAGAACATTAAGGTAAAAAGATTACTCACTTCAATAGTGGGGTTTACGGGAGGAGTGAGGACTGTATTCTAGAGTTGTACTCTGCCTGTCCAACATTGTCTTTTAGGAGAACTTTTTGCGTCCGTGCCTCATGTGTACGGACTCTCCTCTTCTTTTTTCAAGGGACCTCACTCCTTACCCTACACCGGTAATCCGGTGCTCTTATTTATTCCCCTACACGATGATGTAATGATGTCATGCCGTAATAATGTAATGATGTAATGATGCAATGATGTAATGATGTCATGCCGTAATGATGTAATGATGTAATAATGTAATGATGTAATGATGCAATGATGTAATGATGGCATGCCGTAATGATGTAATGATGCAATGATGTAATGATGTCATGATGTCATGACGTAATGATGTAATGATGTAATGATGCAATGATGTAATGATGTCATGCCGTAATGATGTAATGATGCAATGATGTAATGATGTCATGATGTCATGTCGTAATGATGTAATAATGTAATGATGTAATGATGTCATGCCGTAATGATGTAATGATGCAATGATGTAATGATGTAATGATGCAATGATGTAATGATGTAATAATGTAATAGTGTAACGATGTCGTGCCGTAATGATGTAATGATGTAATAATGTAATGCTGTGATGATGTAATGATGTAATGATGTCATGCCGTAATGATGTAATGATGTAATAATGTAATGATGTAATGATGTAATGATGTCATGCCGTAATGATGTATTAATGTAATGATGCAATGATGTAATGATGCCATGATGTCATGCCGTAATGATGTAATGATGTAATAATGTAATGATGTAATGATGCAATGATGCACTGATGTAATGCTGTCATGCCGTAATGATGTAATGCTGTAATGATGTAATGATGTCATGCCGTAATGATGTAATGATGTAATAATGTAATGATGTACTGCTGTCATGCTGTAATGGTGTAATGATGTCATGCCGTAATAATGTAATGATGCAATTATGTCATGCCGTAATGATGTAATGATGTAATGATGCAATGATGTCATGTCGTAATGATGTAATGATGTAATGATGCACTGATGTAATGATGTCATGCCGTAATGATGTAATGATGTAATAATATTATGATGTAATGATGCAATGATGTACTGATGTCATGCCGTAATGATGTAATGATGTTATGATGCAATGATGTAATGATGTAATGGCGTAATGATGTAATGATGTAATGATGCAATGATGTCATGCCGTAATGATGTAATGATGCAATGATGCAATGATGTAATGATGTCATGCCGTAATGATGTAATGATGTCATGCCGTAATGATGTAATGATGTAATGATGCAATGATGTCATGCTGTAATAATGTAATGATGCAATGATGTAATGATGTCATGCCGTAATGATGTAATGATGCAATGATGTAATGATGTCATGCCGTAATGATGTAATGATGTAATAATGCAATGATGTACTGATGCAATGATATAATGATGTAATGATGTAATAATGTAATGCTGTAATGATGCAATGATGTAATGATGTCATGCCGTAATAATGTAATAATGTGATGATGTAATCATGTAATGATGCAATGATGTCATGCCGTAATGATGTAATGATGTTCTGATGCAATGATGTAATGATGTAATGCCGTAATGATGTAATGATGTAATAATGTACTGATGCAATGATGTCATGCTGTCATGCCGTAATGATGTAATGATGCAATGATGTAATGATGTCATGCCTTAATGATGTAATAATGTAATGATGTAATGATGTAGTGATGTAATGATGTCACGTCGTAATGATGTGATGATGCAATGATGTAATGGTGTAATGATGTACTAATGTAATGATGTAATGATGCAATGATGTAATGATGTCATGCCGGTATTTATGTAATGATGCAATTATGTAATGAAGTGATGATGTCATGCCGTAATGCCGTAATGATGCACTGATGTAATGATGTCATGCCGTAATGATGTAATGATATAATGGTGCAATGATGCAATGATGTCATGCCGTAATGATGTAATGATGCAATGATGTAATGATGTCATGCCGTAATGATGTAATGATGCAATGATGTACTGATGTAATGATGTCATGCCGTAATGATGTAATGATGTAATAATGTTATGATGTACTGATGCAATGATGTAATGATGTCATGCCGTACTGATGTTATGATGCAATGATGTAATGATGTAATGATGTCATGCCGTAATGATGTAATAATGTAATGATGTAATGATGCAATGATGTCATGTCGTAATGATGTAATGATGTAATGCTGCAATGATGTAATGATGTAATGATGTCATGCCGTAATGATGTAATGATGTAACGATGTAATGATGTAATGATGCAATGATGTCATGCCGTAATGATGTAATGATGTTATGATGCAATGATGTCTTGCCGTAATGATGTCATGCCGTACTGATGTAATGATGCAATGATGTAATGATGTCATGCCGTAATGATGTAATGATGTAATGATGTCATGCCGTAATGATGCAATGATGTAATGATGTCCTGCCGAAATGATGTACTGATGCAATGATGTCATGCCGTAATGATGTAATGATGCAATGATGCAATGATGTCATGCCGTAATGATGTAATGCCGTAATGATGTAATGATGTTATGATGCAATGATGTAATGATGTCATGCCGTAATGATGTACTGATGTAATAATGTAATGATGTAATGATGTCATGCTGTAATGATGTAATTATGCAATGATGTCATGATGTAATAATGTAATGATGCAATGATGCAATGATGTAATGATGTCATGCCGTAATGATGTAATGATGCAATGATGTAATGATGCAATGATGCAATGATGTCATGCCGTAATGATGTAATAATGTAATGATGTAATGATGTCGTGATGTCATGATGTAATGATGTAATGATGTAATGATGTCATGCCGTAATGATGTAATGATGCAATGATGTAATGATGTAATGATGTTATGCCGTAATGATGTAATGATGTAATAATGCAATGATGTAATGATGTCATGATGTAATGATGTTATGATGCAATGCTGTAATGATGTCATGCCGTAATGATGTAATGATGCAATGATGTAATGATGTCATGCCGTAATGATGTAATGACGCAATGATGTAATGATGTAATGATGTCATGATGTAACGATGTAATGATGTCATGCCGTAATGATGTAATGATGTAATGCCGTGATGATGTAATGGTGTAATTATGTAATGGTGTAATGATGTAATGCCGTAATGGTGTAATGATGTAATGCTGTAATGGTGTAGTGATGTAACGATGTAATGGTGGCGTAATGATGTAGCGATGTAATGATGTAATGGTGGCGTAATTTAACAAAGAAATGTAATGCCGTAATAGTGCAATGGTGTAATGATGTAATGATGTAGTGATGTAATGGTGTAATGGTGTAATGCCGTAATGATGTAATGCCGTATTGATATAATGCCGTAATGGTGTAATGATGTAATGATGTAGTGATGTAATGATGTAATGGTGTAATGATGTAATGATGTCATGCCGTAATGACGTAATGATGTAATGATGTATGATATAATGCCGTAATGATGTAATGGTGTAATGATGTACTGGTGTAATGATGTAATGGTGTAATGCCGTAATGGTGTAATGATGTAATGCCGTAATTGTGTAATGATGTAATGATGTAATGCCGTAATGGTGTAACAGTGGCGTACCTATGTAAAATGGCGCCCATGGCAAAGTTTGAATGTGCGCTCCTTCTTAATAATTTATACCTTAAATATACCTAACCTACATAATATTATAATACAGGCACAATTTTAACGAAAGATAAACCATGAAATGAATGTTTTAATAAAGTAATTATATGGTTATTCTTGCTTTAAGAAATAAAATTCTAAATTATCCAAAAAGAAAGGGCTACAACATACTTCATTTATTTTTATTATGAAGAAATTGAAGGATAACAAACATACCACAATAAACCTCAATAAATCCGGTCTTTTTTGTTTCAATAATAACATTCTAAAATAACACTTTTCGTGCCTTTATGGAAGCAAATTCGTCTATGATTTTATCAAAGTTAGTTTTCTCTAATTCTTCCCTTTCTATACTCATCAAAGCTAGATCACACAATCTGTCCTGACTCATTGAGGCTCGGAGACATGAAAGAATTAGTTTCAGTTTACTGAAACTTCGCTCGCAACTTGCAATAGATACTGCCATTGTCAACATTATTTGCAAAGCAATTCGAAGATTGGGAAATACGCTCTCATCATCATATTCAACTATGAATGTCAGAAGGTCTTCAGGACGCGATAACTTTAAGTTGGCACGACTTGATATCAACATTTTGCAATCAATAATCTCCTCATATAATTGCTTGCCATCTATGTCTGAACTGTACACAGCTCCTAAATTTTCACACATAGACTCTAATTGTTCACAGTCAGATGAGTCAGGACCGTAACAAAAGCCTTGGACATCCAACAGAAAGCCAAATTTGGAATCGATGTCAAATAACCGGGAGAATCGATCATCCATCTCTTTGTGCAGGCGGTCTAGAGCTCGCTTCATGACTCGTTTCATTTCATCTGTTCTTGATAACCCGGCATCTCGTGCATTTTCACCTGCCATTCTTGTTTTTCCCCTTGTCCTTCTTTTGATTTCAACGTCCCATTTTTCACAAAGGTTCTTGCCATCTTCCAAGCTTCAACTAAATTTTCTCTTGCATCATTGAAATGATCTCTTAGGCCTTTTATGTCTAGGGCAGCATTGTGAAAATTCATTGTCTTGTCTTGCAATCGTTTTTGCACTCTATCTATTGGCGTAAGTATTTTGTGCCAAAAACCCAACAATGTTAGAAACTCGTATGTTAGTATGCGATTTACTAGTTGTTTAGCGTCACTCTGGGTATCAATTGTTTGGCTGACATCTTCTATCATGCTGTCTAGTACATCAACGATTTTGTCAAGATACATTTGTACAGGCTTCACTGTTTCAGTTCTAGAACTCCAACGGCTTTCTGCTTCAGCCTTTAAAACCAGTGGGACAGCATCTTTTAATTTCTCCCACCGCTGTGTGGAACGGGAAAAGAAGCTATACAATGAGTCAATAACTCCAAAGAACGAGACCATTTCTGTGTCTTGCCTGGCTGCCTGAACACCTACAAGGTTAAGTGAATGGTTATCACAATTTACAAACACTGCCAGCTTGTTTTTTTTTTCATTTATTCTTTGCTGCACACCACTTCTATGTCCCGCCATCACAGCAGCATTGTCATAACAGTGTGACCGACAATCTTCTATCTTCATCTGGTCTTTCTCTAGTTGTTGGATGATAACTTCAACGAAGCTTGCAGCATCCTTCTGACGTATATGGAGAAAACCCAGAAAGGACTCTCTAACACAAACTGTTTTCCTTTCAAAATCAATATCCACAAACCTTACAACTTCTGAAATCTGCTCATGATGTGCCTGGTCCGGGGTTGAGTCGAATAGAAGACCATAATACTTAGCTTTTTTAATGCTGTCTAGTAAATTCTTGCGAACGGTAGATGCTAGAAAAAATATATGAAAAAAAAATGCATTACCATATCAGCCACACCCTTTTTTATTGGATTTTGGTGCATGTGGGTAAAAAATCCAAAAACCCTTGATATCTCTCTAAGGATTGACTTTTAGCAAATCTGATGCCATTTTTGGATTCCTTGGGTCAAAATACTTACCTGTGCAAATTTTCAGAGCCACACGATCTTTCAATCAGAAAATATTCAAAGAAATGACATCACAAAATTTATCCCGTGCGCCACATTATGCAGCAAAAACGAAAACAAAAAATGCTCTAAATCGGAAACCGCTTGGAATTAGATGCTCAAATGTTCAGGATTTCTTAGTTTCTATATTGTCTACCTGCACTGCAAATTACAGCCAAATCTGAGGGTATGGGTGTCAAGCCCTGGATGATTTGACATGGAATGCATAAAAAAGGGTGGTATTATTCCGGTTTGAATATATCGGAATTATGCAGAAAAACTCGCTTCAGTAATTACGCATATGTTCAAATTTTAATTTTTGTCAAGCAATTTTTGCGCCCATGTCAGAGTGGCGCCCATGGCACGGGCCATGCCTGCCATACCCTAGATACGCCACTGTGGTGTAATGATGTACCTGAAAAGAATGAATTACATCAAACAAAAACTTGAAATTAGAAAAACTGATTTAGAAATTGACAAAAGCTGAATTTCCATTTTCTTATCGCTTTTCATGCTTTTTTTCACTTATCTCTTTGATCCTTAGATATGAACTACTGGTATTCATTGTTAAGCGTTGTGCGAAATTAATCTCACAAACTTAATATTCCCTGGCTGGGGCAAACATAATTCCACAATTACAAAACCATATCTTTAAACTCAAATTTTATTTAGTTATAACATCAAAGAAAAGTTATTGGTCCGGGTACAGTCCTTGCAAAACGGTGGGTCAGTTTTGCCTCCCAAATTGGGAGCCAGTAGTTAACTCCCTTTGTTGGAGTGGTAGCGTGTTTTTCCTTCGAAAAGATCCATGATAAGTCATGGTGTTCTCGGCAAGGGTACTGGTGCCTTTAATTAGGCATAAATCGAGTCCCTTTGGACCCTAATTGAATTGAGAAAAGTTCAAACATTTAGGTGATATAAATATGATGAAAATGTTCAAAAGATGACATCCTCTAATTAGGATATCTTCGGCACAATTAAAGGTGTCTCTGCTTGTAGAGATTTCAAGTCCTTTTTCACCAGACATTTACGTAATAAAAACATGAAGAAATTGTGGCGGCTCCATTCTTGATAAGGCATTCTTCTCGAAGCAAACTTTTGGTGAGTCTCGCTCTTGCAGGAGGTTTTGGTAGACTAAAACAAAAGGATATTTACAAAAAAGGCGGCATGTGATTATTTTGGTCGATACAAATTAACTAATCACAGGCTGTCTACAAGAAATGTGCGTAGGCGGCTTAAAACATGAAAATGACATTGTAACTGAAATTTCTCACAGCGTTTATAATTTTGAACGGTCTATTCATAATTTTATAAATAGCAATTTATGTTCAATTCAGCATAGAAAGTTTTATTTTACATTAAACAAACCAAACAAAACTAACCTTATATTATTTTGGAGTGAAATGCCACGGCACTTTCTACACTAATTTAGTGTTAATACTAAAAAAAAATCCTTTAACAAAGTAAATATCTTTTAGGATCAATGCTATTAAAACGGCCCTGTCGGTGGGGCATTAGAATACGCCAACTGCCCCCCTGCAGAGGGTAAAAGTCCCTCAATGCGGGTCCTGGATATGACGTTAAACTATATCCAGTGGTGAGGCCCCAGCTTGTGGGCTTTGGGGAGTGTGGAGCCACCCTTTAATTACCATTGCTCCCAGGTCCACTCTGACCCGGAGTGGTAGTACCTGTTAGGGTCCCAACTATGGGTTAAAAAGAAACCGACTTGAAAACAACAAATATATTCTATAAAAAAATTTTTTCTCCAAAATCTTTGGATTCGGCATTAAATAACCCGAAAAGGGTTGATATGCCGTAAAACAAAAACAACCAACCAACCAACAAATGCTATTAAAAATGATCCTTTCTTCGTTCGTCAAAATAAGTGTCACTGTCAATAAAATATTATTATATGCAACTTAATTATCTTTGAAACAATAAATATTCTTTACCTTCTTAGTGTAATTGTTAGCTAAATATTCTTCCATAAATTAACTATCAATTTTTTAAATGTACTTTTTCTAATCCGACTGTTTTAGTCGATGTTGGACTTAATTTGATTTTGGAACAATTCATTAAATTTTTTTTTAATAAAAGATTCACTACTTATCAAGGCCCGGGGCCACTCGAGGATAAGGGTTAATGAGTATACAGTAGTCAATGGAAAAATGTCGCAGTTATCGTCAGTAGTGGAAATGTGGTAAATTTGATTACTAAAGGGGATGGCTCATCAAGAACTTCTTCACATTGGACTTGAAGACGGGCATATTGTAGTCAGTTTAAAAGCAGGAAAACGGAACAGAGTTCCACAGGGGTGCAGTTCTAAGAAAGAAGCTTTGTTCATGAAATCTACATTTAGGTTTAGGCAGAGATAAAGAGTAGGGGAAAATTATTGATAGTGGTTCCAGCTAGACGAGTGTTTTTCATAAAAGTCAGGCCAGGGGGAAGGACCATAGATTGGAGCTCAGACGAGCACTTGCCATGAAAATAGCGATAAAGCAAAGACAGGCTTGCAACGTCTCTTCTGTGGGAAAGAGGTTGCAGGGAAGAGAAAAAAGCATCCCCCACTAGGCTACAAAGTCTATTGTGAACTCTACCAAGGCAGGATAAGCTACTGTCTAGATGTTGCAACAGTGCTCCATCCTTGGGCGCACTTGGCTCTTATACAGTTAGAGAATTGCATCAGCAGTGAAGTATCTACTGAAGCGGTAAAATGATCCCACCATTTTTCCAGCGGCCTTCGTAACCGATTTGATGTATGTGCTCCATTTCAGACCAAAGATCAGACCTAAACGCTTGTCAAAACATGGAGCCTCCCCAAGACGAGAGCCATTCATTTTAATTCATGCCAGAAGAGGACCAGAACGTTCATGATGTAAAGATAGGAGCTTGGTTTTAGATGCATTAAAATTAACCAGCCACCTCTTTCCCCATTGTACCACATAATCAAGATTAGAGAAGAGAGAATCAGAGAGAACTTGTTCATTTGCAGCCTTTGAAGTGCTGCCAGGTAATACTATGAGCTCTTATGATTTCTGCCTATCAACCACAACTCTTATGAACCTATCAGAGAGACATGATTTAATAATCGACTGTTCAAAGGTGTTAGTGTTGAGACATTATGTTGAACAAAGATGGCGGTGGAGAATCAGTGCAGTCCCGATACTGAGTGTAAAGTAATTGCCAGTAACAAAGATGGCGGCCAAGAATCAAATGCGGTCTGTGGCGTAGTTAACAGCGAACTGATTTAATCCAAAATTCGACAATTTTTATAGTAACTTAGTAACTTTATAGAAGATTTTCATTGGTTGGTTAGCACAGCCGATGGTTATAAAAACGATCGTCGAAATTATTGGTGTCATACACCCCTCATCAGGAGTGAAAAATATTTAACAAAAGGTAATGTTTCAAATTCAATATGCCGCTTTATTAGTTGTGCCATTTCTTACTCATTCGTATAGACACGAGTTCGAACCTGTCAGACTTGTTGTAACTAAAACCGTATTCAAAACTTGAGTGCGTTAATAACGTTTGTTTAAAAAAAGAAAATTCATCTACGTGAATAGCTGTTTTCTCTTATTGTAATGTGGTAAATTCCGATTTCCCGACTTTTATCATGAGAATGGGATGTTATGGGAAAAATTGTATTCTGTGCGGCATTTTGAATGACACATTTCATTTGACTAGGAAAATTACATATATTACCTCCTCCGTGTTTTCGGTCAAATTTGTCACGATGTTTGTTTGCTTACATTCAGCCTAGTGTCAACATCGTTTGATCAATTGTCACCAAACTTAATCTAAAACGTGTGAAAAAATATTTAATCTTGAGATATCTATGTCATATGATACCATTACGGAAAAGATGACACTTGCAGGGAATAACTTTCAGGAATACTTTATACAATATGGAGAAGTAAGATCCAGATAAGGTGGATCTTACGTTATTAGGCAGAGATATGCAACCTTACGACTGAATAATGTAATTTTTGTCCAGTTGTTAAATATTGAAAGGAAAAAATATATAAATAAAAATATATCTATTCAATTTCCCTCCGATCATAATTCATATTGAATATGTGGCATGCTTAGCAAGGCAGAAAAGGGTAAAATATGTTCATCATATGTTAAGTCACTGCCTTTCCTTCTTCGATATGTCAAGGCCGTTGAGAGATTCGCTAATCCTATGAGATATAACTGTAAATCTAGCAGAACGGAAACCATATTTCATCTCACTGAGGAGGTTATTTTTGCTGAGGTGGTTTACTACTTCTATATTTAACAAAAATTCTTCCAGTAACTTACTCATGGCGCACAGGAGACTGATTGGTCTGTATTGAGTGGGAGATTGGTTGGTTGGTTGGTTGGTTGGTTGCTTTTGTTTTACGGCATATCAACCTTTTTCAGGTTATTTAATGCCGAATCTAGTTATTTTGAGGAACGATTTTTAATGGAGTATATTTGTTTTTTTTAAGTCGGATTCTATTTAACCCATATTTGGGACCCTAACAGGTACTACCACTCCGGGTCAGAGTGGACCTGGGAGCAATGGCAATTAAAGGGTAGCTCCACACTGCCCAAGGCCTGCAAGGTGGGGCCTCACCATCGGATATAGTTTTAGGTCATATCCAGGACCTGAGTGGGAGATGGCGGATTACCTGAATTATTAAATACGAATACGGGACATACTGGTTAGGTTTTTCAAGGTGTTAGGAAGCAACTCTCCTTAAGACAATGCTTAGCAGCTTTGTAAGCATGGGAGCTAATTCTGGTTGAATCTTTTTTAATCACTATAATATGGAATGCCGTCAGGATCAGATTATTCAATTACCATCTTTGTTAATTGGGCAATCTCATTAGTAAGACATAGGCTTGGTTGGAGACGGAGACCAACACTCCGTTATAATATCATTTGTGACAATAGCAATTGTGCCCTTAGAATTGTGACATTACTATCCGTAATAAATACTTATCTGCTTGACTAGCGAGTTTTAATTGTCCGTTTCAGAAGGAGGAAAAGACTTGTACAAAAACTGCAACGACTGTTCAAAACTAATATTTCAAATTCAATATGCCGCTTTATTAGTTGTGCCATTTCTTACTCATCCGTATAGACATGAGTTCGAACTTGTCAGACTTGTAACTAAAACCGTATTCAAAACTTGAGTGCGTTAATAACGTTTGTTTAAAAAAAGAAAGTTCATCTACGTGAATAGTTGTTTTCTCTTATTGTGATGTGGTAAATTTTGATGTCAAGACATTTATCATAGTTATGGGAAAATTGCATTCTGTGCGGCATTTTGAATAACACATTTCATTTGACTAGGAAAATTACATATATTACCTCCACCGTGTTCGGTCGACTTGAATAATGTATGTATATGTGTGTGTGTATAATGATATACACACATATATATATATAATGTATGTATATGTGTGTGTATAATGATATACACACACACATATATATATATATATATGTATGTATATATATATATATATATATATATATATATATATATATATATATATATATATATATAATTTCATTTATGCACATATAATATATAATGTATAGATTTTCAATATTTTCTTCAACAAAGTTCAATACAAGAGTAGAGCTAGGTAATAGACATTTACAGCTACACAGAGGGGGTAACGAGATTTTTAGGTCCTTACCAAAATCTGTTTTTAGGTAACAATAAATGAAAAAAAATAGACGATAAATATCAGAAAATTGGCTAAAAACATTAATTTCCTCACCCTCAAATGGGCACTTTTCTACAGAGAGGTGTCGCTTTTTTGCCGATATTTTCGAAAATCATAGCCTCTTTTCGATGGACTAGCCTTAATTTAAACATTCATCACTTCCGGTTTGGCGATGGGCGCAAGAGCAAAGACGTCACTTTTTTTACATTCTTTCCCTCCTTTGCGGTACGGGTTCGAGCCTGCCTGCCTGCCTACTAGCCCTTTTTTTTTTTTTTTTGCTCAACACATACCTCCAAACACCCGGGCAATGTCGGGCGGCTTGCTAGTTTTAAATATAATTTGAAAATTATTTAAAACGTCAAAATGCACTCACACACACACACACACATACATACATACATACACACACATACACACACACACACACACATATATATATATATATATATATATATATATATATATATATATATAGTCTAATTTATAGCATTCCGAATTTTACAGGGTTTATATAATTGAAAATTCGGTTATCGTTCATATACCAATGAGTTTTAAATCAAAATGAGATGACTTAAACTGTAAGCTACAAAATTGTCATATTTCATAATTGAGTATTCATATATTGTTTTAACAAAATCAAGACATCAAGGAATAGATTGATAGCAACAAATTGTATATTTCATTATTAGTTACAATTGTTTCAAGACTATTCGGACAAATTCAAACATTATGTCGTTTGAAAATGAAAACCTTTCGTCAGACTTATTGAATAAAAAACACTTTAACAATGAACAGTATGGAGTCCATTCTCCTTATGTGGAAAATATGGGAAAATATTTTACCTCCATCTCATCCTTCAAAACATTTTTTAAAGATTTATGTATTTACTTATTTTCGTATCTTCCAACATTACCACTAATTACCTATGTTTTAATTACTAATGTTCACTTAATATGTTTTACTAATACTATCCATTTCTTAAATTAAATTTCTTTGTTTCTTTATTCAATTTAAATTGTTTTTTTAATACGGACTAATTCTACGTTTTGGAATTTTTTTTATCTAAGGATTAAGAATAATAATAATAATATATATATATATATATATATATATATATATATATATATATATATTATATAAAGCTGAACGTCTGTGTGTGTGTCTGGTCACGAATAAGCTCCTATATGGTTGACTATTATAGAAAACTGATCACATATAATGATAGATGTATCGAGACACAGGAATGGGTATGTTTGATATGACATAATGATGATTCATTAAAATTGTGGGGTCTGCGTACGCGCCTGGTCCACAAAATATGGAAATAAAAATTTAAAAATTAAAAAAAAACGTTTACAAGTGTTTTTTATATAGATGTAAATAATAATACTTTGAAAAGTATGTTTTAAGGTAGGGATGGTATAATAAAATTGTGGGGTCTGTGTTCACGCCTGGCCTCCATAGAATGGAAATAGTCACAAACTTTAATAAAGACTTTTCATATCTATCTGCGTAAATATACTTTGATAATTATGTTTCAGTTTGAAGAAATATGGTATAATAAAATTATTGGGTGTTCGTTCGCTCCTGACCTCCAAAGAATGGAAATATGTCACAAAGTTTAACAATGTTGTTTAATATAGATCCACAGAATATTGTGATAAGTGTTTCAGTGTGAAAAGGTATGGTATAAAAAATTATGGGGTTTATCTATTTTATTTTTACTTTCATGATATTTTGCTTTCGTTTTTGTACCCCCAAATTCGAAGCTCTCTCTTTACAACTCTTCCTTTTCATAACCTATCATACTTTCATAAATCAGAGTCCATTTTCTGTAGGCTGTTTTTGAACCCAGTCAACGACGGGTACTTTTACTAGTATATATATATATATATATATATATAGAGAGAGAGAGAGAGAGAGAGAGAGAGAGAGAGTGAGAGCGAGACAGACAGACAGACAGACAGACAGGGAGAACAGACAGATAGAGAGACAGAGAGAGAGAGAGAGGCGGGGGGGGAGCAGACACATACACAGAGATGGATTGATTGATGAATAGACATGAAGAGAGATCTATATAAATATTTACAAGTTAATTACGAATTGATCCACGACCTAGTTAATAGTGCAACTGAAAAAAAAATGAAAGATGCGGGTGGGTAAGTGGAATTCCGTAATTGATCAAAGCAAAAACCATGATGTACAACGTTATGTCACTTAACACCAGTCGTTGCCAATGGTTATTTGGGATCTGTAAAAACAATTTCAAATTATCATATGTATATCGCATTTACTGTTAAATGCACAAAATGTTTAACTTTATTTATATTTGAGTGCTATACCAATTTTGGGTTTTGGGATTTTTTATCTGAATATTAAGAATAATAAAATAATGAACATGTCTGATGAAACAAAAACAACCTTTTCCCGTGGATAAAGGGGTCAGAAGAAAGATTGATTGATACGTTTTGAATGCAAAACCAAGATAAGAGAATTCAATTAATAAAAACAACGATCACAGTATCACTGTCGTTTAATAAATGATTATCGACATAGTTTGAATTAATGCAGAGCTATTAATTTTAGGTTTCTGACATTTTCTAATATCTATCTATACTTTTTTTTTGTACATAGACATAACCACTTATCAAGGCCCAAAGACCACTAGAAGATAAGAGTTAAGAGTGTACAGTAGTCAATTGGACAATATAGTAATCGTTAGTAATGGAAATTCGGTAAATTTGTTAACTTAAGTGGAACGGCTCATCAAGAACTTGTTTATGTTGGACTTGAAGACAATCAGATTGTAGTCAGCTGGAAAACAGGAAAACGGAAGACAATTCCACAGGCGTGTCGTTCTAAGAAAGAAGCTTTGTTCATGGAATTTACGTTTAGGTTTATGCACAGATAAAGAGTAGGAGGAATTATTGATAGTGTTTACAGTTAGACGAATGTTTCTTGTGAAAGTTTGGCGAGAGGGGACCATAGATTGAAGCCCAGTCGAGCACTTGCCATGAAAATAACGATAAAGCAGAGATCTCTTCTGTGAGATAGAGGTTGCAGGGAAGAGAAAAGGATATCTATGAGGCTACAAAGTCTATTTTGAACGCTATCAAGGCAGGACAAGTCCTTTCTAGCAGCTCCTGCCCAGATGTGACAACAGTATTCCATCCTTGGACGTACCTAGCTCTTATATAGATAGAGAATTGCATCAGCAATGAGATATCTACTGGATCGATAGAAAGATCCCACCATTTTTCCAGCGGCCTTAGCAACAGATTTGATGTACATGTTCCATTTAAGATCAGGAGTAACGGTCAAGCCTAGAAGCTTGTCAAAACATGAGGCCTCCCCAAGACGAGAGCCATTCATTTCAATTGATGCCAGATGGAAATTAGAACGTTGATAATATAAAAATAGAAGCTTGGTTTTAGATGCATTAAAAGTAACCAGCCACTCCTTTCCCCATTGTACCATGTGCTCAAGATCAGAGGAGAGAGAATCGGAGAGAACTTGGTCATTTACTGTCTTAGATGTGTTACCATAGATGGTAGTGTCATCAGCATAAATGTCTACGAATGATGGAAGGATGTGATTTGGAAGATCATTGATGTAAATCAGAAAAAGAGTTGGGCCCAGGATGGACCCCTGAGAGACTCCAGCATTAATACTGTGAGCTTCTGATTTTTGCCCATCAACTACTACTCTTATGAACATATCAGAGAGAAATGATTTAATAATTGAGAAGACATTTCCAGCTATACCATAGCTGGAAATCTTGTGAAGTAAACTTTTATGCCATACCCTATCAAAGGCCTTTGATATGTCAAGAGGAATTTCCCTAGAAAGGTTGCCTCCATCGAGAGAGTTATTGTTGTTGAAACGGTTGATTACTTCTCTATTTAACACAGATTCCAGCAACTTACTCATGATTACTTATTGGCCTGTACTGAGAGAGAGATGAGCGATCACCTGAATTCTTAAATATGGGGCACACTGATGAGATTTTTCAGGGTAATGGGAAGCAATTCTCCTTAAGACAACGTTTAAACAGTTTTGTAAGGATGATGGGCGCTAGTTCTGGTTGAAGTCTTTTGAGTACTGTAATTGGAATACTGTCAGGCTTTTGATTAGCTTTGCAACATCACACACAGATATTTTTATATCACATAACGTGTTTTCTGATACAGGAGAAAATATTGGGGGTTGGCGGCCTTGGTCATAAAGGGTAGAATTGGCTGCAAAGTTCTTGGCAAGGAGTTTGGATTTGTCTGATGTTGATGAGATTACCTCAGGTCCATTGATGATAGTTGGGATAGAGCACACGCTTCTGTTCAGGATTCTATTTGCTATTTGCCAAAACTGGTGGGAACCAAGCCGCTGCTCAGCTACTTTGGACTTGATGGACTAAGCATAGAACTCTCTTGCGTTCTTTATTACTTTCTAACAATGGTTGCTGGCAGTCCTGAAAGTGGCTTTAATCTCCATACATCTATTACCGTTGGAAGCAATGGAAAAAGTGATTTCTGTGCGCAATGGCGGCAGCACATTCTGGTGGGAACCATGGCTAGCTGTTAGGTTTCTGTTGGAACTGGAAACGGTCTATACCTACAATTAACCATTCTGTCAGGTCTGATACTATAGAGGACACATCCTTTTTAAACATGGAATGCAGAGGTAGATCTAATATAAATGTATGGAAGCTATCCCAGTTAGCTATAATGTATCGAGTGTATACTTATACATCTATCTATCTATCTATCTATCTATCTATCTATCTCTGTCTGTCTGTCTGTCTGTCTGTCTGTCTGTTTAAATTTGGATTATTCGATTCTTTCTAAGTATTATTTCGCTTTTCGGAATACCTTTGAAAGAATCTTAATGCAAGCTGCAAGTTTATTCCGGGTTTGTTTTTATTTTTTTCACTCATTGTTTTAAAGGACATGTACATTTTTGCAATTTATGACTATCATAATTTGCAATTTCATTTAATGACGTAACCAGCAAATTCTAGCATTGCTACAAATATAATCTTCTGAGTTCTTTCTGCCTCTGATGAGAAGAATAGTATACTTTAAAGCCACACGGAATAAGGACTTTGAAAATTGTTTTTTGGAGTATTTAGTAAAAAAATAAATTTAATTGTAAAATTCAACTTACAGTTTTAATTTTGTTTTCTCTTATATATATATATATCTTATCTATATATATATATATATATATATATATATATATATATATATATATATATATATATATATATATATATATATATATATATTCAGAAAAGTATTGTTGAATAGCATGGAGTGTTTTTGCTTAATGAAATTTTTTTGTAATTTTTCAATTTTTCGAATTGTTGTTCTTATTTCTCGGTCGAATCTGTGCAAGAAAGTCCCATAGTCGTCTTTAAACCATTGTACACTTATTTTAGCCACTTTCTTAACACGTTAAAAATATTTTCTTTTTTTTTTACAGATGGCTTCGCCAGTTCAAGAAATTTAATATAATTTTAATTGAAGCATATAAAAGCATCCAGATTTTAATTGAATTTTAATCAAAACTGCCTGAAGACCAGTCGATGTAACTCAGTTGAAAGTACTTGCAAAAACAACCAAAGGAAAGAAAACAGATGGACGAAGACGACTATAAAAATTTCTTGCGCAGATTCGACTGAGAAATAAGAACGACAGTTCGAGAAATTGAAAAATTACAAAAAAGCTCTTTAAGCAAAAACACTCTATTATTTTATGCAACTAAATAAACCATATGTTTATAAGCATGCTGAATGAAAATAATAAAAGAATGAAAAGGTTAGCTCACCTGTTTCAACCATCAACAGAATTAAATTGGGGTTAAGTTAAGAGAAAAAATATTGCTATGAAAATTACATTGAAAGAAAGGAGAAAAATCAAGTAAAAACTATAATAAGACAAAAATAATGTCACAAAGACTTGATATGAATAGTTCCTAAAATCTTAAGGGGAAAGAAACAACCTCACTTACTCAGAATGGAGAATGAGTCACACTAAAATAGATTATTAGATGTTCAGCAATGGAAAACCCGTATGTATTGTTCAGAGTGATTTTTTCATTCTTATGCGAGGTTTGAAATCAGTTAACTAGTCTTTTTGTTATTATATTATTTAATCTGTTATGGTCTGTTCATTGCCATCCATTGTGTATGTGTGTGTGTGTGTGTGTGTGTGTGTGTGTGTGTGTGTGTGTGTGTGTGTGTGTGTGTGTGTGTGTGTGTGGAGAAATAGCAACAGACAAGGCATAAACTGATTGAATTAAGGTGCTATCAACAACGACAGATGATTATCACCAAGACATGCGATGTTTAATGACCCTAGTTTTGAATAAGGTATGAGGAAAACAGTCAGCAGGAAGAAAGTTTGACAATTCTGCAATTCTTGGAAAGCAGCTGCTGAATTTAGAGGCTGTATCGTGATGATGCATTAAAATAGCAAATTAATAGCAGCCACTAGACTGACGAGTCAAACAAGCTGGAACAAAGGAAGCAAGGAATAGATCTGACAACTCTGCCATAATAGCATTTATAAAATAGGCTTAGACTAGTTACATCACATCTGTGTGTGTGTGTGTGTGTGTGTGTGTGTGTGTGTGTGTGTGTGTGTGAGAGAGAGAGAGAGAGAGAGAGAGAGAGAGAAAGGTGATAGTGAAGAAGAAAGAGTGGATCAATCAAATTACACATTTTATCAAGAACCTTCAAACGGGACAGAGATTCAACAACCCAAATCTAACAACAGTATTCCATACAGAGTCTGATAGTAGATTTGTAGAGATAGAGAATAGCCTCAGATGTGAGAAAGTGTTTACAGTGATAGAGAGAACCTACTTTACAAGAAGCAGAAAGAGCAATGGATTTAATATCTGAACTCCCCAAAAAGATTTGACGAGAAAGAAAAACCGAGAAATTTCAGAGTCGATTTCTTGTCAAAAGCAGAACCATACATGAGAATCTCAGAAAGAAAAGAGAAATACATACGATTGAATGACACAAGCTGAGTCTTAACAGGATTTAACAAAATAAACCATTTATTACCATAATCTATAATTGAACCAAAGTTAACTTCTAGATTAGCTGTATATTTCAACTGATCTGAGGGAGGTGGATGAGAAGTGACATCAGAATAGAGATTGGCTTCATCAGCAAAGATGTTAATTTTCGGAATAATATTCCTTCGTCATTTAGAGACGAAACAGTGTTAGGCCTAGAACATTGAAAAAGGAAAAAGAAGAGCATCCAGAGCTTCGATCAGAAAAGACCTAATAATGTCAAGAACCTTACCACTAATGCCATAACCCGAAGTTTATGTAGAAATTCAGAATGCCACTTTGTAATGTCAAGCATAATGGCCCTACCCTCTCCTGAATTATCCATAAACCGACAGATTCGCTCAGTTACAGCAATTTAAAGATCAACAGTTGAACGAAAGTCATATTTAAGATCACTAAAGAAACACAAATTTTCTAAAAAAGGAATAAACTTGCCGTTGACTAATCTTTCTAAAACTTTGCTCATAACAGAGACTAGATTAACAGGATGATGCTTAGTTGGCTCAGACTGATCACCAGCATTTTTAAAGATATGCACAACAGAGGACTCTTTCCAACAAGAGAAACACGATTTTGACAGAAATTGAATAATTTTGAGAGGATAGAAGAAAGTTCAAGAGCACAACGCGTGAGAATGAAAACAAGAATTGAATTATGACTTAGACTGGTCAAAATTGGAAAGAATCCTAACATCCATCTTTGGAGTAATAATTACAGAATCAAGAAACTTACCAGTTTTCAAAACGAAAATCCGGAAGAACATCAACAGAATCATCAATAAAAGAATCGTTAGCTAAAATTTGAGGAAAGAGATCAGCCTTATCTTTAAAAAATGAAATGACCTGGAAACCATTAAAAAGAGGGGGAATAACAGGCGTATCACTATTAATAACATTATTATAGATTCTCCAAAAATCATGAGGGCCAACTTTTTGAGATGATATAGTCACACACACACACACACACACACACACACACACATACACACACACACACACACACACACACACACACACACACACACACACACACATATATATATATATAAAAAATATGCATCAAGTGCTCTTGAAAGCCAAATCACAATGTAATATTAGGAAAATAAACAAATATTTTATTTGTTTGAAATTTATAACATAAATATATTTCGGAGTTAAACTCCATCTTCAGTATGTTTTTTTTTCTTTTTTCTTTTCTTCTTTTTCTCCGTGTTGTAAAGTCCGAGAAAGAAAACTAAAGAGCCGCACATTGTACCTCAGCGGTTGTATTTGGAAATCTTGGAACAGTGTGTAGGCAACGCAAGAATATATATATATATTTTTTTTTTTACACATGGCAACAAAGAAATATAAAAAGAAATTTACGATATCCCGTTACAAAAGAAAATAATGAAACGAATGGAATGAAGGAAACAAAAACTCAATTGCTGGATAAAATAAACATGTCGTTTATTTACTGTTGAAAAATGAATGTTTTAGGTATAACACGTGTTCATATCCACGTTCGGGTGTAACCATCATTTGTTGTGGGACGTGTAGTATAGAAGGAAAAGGAAATGTGTGTTCATCTCACGTTCGAGACACTATCGTTTGTTCGCGCGTGGAAAGAGAAGTGAGTAATGTAGTGGAAATAGGAATGACAGTCCAGCGTGTAGACAAAGAAAAAGATAGAGGGTTGACATCAGTAAAGCTGTGCGCCATGTTAGCAGTCAGCTACGCGAAGGTATACTCAGTCACAAGTTGTATATATGGAGAGAGAAAGATGAGAATGTCAATCCAGTTCATGGAGAGAGAAAGCGTATAAGGTGTACGTACTGTTTGTTAGCTTTTTGCCCCACATGGTAGCAAGTGACGTGAGATGCGCGCGTGTGCGCGGGACTGCCGAAACAGCAGCAGCTGGTCCGTAGACCACTCACCTCGGAAGGCGAGTTGGGAAAGAAAGAAGCTGCTTATTGCTCTTGCTTTTATAGTTGTTTCCGGGGGTCTTTTGTGCATGTGTGGATTTCCTTTGAAAGGGGAAGTGACGTTGTCCATGTGTGCATACGTGTGCGCATATGTGAGTACATGTGTGCACATTAGCGTGTGTGTGCATACAAGTGAATGTGAGTGTATATACGCGAACGTGAATATATGTACGTGTGTGGACGTGCACGCGTATGTTTGTGTGCACGTATGTATATGACAAGAAATATGGCTTGAAATGTGAACGCGTGTTTTTGTGTGAGACTAGAAAAGGCTCGCGCAAATGTAACACCAACCGGTTCTAATGAGACAAGCGGGATGCAAAAATAAACACAACGATTGAACACAACAGCATGCGAGAAATAACAAAACAAACACTTTTCCAAATAATATACAAAAAATAGGTTTATTAAAGATAAAAAGAAAAATTTAATGAAAACAAAATATATTCAAAATTATGGGGTTTGGGATATTTCTAAACATATAACATGAGCGAGAGTCTTGGAAAGAACAGCGCAACTCGACCACGAGGAAAAATTAATTTTCAGTCTGATAGAAGGAAAAACAAAATTTACACTCACGGTTTTTTTTTTTTTTTTTTGTCTTTGTTTTGTTCTTTTTCTTTTCACAACTTGTTAGCGATGGATTCAGTTCGAGAGAATCCTTTTGTGGGGAAAGAAAGTTCTTATAAATTCACAGTTATTCCATTTTTCTCTTTTTCTTTTTTTTTTTTTTCTTTTTTTTTTTTTTCTTCTTATCTCAACGTTTCGTATTCATATCTGCCGTTGGTTTTCGGTTTTCCGAAATAGCGTTCCTTTTTCCTCTTTTTTTTTTTTTTAATTTGAAGCGTCTCCTTTCCCACGAGGAGAGAAGTTGTCTCTCCTCCCACGAGGAGAGAGGTTTCTTTCCCGTTCGACGGTCAAAGCAAAAAAGCTGAATGAAGCCGGAATCCAGGTCTTAAAAGAAAATGTGGGAAAAGGAGGGAGTTTTAACTGCTGCCCTTCCCTTTCTCCGCTTCGTATTCCGATCTAAAAATTGAATTGACGAAATCTCTTTCTTCACCTCTTGGCTGATGAAATATCTGCTGGTTGAATCCTTGGCTTTCGAGACCGGATCAGAGTGCAGTATCTGTTCTGCTGCTATATTTCACTTTTTCTGTCCTTGGTCAATGAAAGAGAATTCCTTCGCGACTGAAACAATTTCTACCTCTGTCTACGCCCAGAGCACCCCTCTCTACAATCAAAATTTATTGTTCGACTGAATACTCCAAAAAACAAACAGAGTTTCAAAGAATGCTATTCTTGCTATTCTTTTCTAATTTGATGATTTCTTTCTGCCTCTGATGAGAAGAATAGCATTCTTTGAAACTCCGCGGAATAAGAACTTTGTAAATTGTTTTTGGAGTATTCAGTCGAACAATAAATTTTGATTGTAAATTTCACCTTACAGTTTTCATTTTCTTTCTCTTCGAATTTTAAAGTAACCCCCCTCCTCCCACCCCCACATTTTCTCCTTCCCTCATGTATCCCTATGCCCTCAGCCACACCAGAAATGAACCTCCCAGACCCTCCCCCACAAGTTCCTTAAACCCCAAAACTAAAACATTATCGACATACCAAACGCCCCCACCTTCCATCCTTGTTCCCTTCCTCTCTTTCTCTTCCGCCCTCCTCGCAACCCCCCCCCTCCTGACCTCATTCACTCTTCCACTCTTTCATCCCAAAATAGCGAACATTTCTGTAAAAGTCTGAGGACGCTACAGACAGCCAAAAAAAAAAAGGGCGTGTAGCCGAAACAATAATGTAACTTAACAGAAAGATATGGTAATAAAAAATAAAACGCATATTTGCTCTACAACAGTATTGAGCACTTTCTTCAGTTTTTATTAATTAAAATCCCCACTATATATATATATATATATATATATATATATATATATATATATATATATATATATATATATATATATATATATATTCGCTATATATATACATTTGGAATTAAGTCTTAAGCTACGTAACTGATGCAACAAAATTACCAAGGATGCAACAAATTTCCATGTATCTAACACAACAATCCTATGCATCAACATGACAATATTATAAACATTAACATTTGCAGATAGCAAAAATATCAATTCTGTTATTTAAATTATGTATGAATATGTTTAATCTAAAAAAGAAATTAATTGCAAACTTTAAAATAAATTTCAAACTACGGTACGTTATAGTGTATTTAAGTGATATAAATATTTTTTTAAAATAATAACATTAGAAATATATTTATTGTTATATACTGAAAAAAAGACTCTGATCAGCATCTTGGGAAGTTAAGAAGGTCAAGAAGTGGAAGTATCATGTATTCGAAAATAGTATGTCATTTTTAACATATTTTACATTCTTTTTTTTTTTAACCTTCTTCACCCGGATAATGGCGGATAGGTACAGCTCATAAAGAATAATGTTGTCAATTATTAGCATGAAAATTCATCAAAGAAATTGGATGACATTCTCACGCTATGGTTAGAATTGTCTTTTGAAATATGGGATTCGAAAACAGTTTGCAAATGCCGAATGTGAAGTGATCGCATTAACATTTTCAACCGACAAATGTGTACGATTTGTTTAAATATTACAAAGAAAGTAAATAACTTGATTGCTCACCCCTATGAACATCGGAGTGTATTGACCGAGAAGCGTAATTAAGTATTATAACATGTTGTCAGAACATATCATGAATTCATCAAGTTTTAAATATACTACTGAGTGATTTTCTCAGTATGGTTTCGATTGCATAATCTTAGAAGATTTCAGCAGTTATTTTTGAACGAATGTAAACTTATTAGAAATTACACTAATTGTAAAGTAAAAAAAACATCTGTTAGGAGATGCGATTTTCTCTCTCTCTCTCTCTCTCTCTCTCTCTCTCTCTCTCTCTCTCTCTCTCTCTCTCTCTCTTAATAAACACACATACATACACAACCAATTGATATGTCGTAAACCAAATGACTATAAAATCATTTTTAAAAGGAGATAACACTTACCTTCATTATTCCGGATTGTTGCTCGATTTCATTTATCTAAAGTATTTTTCATCATCAATTTACGCTTGTTAATTTCTTAATTTCAATCTTTTTTTTTCATTGGGTAACAGTTTTGTAAATTAATATATAAAATTAATAAATTAAAATAGTACAAAAGTTTGCTATAATGGACAATGTCTAGGAAACTAATCCAGATTCAAATTCCAAAACAAAAGTTTTGACCACTTGAAGTTATGGCCGATTGTAGTTATTCTGCTCTCTCTCTCTCTCTCTCTCTCTCTCTCTCTCTCTCTCTCTCTCTCTCTCTCTCTCTCTCTCTCGGCATGTGTGTTACGTTGTGTAGGTATTGATCCCTTTTATGCATTATTAATTGTAAATTGTAGTTTCTTTCACATAAACAACCTTAACTGTTCTGTTTCTTTCCCCTGGAAACGGCTTTGCTTGGGTGAAGACGAAATCGTTTCGCTTCAAAATAAAAAAAAGTCTGAAAAATAAACATTTGACAAAAGAACAATACCAGTAACTATCAACAGTATCAAAAGATAGAGTTTCTAATTAGCTAACAATCTATATTCTCTTCAGATTGTCTGTACTGGTAGATCGCTGTATTAAGGCCACTGAAAGGAGGCCTTCACTAGGTGTGTCAGAATTTGGGGGGAATTTTTTTACACCCTTAACACAAAACTGCGAATAAAATATAAAAAAAACTCGTAATTTCTCTTTTTAATGTGGTTTGTTTAATTTCTTTATGAAATATACTTCCAAAATAAACTATTAAAGTTTTTTTAAAAAATAATAGAAATATTATGTTTTATTTTTTAAAAACAGTGTTTACAAAGTGACTTACGTAATAAAATGAATTGAATTTTACGAGTTAAATTTTTTCAATTTAAAAAATCTATCAAAATTTTTTATTGGTTCAATTTTTACAATATTTGCAGGTTTAATGTGAAATTTTATGCTCTTTCCAATAAACTGAATATAATATTCTAGACAAAGTTTTTTTTTAATTCACCCCCCACCCATTTTGAAATGTCTATTAAAATGAAAATAATTAATTTTCTCCCCTTAGATTTATATATTACAAATTGAAGATAAAAGAAACCCGACAGGCTGCTAAATCCCACCCCCACACTGTAGAGATCCCTAGATGTAAAAGATCTTTTTACTCCAATAGTTTCTTCCCCAGAACCGCTAGACTCTGGAATTCCATTCCAGGTCCCTGCTTCCCCAACAGTACTGACGTGCAGAAGTTCAAGTGTAACGTGAACCGACACCTTGCTGCCCAAATCCCTACATAGTACCCCAGTAGTTGTTGCCGCTGATAGTAGCCCCCTACACCAAAGTGGCAATTTGCCTTGTTTGGGGTGAAAATGTAATTAAAAAAAAATAAATAAATAAAAAAAATTTACCTGTAAAGGCAAATTTACCTGTAAAGTCAAAACTTTTTTTTAAACCACGTTGATTTTTTTTAAGTAAAACCTCACATTTTAAAATTTTGTCCTGAAAAGATTGAATACCTACAACAATTTTTTCTGCTTCATCCAATGTTTTTTTTTTTAGATTTAAAAACAAAAAAAATCTCTCCATAAAGGATAAATAAAATATATTAAATCTAAAACTCATGTATTTCTTTAAGAGTTATTCTCTTAAAGAAATACATGAGTTTTAGATTTAATATATTAAAATATATTAAACAATGGAAAATCGGTTGAGTGGAATTTTTTTAAACGGCAAAAACTGATAAGTGAAATGTAATCATTTTTAAAGTTACGATGGCCCATGTTTACTAACTTTTGTTTACAGCCAGAAATAGAAAGGGAGATTAATTCTGGCGCTTACCAGCCACCAAAGTTTTCAACTTGCAGTATTTTTGAATCCTTGCTTAAAAAAGTATTTTATTTAAAAAGGACATGGAATATAAAATATAAATATGGATAAATTCTTAACAATGAAGAATGGAAGTACCCATTGATTAGTATTTTTTATAGGTAAGTGATTTTTTGGAATTTATATATATTTATTATATTCGAAGTAAGTTAAAATTCGTTGATTTTCTTTAAATCTTTTTTAAAGAAAACCGATTTTTAAAAAAACTATTGCATATTTTTCTATTAAACCATTTATTATTTTAAAATTTCGTCTTTGCTCCTTTTATTGAAAAAAAAATAGGGTTTGAATTACATTTTTCAAGTAATTATAAGCTTCGAAAGATAGTAAGTCTAATTATTCAAGTTTTTATCACGCATTAAAAATGGCGATTTCTGACACTGCTAGTCTTTCCTGCACTTCCTTCTGTACCCGTACAAATTGGTGACACCCGACCATGAAATGAAACACGCACTTCCTTCTACAATCCTACAGTTCCTCATCACGCTATTTTCCCATTTAAATTGGAACCGCAGACGTCCGTCTACACCGACTCCTTGCCTATGCAAGGAACAGAGACCGGCAATTTAAATCCCGAAATCTTAATCCCGAAAATGATTTGGAAAATTATTTTCGGGATTAAGTCAAGCAAAACTAGAGCATTTTCACTTTCAGAAATATCTCCAGCCACCCTATCATTAAACATCACCTAGCCAACATCAAATCCTGGTTCATCCAAATCCAAGCTTTATTGGATGTGAAGCGGATAACGTCGCAAAGGACAAGATACACATACCTGGTCGAGAAATTACCTGAAGGAGGTAATAGATTTACTCAAAACTATACCAGAAGAAAACCCTTACAACCGGCTGAAGGAAGCAATTCTAAAATGAACTGGCTTATCGAACGAGTCGATGCTACGCAACCTCTTTACGCAGGTCGAACTTGGAGACCGCACTCCATCGCAGTTGTCACGTCACATGCGCACCCTTTTGGGAGATTACAAGATGTCAGAGAACATCATGAGGAGTTTGTGGCTGGATAAACTATCAGCATCAATAGTGCAAATCCTTGCACCAACGGCAGAAGGAACAGAGCTTGACAAACTGGCGGAAATAGCAGACCAGATTCACGAGAACCTCCAGGCATGGCAAGTAAACTCGCTACAACAACAGCTGATGCAACGAAGAGACGAAGAGTTAGCCGAGCTAAAAGCAATGGTCGAGAAACTGTCCAAACAAATACAGGATTTACTGAAGGCAGCTCACCAGCGTTCGCATCACAACAGGTCGCCCTATAGATGAAGGAATACCAGCAGAAGTCAAAACACGACAGAGCAGGTGGACACTGTTTGTACCATAATAAATTCAGAAGTAACGCACGACGCTGTACCCACCCTTGTTCTTTCAATAATGAAACGAAACAGGGAAACGAGGATGCCAGCCAGTAAAGACGACGAGTGTTGCAGGACCCTCTATATCCGTGAGAGCATGCACAGATATAATTTTCTAATAGACACTGGTGCCGAAATAAGCGTAATCCCACTGCTGACCAGTCAGAAGATTACAACCCAATCTTATCACTTGCAAGCAGCCAACAGTATATCCACTGACCATCAACATTGGCTTGAGGTGAACTTTCACGTGGATTTTTACCATAGCCGACGTAACAACACTCATAATAGGAGCGGATTTCCTGGCAAAATTCAACTTGTCTGTGGACATGACCAGCCACACATTAACAGACAACCAAACGAAATTGGTGGTCAGAGGACAGTACATCCTGGCGCCTATACGGCAATTTCAGAAGACTAAATGCACAAACTGCACCGGACAGATACCCTATTCCTCACATCCATGATTTTGCGATCAGATTGCAGAACGTGAAAACGTTTCCAAAGTTGGATCTAGTGAAGGCATACTACCAAGTTCCTGTAACAGAGGAGGATATCCACAAAACAGCCTTTACCACACCATTTGGACTTTACGAATTCACTCGCATGCCCTTTGGACTACGAAACGCTTGGTTCCCATCAGTTTTGGCAAATAACAAATAGGATCCGGTGTGCGTTCTATCCCAACCATTATCAATGGACCAGAAGTCATCTTGTCAGCGTCAGACAAGGCCAAACTATTTGCAAAGAACTTTGCAGCTAATTCTACCCTATGCGACGAAGGCCATCAACTCCCCATATTTCCTCCTATAACACAGAACACGCTAGGTAACATACAAATATCTATGCATGAGGTCGCCAAGCTAATCAAGAACCTTGATTCCAGTAAAGCAACTGGCCCTGACGGCATCCCAATTATAGTGTTAAAAAAGCTTCAACCAGAACTTGCCCCCAAACTTACGAAACTGTTTAAGCGTTGCCTTAAGGAGAAGTGCTTTCCAACTCCCTGGAAAACCTCATCAGTTTGCCCTGTATTTAAGAATTCAGGTGATAAGTCATCTCTCTCTCAGTACAGACCAATAAGTCTCCTGTGTGTTATGAGTAAGTCGCTGGAATCCATATTAAATAGAGAAATAGTCAACCACCTCAGCAGAAACAATCTTCTTAGTGACACACAATATGGTTTCCGTTCTGCAAGATCTACAGCAGATGTGCTAACAGTTATATCTCACAGGATTAGTGAATCTCTTGACAAAGGCTTCCTTTCTAGGGCAATTGCTCTTGACATATCAAAGGCCTTCGACAAGGTATGGCATAAGGGTCTACTTCACAAGATTTCCAGCTACGGTATAACTGGAAATTTTTTCTCAATCATTAAATCATTTCTCTCCGATAGGCTCATAAGAGTAGCGGTCGATGGACAAAAATCAGAGGCCTGCAGTATTAATGCTGGAGTCCCTCAAGGGTCAATCCTGGGCCCAACTCTCTTCCTGATCTACATCAATGACCTCCCTAAACACATACTTAAATCATTCGTTGCCATCTATGCTGATGACACGACCATCTACGGCAACACATCAAAGGCTGTAAATGACAAAGTTCTCTCTGATTCTTTCTCCTCTGATCTCGAGCGCGTGGTTCAGTGGGGGCAGACGTGGCTGGTTACCTTTAATGCATCTAAAACCAAACTCCTATCTTTACATCATCAACGCTCTGATCCCCATCTGGCATCAATTGAAATGGATGGTTCTCGTCTAGGAGAAGCCACGTGTTTTGACAAGCTTCTGGGTTTGACCTTTACTCCTGATCTGAAATGGAACACGTACATCAAGTCTGTTGCCAAGGTCGCTGGAAAGATGGTGGGATCCTTCTACCGCTCCAGAAGATATCTCACTACTGATGCAATTCTCTATCTATATAAAAGCCAAGTATGTCTAAGGATGGAATACTGCTGCCATATCTGGGCAGGGGCTGCTAAAAACAGCCTATCCTGCCTTGACAGAGTACAAAATAGACTTTGTGGCTTAGTGGGGGATGCCCTTTTCTCTACCCTGCAACCTCTCTCCCACAGAAGAGACGTTGCGAGCCTATCCTTGTTTTATCATTATTTCCATGGTAGGTGCTCATCTGACCTCCAATCTCTGGTCCCCCCTCGCCAATTTTTCATGAAAAACACCCGTCTAGCTGAATCCACTGTGAAAAATTTCCCCCACTCTTTATCTGTGCCTAAATCAAAACGTGGATTCCATGAACAAAGCTTCTTTCTTAGAACTGCACGCCTGTGGAACTCTGTTCCATCTGCCTGCTTCCCACCTGACTACAACTTGGATGTCTTCAAGTCCAACGTTAACAAATTCCTAATGAACCGCCCCCTTAAGTAAACACTTCATCAAATCTCCACACTAACGTACTGTATTTGCAATAACCCTTATCCCTGAGTGGCTTCCAGGCCTTGATAAGTGGTGACCACCGTGAAAAAAAAAAAATAGTCAAACTTTCCAACATTTAATAGACGAGGTTTTCAGAAGATTGCCATTCATATTTACATACGTGAATGACGTCCTGATTGATGAACGTAAACAGCACCTGGATCAAGCTTTCCAGAGATTATCTCACTACAGCCTAAAAGTAAACGTTGAAAAATGCATCTTCCGCCAATCAAAAGTTAAATTCCTTGGACACATGATCGACAAGGGCAGAATATCACCACTACCCGAAAAAGTGAGTGCCATCGCTAATTTTCACAGCCCACATCTGTTTGACAAGTCCGTCGATTTATAGGAATAATCAACTACTATAGGCGATTCTTACTCAACTGCTCTGAAATTCTCGCGCCACTAACATCGCTGTTGCACAACAAGACCAAGAACCAACAGTTAACATTAGATGGACCAGCCTTAGCAGCTTTTACTCAAGCGAAGAAAGCTCTAGCAAATTTCACAAAGCTGACTTACATAAATGACAAGGAAGACACCAGACTCACACTTACAACAGATGCTCAGACGTAGCCGTAGGGGCAGTCATACACAAGTTCACCGATGATGGGATGACCCCTATGTCATTTTTTTCAGCTAAGCTAAACAAAACGCAAAGAAAATACAGCATTTTCGAGGGAATTATTGGCAATTTACCTGGTGATTAAACATTTCAAACACATCTTGGAAGACAGAAATTTCACGATCTACACAGATCACAAACCACTAACTTATCCGCTACACATACATGTAGACAAATATGGCCCACAAGAAATCAGACATCTCGATTACATTGCACAGTACTCCATGGATATAAGATACGGGTAGGGCCAGGAGAAGATTGTAGCAGATGCCTTATCCAGAGCCATGATCACTTTTCTAAATTCCATCTCGCTAAGCATGGAATTGATAGCACGAGATCAGGAATCAGACACAATGCTTAAAGATGTTTAGGAAAACACATCCTTACAACTCAAAAAAATGCCCGTACCGGCAAAGCAACAACCACGACTGTATATACCATATATACCGTGTGACCAAATATGAACACACATATTCGAAACTGGACTAAGACGTGCATACCTTGTCAAAAGCCCAAAATTCACAGACACACGAAATCACCATTGAGTTCCTTTAGCACACCCGATGCTAAATTCACATCGATCTGGTAGGACCGTTACCAACTTCAAAGGGACACACCCACATCCTGATTATCGTCAATAGATTCAGCAGATGGCCTACTGCCATAGCCGTTAAGGATACTTCAGCTTCAACAATAGCCAGAGCCATACTTCAGGACTGGATAGTCATTTTCAGAGTACCCACAGTCATTATGACAGTTTGCAGTTCCAATCGACACTCTTTGTGGAATTCAGTCAATTACTGGGAACGAACCATATCAAAACTACAGCATATCACCCATCCTAGAATGGCTTGGTTGAACGCTTTCGCAGGCAATTAAAAACCTCCCTGGCAATGAGACTGAACAGCACAGACTGGGCAGACAATATACCTTTCATACTATTAATGATATGGAACTCTGTAAAAGAAGACTTACAAAGCCCACCAGCGGAGGTAGTTTTTGGTTCCACTTTGACTCTACCAGGTCAATATTTGGATCAAAGCACGGAGATCTCACCTACAACCATGTTCGTAACAAAGTTGAAAGACAAAATGTCTAAATTTCACACCCACTAGGAGGACAGACAGACAATCCTATATCTCAAAAGATCTTCACACCACCAAACACATATTTTGCCATTTTGTCCAAATTATTTGGGTCCATACCCAGTTCTGGACAGGCAGATTAAATATTTCACTGTTTCAAAAAATGGGAAAAGAGACACTTTTGCGTTGAACCGACTTAAACCGGCATATATCGATGAAGATTTTCAAATCATTCCCCCACTGAAACAACCTCTTATAGAACCTACTGTTGTACAGAACACCGATGTGACTAGCAAAACAAAAACCGGCAAGAAAGTTCACTGACCAAAACAAAAAGCGGCAAGAAAGTTCACTGGCTGAAACGTTTTAAGGAATATATTACATATTGAAAAAAATAGAGAAAAACAGTTTTATATTTTTTTTCAATCTGGGGTGAGCATTTGTGCAGTCACTCACACACACACACACACACACACACACACACGCTCACACACAAATAAACGAACATTTACTCATGTCAATTTCCCGCGCATTTTGCACAAAAATAAGTTCTTCCAGCAACGGCACAATTTCAAATACACCCACACACTTTTCTCACAACAAAAGTAAAATGAACATATTTCTGGCGGACGTAGTTGAAGACAGTATCACGTGACACAAGCGTCCAATGAGAAAATTTAGGAGATTGTCTTTTTAACGCTTTTCCAAAAACCAAAATGTCAGCAGTAGCAATCTTGTTTTTGGAGCCGGTCCAAAAGTATAAAAACGCATCAAACATTCTTTCTTCTCTTCTTTTTCCCTTCTTCTCACTTCAACGTCAAACGAGAATATGCCTCTCATTTTCATAATATCGTCGCTGTCAAAGCTGTCAAAACCAGGATTACACACGCCACGCGGGCACTTAAAAATCACACTTATGCACACACGCAGCCATTCCACACATTTTCTATAAAAATTAATAATCACAAATTACTTTCCTCGTGGGACTTTTAAATAAGGCGAACTTCGCCAGTCAAAACACAAACCTTGAAATAAGTACATTATTTTCACACAAGACTTTTACTTTCTATTCTCATTAATTCCATAGAGGACTTTCATCTAACATTCTAATCATAATGATCTTGCAAGAACTTTCACCGATCGGACCTTTGCTTGTTCACCTTGTTGCTTTTGTTGAAAAATAAATGCAGTGCATTTTAAACGAGAGGGAGGTGTCATTTTGTTTTATTATTTTGTTTGGGGCAGAAAGATTTAATTTCACTTAAACTTCCCCCCCCCCCACAGCTATTCACTAGATTTGAGTCCATGTTTACATTCATTTTCCAGTCGAAAGAGGGATTCTTCTTTGATCACCTCCAAAATAAACCAACACTTAACACATTAGGCTTTCATTTTTATGTCTTTTATCAATATTCTAAAATTAATAAAAATTAGTTTGCTAGGTTTGTAACGTGAGAAACATCCTTTTCACAATATCACAATTCGCAAGTCTTTAGATCTTTTTTTAACAACATGCCTTGATTCTCAGTTCTGTCTCTGCTTCTGATAACTTGGTTGTCTCAATAAAGATAAATACAAAGTATAACAAAACACCGAACAGTGTAATGATACTCAATGGCTGACTGGGACGGATTTCAAACGTTCATATCAGAATTACCCTATGCTGTATGTGTAAAAAGAATGTGGTTTATATAGCATCTGACTTAACCCATTGATTAACTATCGGCATAGACAGCTACATTCCCTCCAAAAAATTCTAATAGAACCAAACAGCCCACCTTGATACAATCCTGAATGTGCTGCCACCATTGCACACAGAAATCATTACTGCAATTGTAATAGATGTTTTAAAACTAGAGTCGCCTATAGAACTGTCAGGAATCACTGCAAAAGGATTATAGAAAACCCCCGAATGTTGTATGCTCAATCTATCAAGTCAAAAGCATTAGAACAGAGTTTTGGCAAATAACAAACAAATAAACTAAATAGATGCATGTCCTCTATTCTGAACATCATCAACAGACCTGAGGTGATTTCGTCAGCATATGACAAAGCCAAACTCTTTGCCAAGAACTTTGCAGCAAACTCAACCCAATACGATCAGACCCACCCCCAAATTTCCTCTCAAGATTGAAAATAATTTGAGTAACATCCACGTGATATTGCCACACTCATCAAGAACCTTGATGCCAGCAAAGTAACTGGTCTTGGCAATATTCAAGTTATAGTACTAAAAAACCTGCAACTGGAACTAGTACTCATTCTTGCAAAGTTGTTCAATCCATACATAAAAGAGAAACGCTTGCTAACACCCTAGAAAACCTCATTAGTTTCCCCAGTATTAAAAAAAGTGGAAATCGGTGTTCTGCATATCAATCTTCTGTCATGAGTAAGTTACTTGAATCCATGTTAAATAGAGAAATTGTCAACCACCTCAGCAAAAACAACCTACTCAGCAACAAGCATTATGGTTTCCATTCTGCAAGATCTACAGCTACCTGTAATTTTACATAAGATCAGTGAATCTATTGGGGGTTTCATCTCAAAACTCTCCTCTCTATCAAATGCCAAAGTTTGGCATAACAGTCTACTTCATAACATTTCCAGCTATGGAATGTTTGGAAATGTCTTCTCAACCGTTGAATCTTTTCTTTCCCATAGGTTTATACAAGTAGTTGTCAATGGGAAAAGTCTGAAGCTCAAAGTATCAACTGGTGTGCCTTAGGGATCCATCCTAGGACCAACTCTTTTCCTTATCTCCATCAATGATCTCCCAATCACATTCTAAGTTCATTCATCAACATATACTCAGATGATACTACAATCTATGGCAACACTTCAAAGGTCAAGAATTACACAGATCTCTCTGAGTCTCTCTCCTCAAACCTTGAGCATGTGGTGCAATGGGGAAAAAGATGACTGGTTAATTTTAACACATCTAAAACCAATATTATACCTTTTCACTATAAATGCTCTGGTCCCCACTTAGCCCCAATTGATATGAATGGCTCTCGTCTAAAATAGGCTCCCTATTTTGATAATCTTCTGGGTCTGACCTTCATTCTTGATCTGAAATGGAAGATTTATATCGAATCTGTTGCCAAGGTTGCTAGGAAAATGGCTGCATCATTCTATCACTCCCAACACAATTTTCTATATAAAAGCCAGATAATCCTAAAACGAAATATTGTTGTCATATTTGGGTGGGAGCTGCTTGGAGTATCTTATCCTGCCTTGACAAAATTCAAAGCCAGCTTCAAAACCCAGTAGGTAATGCCTTTTTTTCTTCCCTCAGAAAAGACTTTGCATCTCTGTCTGTTATTTTCATGGCAAGTGCTCGTTTGAGCTTCGATCTATTGTCCTCCTTCGTTAAACTTTCACAACAAATACTTGTCTAGCTACAACAACTATCAACAGTCCCCTCCTCACTCTCTATGCCTAAATCTAAATGCAAATTTTTTTTATCAACAAAGCTTCTTTTCTAGAACTGCCGACTTGGTGAACTCTGTTCTGTTGGCCTGCTTTCCAGCTGATTACAATATGGTCATCTTCAATTATGTAAACAAGTTCTTGTTGAGTTGCACTCCCCCCTAAATAATCCAATCTTACCCCATTTCAACAAATAACTATTAATACACTGTCATCTCAGTGACCACTCATCAACCCTTATCCTCAAGTGGCCTTAGGACCTTGATATGTGGTGACTTCCATATAAAATAAATAAAATAATAATAAAAACAAGTGTAATGCAAGAAACTCAAAAATCTTATAAAATTGCTCCACCCCATACAATAACGTTAAATTTTTACTAAAATCTATGAATTGTCACAAATATACTGAAATCCTTACCTTTGGTGTCCCAAGATTTTCCATAAAAAATCACAAATCTAACTCCCTAAACAATTTAGATTGATTTGCATATCTAGCTCTGATTTAAGTGTAGTCAGTAAAAAAAATACTGGATAGAAGTATCCCATCCATAAAAATGGTGAGTCTTCCACTTTGACAACGCTCTGATTCAGTTATTCAATGGTTCCTTAACCTTAAAGAAAAATCTAAGTTGAATTTTGTAATTTTCGATATTAATTACTACCAATCGATATCCCCAATCAAAGCCCTTATTTTAGCAAAAGATAAGTCTGACCACATTGATTTAAAGATGGAACTAATTTTACTAGCTAGGTGATTCCTTTAAGAATACTCCTAACAATTTTGATATTTTTATGGGATTCACCTCAGAACCTGTTTAAGTCACTGACTTACTAATTGAAAGAGCTGGAGCTTAGATTTAAAGAGACGCCCTTCTTATTGTACTAAACACAAACTATTAAGAAATTATGTGCTTTCTCTCAGAACTTTTGCCATCACCATTGATCTCAAGAAAAAGTATTCAATTTCCTCAATAATTCCCTCAAGTTAAACTCTAAATCCTATAGTTCAGGTAGGGGCTATAGGGCCCCTAAAAGCAACCTGACATTTTTCTATGCCTATGAAATCAATAGTCACCCTTAGTTTCAAATAGAATCTGTAGATTTGGGATAAGAAAACTTTCAGCCAAAATTCTCCTTTTTTTAACAATGCTCTACTAAATAGGAACTACTGAGAAAATAAAATGACCTTTTTGAAAAAATAATTAATTGATTTACTTCTATGTTATTATTACCATTATTATTATTATTATTATTATTATTATTATTATTATTATTAAATAATAATAATAATAATAATAATAATAATAATCGTTTGTTGACTTGTGTGAAAGCTCCATGTGAGCCAATAATAATAATAATAATAATAATAATAATAATAATAATAATAATAACATAGAAGTAAATCAATTAATCATTTTTTCAAAAAGGTAATTTTATTTTCTCAGTAGTTCCTATTTAGTAGGGCATTGTTAAAAAAAAGGAGAATTTTGGTTGAAAGTTTTCTTATCCAAAATCTAGAGATTCTATTTGAAGCTAAGGGTGACTATTGATTTCATAATAATACATTAGTATTATTATTAATAATAATATTATTGTTGTTGTTATTGTTGTTGTTGTTGTTGCTGCTGCTGCTGTTTCTCACTGGCAACGACATTTTTGAGTGGCAATAAGCCTCCTGAAGATATGAATACTCTCCGTATCCTTCTGATGGAGATTTGATTGGTGCTCTATCCTCTTAGTTTTTTCACCCTCCTTGACTTTTCAAAATGTGCGTTTGCATGTTTTAGGCATCAATTTATGGGATTTCTGACAGTTTCAGTTCCCTTGAACTCGTGTGATGTTCTTTCGTATTATTTTTGCATCAACTTACTTGTTAGTATCCATTAGTTATGTGGATTAGTTTCTTAGGATTTCATTTGTTTTTACCATTACCGTTAATTTTTCCGGTTCAAATTTCTCCTAATCCATTTTCTAGGTTTTTCAGCATCAAGAAACGATTGAATCAAGAATCTTCTATGAAGTTGTCTATAAAAGCATCTGGTAAAAAATAAATTCATTCGATTCAAGATTTATGCACTGCCATATAAAAGTAGGACACTCTTAACTAGTATGTACAATAAAAACGCTTAACTTATGACTAAACTGTTCTATCCATCAAACGGATTTACTGCCAACTACGAATGAAATCAGTTTCATTTCATTTACCTTTTTAACAACAACTGGCATTTCAGCCCGGCGTTGCCTGGGTGTTTGGAGGTGTATGTTGAGAAAAAAAAAAGTGGTAGTAGGAAGGCAGGCCGTACAGTGAAGGAGGAAAAGAATGGGAAAAAACGTGACGTCTTTGCTATTACGACCACCGCCAAACCTGAAGTAACGTAGGTTTAAATTAAGGCTCGACAATCGAAAAGAGGGGATGACTTTCGAAAATATCAGTGAAAAAGCGACCCCTCCCTGTAGAAAAGTGCCCAGTTGAGGGTTAAGAAATTGATGTTTTTAGCCAATTTTTCGGTATTTGTCATCTGAAGGGTCGATCTTCAAAACGATACTGATCTTGTGAAAATTCGTCGCCTCTGTCGAAAGTTTTAGGCAGACATGCAAACATACATATACATTTATATATTGGTAGCTCAAATTTTTGACCCAAACCGATTTAAAAGCTTGCCCTATCTCTGAATACCCTTTATGGAAAATTTCAAATGTTTAGACCAGAAATTGTCTGAGTAATTTGGTAGAGACCGCAGAGGTCAAATTTTTTAAAACTTAACCCCTATTATGACCCCTTAACATTTACTGTTTTGGGCTCAAATTAAGTTATTAAGTTAGATCCATGTCCAAGGAACTTATATCTAAAATTTCAATTGTTTATACCCAAAATTGGCAGAGGAGTTAGGTAGAGTTCTCAAAGGTCAAATCGTTGAACTTTGACCCCTTAACAGCCAAATTTCTGACCGAAAATAGACTACAAAGATTTTCCCAAATCTCAGTACCCTGTACATCAAATTTCAAGTCTGTAGACTGAAAATTGACAGAGTTATTGTGTAGGGAAATGTACACAGGCACACACACAGACAGACACACACACACACACATACACACAGACACTTTCACTTTTATAGATATATAGATAATAGCAATGAGAATATGCCAAGTGGGAGCCAATCATTACTATCACCAACAATTACAAGAGAGTGCCAAATTACGAGCATCATCATGAACAGAACTGCTACATTTACACGATTTTTACTTCCAAACAAAACTTTTTTCAAGATGGATAATAACTTATTTAATCATCCTTCGATTGAACATTCGTTGTGAATACAAACCATTATGCACACACCTGTAAACACAATTTCCAACAATTTCTTCCTCACAAAGTATATTAATTGATGATCATTCTTCTTTAGTTTCTTTGTTTGCCATGTTTTAAACTATTACATATCTATAAAGATGTAACAGAAAATGAAAATGGTTGTTGTTTAAGTTTATTTTCATGCAATTTACTGTGAAATAATTTGGGAATTGTAATTTCAATAGAAAAGGATAGAAGTTCTGGAATTATAAATATCTGCCTCATAAAAAGATTTTAAAAACCTTTGGTTTGGAAATTCAACATGGCTGCTATGCAAAGGATTTTATGGCATATATCCCCACCCAATATATATTTCTTTTCATTATATTAAAAAATTATCAGAAAATTCGACCCAGATTTTAAGCCAGAGGTCTTACCATCTTTGCTTTTCTTTGTCTCTCACTCTTTCTTTTTCTCTCTTGTTTTCTCTTTTTCTTTTTTTTTTTATAGATTTATCGATATATTTTTATACATATATACATTTATCGATATATATATATATATATATATATATATATATATATATACATTTATCGATATATTTTTTTATGTATATATATATACATTTATAGATATCTGTAGGTATTTAATTATTATAGTAGAAAATAATTATGACAGCCCCTTTAAGAAATTCGTTTCTTATCGTTGAGCACTTTCAGTTGAATTAAAAGTCGGTCAATTTAGCTCTTATGCGTAGATCATCGTATAACGATTAGATCACTGTCTGTCTGACGTAAATGAGCACTTAAAATTAAGATGTTTAAAATTCAACGTTATTTCAAGCGGTTAATGGTAGCCGAATGGATACGGTCTCCGCTAATCGAGCCAGAGATGTCTCGTGATGCGGGGTTCGAATCGTTCGACTGGTAGTAATCGTGACACCCTGCACTGAAGATTCCCGAAAGGATGAAACACTAGTGTCTGTAGGTATTTAATTATTATAGTAGAAAATAATTAAATATATATATATACATTTATCGATATGTTTTTTATGTATATATATATACATTTATCGATATATTTATATATATATATATATATATATATATATATATATATATATATATATACATTTATCGATATATTTTTTAAAGATAGCTTTTCTTAGCTAATTTCAGAAGAAATTCATGGCGAAAGTCCTTTCTATATTTTAGTTTTCTTAAATCCTTCACCAGATTCATCATATGTGATGAGATGGGTTTCTTTTTTCTTGAAAATTACTACACCCCCCTCCCAGCACCACCACCCAAGAATTATTGACTTATGTTGTATCCAACAAATTCGATGGAGAAGTAAATCTATCAAAATGATTGTGAAAATAATGCACAATATAAGCTGTTATACATTGGAAATGAAAAGGGAACAAGTAGCATTGATACTTTTATTGCGGATTAAAGTTATTAGGTTCAAAATTGATTTCAGTGGATTTTTAAAGTTGTGTTCTGTCCCGCCTACAATCTTTTGAGTCAGTTTCAATAATCTTGATAATACAACGTCCATTTGCATAACACGCCATCTTTCAACTCGACGCTTCTGTTATGCATCTTGCATAAACTAATTTGCATAGAGTTTGCGTTACTCACGCATGATTGTCAAATACAAAACCAACTTCACCATTTTAGCTTTTTTTTTAATTATATATTTTTCCTTAAGCGAATGAACACGACACCTGCGCTAGTCAGGCAAGCCACGATTTGGCCTACAAAGAGCAAGTGAATCAAATTGTTACAGTTGATGGTTAGTGAGAAAATTCTCAGAGCAATATTTGCTTATGCACCACAATATGTTTTGAAGTGAGATGCAAAAGATGTTATAAAAGTTGGTGAGAAGATTTGTTGGAAAAACCTCTGGTGGGTTTTCAGAATAAACCTGGAAAAAATATCCTGATAAGAATAAAGAATGAGAATTTTAGAATTTGGACTTGCAATGTTGGTTACAAATGCAGTTTTTAAGAAAACTCCTCGAAAGGTCTATTTAAATTCATGTTGATGAAATTCAAAGATTAGCAGCCAGAATCCATCCAGTGCTGTCTTGCACAGTTTCATCATTTGCAGGCTGACTATAACTTTTGGCAGTTTGTCAAAAAAAAAAAAGGCAGGTTACAATTATTTTGCTTTAATTGTTTCAGGTACTTTAATTGCTTTGAGTTTCCATGAAACCCTTTCTGTAGAGTTTCTTTGAAAAGGTCACAAAGCACATTGTAGTTGATGCATATGATATTAATGCAGAAGAGGATGCAGGTGAAACAGACTTTAACCAATGATGATGATGACGATGATGATGATGATTAAACTTTTTCCCCAATTATGTTCATTTTGTCTTCGTCTCCAAGATTCTTTTTGGGCACAAACCTCTTCCTAATCTTCATTAATGATCTTCCAAATCGCATTCTGAAATTATTTGCCAACATCTACAGAGTGGAACAATAAAAGTGTCACCCTAAAGAAAGCAACACTACAGCCCTTTTATAAAACAACACTACAGCCCTTTTTAAAACAACACTACAGCTCTTTTATAAAACAACACTACAGCTCTTTTATAAAACTTTTATTGAAAAAAATTAATTCAGGTAACTTCATTATGTAGTAGAGCTGACATCTATTGAATATAGCAACCTTCAGCCTCAATCACTGCCTCGATACGGAACTGGGAGCATACCTTTTCCCCAAGCGCCAGTAGAATCTCAATGAATACTTGGTAGCGATCAGGTTGGCTTTAATGTTGTGGGAGGTCATATTGGTGATGTTCTCGACGTATAATTAAACAAAGTAGTCCAGAGGGTTCAGGTCGGGGAAGGAGGGGAGGCAGTGAGGAAGAGTATAAAGTTATAGCACTCCTTCTGAAACCAAGCCCGGGTCTCTTTGGATTTGTGGGCTGTCGCCGTCCTGCTGCCACACCCAGGGTTTGCACTAGGGGCTCATCACACTCTTCAGCACATTCAGGTACGCTTTGGTGTTGACTTTCAAGCCGACTTCGAAGATATGAGCTGCCATAATGTGGCCACATTTGAAGCCAAACTAAAGACCATAACCGTGACTGGAAACTTTGTTTTTAACACCCTGGGCACAAATAATAGGGATGTGATGCATTTTGAGGGTGCTGGCAATGGTCCTGTTGTCATAACTTGGATCGGTAGAGAGCATGAGTTGTACAGTAGCACATCTTCAATCTCGCTCGTTGAACATTGTGTCACTTTCAGACATGATAGAAGGCTCTTATCGCTCTTGGGATTTGTACACAACTGGCCAATTAGTAGATGGTCTGCAAGAAAAAAAGAAAACTGGTTTTCATCAAACGGAAATGGAATCATGTCGTCTTTTCTAGGGCGACAATTTTATCATTCTGTGACATTCAACCTGTATTTAGGTTGCCAAGAACCTGCATATGTAAGGTAACCTGAGGTAATTCTATACTTTTTGCTTTGTTAAATTCTGATTCTTGAGTAAGTCATATCAACACTTGATCTGAAAAAAAAAGATTACAGCCAGTTCAGTTATCATACAACAGACAAATAGGATCAAACAGAAAAGTAGGAAAATTGACTTAAAATTTAAGAATAGTAGTTAGCAAGATAAATAAGCCAGAAAATCTAATATGTCATGAATTCTTAAATATTCAAACCTGTAATGTAAAATAGTATATGTAATTTGTAATTTTCATGTCGTTTTTTCTAGCGTGATAATTTTATCGTTCCATCCTGTACACGGATTAAATAACTGTCTATGGCATCATTCTTAAGAACATTGGTGATCACGATCTGTTTCTCTTTCTTCTGATATAAAACACATAGTGCAATAAGACTTGTTACTTTTAATACCTCTAAAATCAATCTTCTCTCCTTTCACAAACAATGCTCGAATCCTTGTTTTGCCTCAATTGAAATGAATAGCTTTCTCTTCTTGATGTGCTTATTGGACTGAATTTCACGTCAGACTTGAAATGGATTGATGTAGTCTCACATTAAATTTGTTGCAGTGAAAAAATGCTTCAATTTTCAATTTTCAATTTTCTATTCCAGAACATGATTCCTTACACAATCCTTTACCTCTATAAGCTTCATATAAGGTTCATATAAGCTTCATATAAGCTTCATATAAGCTTCATATAAGGTTCATATAAGTTTCATATAAGGTTCATATAAGTTTCATATAAGTTTCATATAAGGTTCATATAAGCTTCATATAAGTTTCATATAAGCTTCATATAAGCTTCATATAAACTTCATATAAGCTTCATATACATTCGAAAATGAAATAATGCTGCCAAAATCTTTCTTATTTTGACAAAGTACAAAACTGACTTTGCAATCTAGTGGGAATGATTTCTTCTCTTCCTTACAGTCAGTTTTTTACAAGTTTTGTTTATGCTATTACTTTTTCTATAGTAGGTGCTCGACTGAGCTTCAATCTCTGGCTGCCTCTGTTAAATATTCACGGCAAGAACTCATCTAACTACCACCACTGTAAATTATCACCTCATTAGTCTCCTCCCATATCTTTGCTAAAATCTTTGAGTCATTAATTAACATCATATTAGCATGTAAATGATAAACTTCTTTCTGACTGACAGTATGGATTTAGACAAGCCTTATCTACTGTGGATATCCTAACAATCATCTCTGAATGCATAACCATGCACTGGACAAGGTGAAGGAAGGGCAGTAAGGCATTTAGAAAGGTCTGGCATAAAGGTCTTTCTCATAAAAATTACATTGCATGGTATTAATGGATAAATACTTAATATAATCAGATTTGTCTTAGACAAGAGAAAAATTCAAGTTGTCTTCGATGGTCATACATCCAAACAACATGATCTTAATGCGGGTGTGCTGCAACGGTTGATCCTGGGGCATTTATTGTTCCTGATATTCATAAACAATGTCCTCAATGAAATTATCTGAGATGGGTATATTTGTTGATGGTACCAGGCTTTATACCAGTTATGTTGGAAAAACAAATGAACACATATCGAAGTCAATGGAAGTTACCTGTAGTGGAATGTGGGCATAGATTGTAATGTTCAGTGCTACTAAAGCTCCTTTCTTTCAACAATTACAAAGACTGCTTCCAACCACTTTAGCTGAGAGTTCATCAATCAAACTCGTTTACCTAACATTCACAGGTAACATGAATTGGAACAAATACATAAAAGATATTGCCAAGGCTGCGGCAAAGAAGGTGGGCTCTTTCTACCTATCTTCTAGTAGTACTGTTCTATATTACAAAGTCACCATTCATTCATACATGGAATATTGTTGTCACATATGAGCCGATGTATCAACTTTCCCAATTGGCTTAGATTTTGTCTAGTTTTTAGAAAGAACGCCATGTGATGTCAATCGCTTCGTCTTCCAGATTCCTTATAAAAGAAAAGAAAAGTTAGCATGAGTAAGATTGGATTTGTTGAAAGAGGGAAAATTGGCAACGCCTTATTTTCTTGCTATGAGACTACTGTCAGTTAAAAAGTTAACCAACCCAAAAGGTGATTGCTTTTTTGCTAAAAATGTTGAGTATTCATTTGTAGCAGCAGATGCTACTAATCATTGTCTTCTCTGACAGTTCTTTTCTTAAATACATTCATTCATTAGTTTTCTATTTCTTTTTTAACTATCAAACAATAAGCTTAAATGTTCAATCTTTGAGAGACATACCTTTTTCTCATTGCCTTTCTTCTTCTTTTTCTGTCTACTGGTTTTGTTGATTCTTTTCATCATTTTTCTTCTTCCATTGTCAACTTCATCACCATATCTCGTGTGGCTTCGTCTTCCTTATCTGCTCTGGTTGTGATTTATATATTGTCTTTTCTGTATAGCTAGCTGAAATAAACTTTTCTTCACACAGAAATGTAGACTAATGACGTTCGATGTGAGTTTTGTATTAAGTTTATTCTGGAGAACAAAATTCTTGGATTTGATGACGAGTGGATAGTTTCTGCAGATTTCTCTGGCTAACACAGTAATTACCCCAAAGTTATAAGAGAAAAGGAGCAATGGCCAGGCATGGTATTGTCTTCAAGAAACTCATCTTGAATTGGGAGTACCTTATGAAAGCTGGGCAGAAAAACAACATCAATTCAAGATAGAAAAATATGAACATCTAAAAAGAGAGCTGACCTGCAAAGATTATATTGTAATCATTGGAGGTGTTGAGATTGAAGCAATGGGCTCAACTTTTAGGCCAATTTGGAATTAAACGCTGAAAAAGAGTCACAGCCAGTAAACACCTCATATAGAGATAACCAATGTGCAATGTGGCTCTGGGCAAAACGGAATCTTGCATGGTGATATAGTAGCAAGTTTCTACAGTGTAGTTAACTCTGTGAGAAGATTTATATATATATGAGCAAAGATACCCGCGCTTTGCACAGGACTTTGCTGTACACTCTGGTACCCGCTTAGCGGACACACTTGCAGTAAGGGGATGTTTTAAGAGCCGCACCAAATATGACCTTAAACTTTGACTTTGATCTTGAAAAATGGTGTGCACCATCCTTAGGTGGGGGACTATCATCATGCCAGGTTTGATCACGATTGGTTCAGTGGTGTAGGCTATAGCTGTTCTACACACACACACATGAACACAACCACTTTATATATATATATATATATATATATATATATATATATATATATATATATATATATAAATGGTGTGCACCATCCTTAGATGAGGGACCATCATCATGCCAGGTTTGGTCATGATCGGTCCAGTAGTGTAGGTTGTAGGAGAGTTGTACACGCAGACACACACGAATACTACCACTTTATATATATATATATATATATATATATATATATATATATATATATATATATATATATATATATATATGAAATATCCCCACAAGTAAAAACAGGCGATAAATAATATTATATACAAGTCTACAAGTAAAAGAACTAAAAAGAGGAAGACCCTAAAGTGATCCATATCTCTTCTCATGACCCAACATTAACTGGAAGCTGAAATGAAATACTGATAATATAATTATATATAAACCTACAAGATCAGCTGTTTCTTTCAAAATACAATATCTTCTGTTGCCTGCTTGTAGTGAGTTTTTCCTATTGTTCTGGCACCAAATTTCATTCTTCATGCTTTAAAGTTATGTGGTCACGCTTCTAGTAAATCTGGTCTATATTTTTTTTTCTGGTGAAGTATATATATTTAGAAACTTGAAAATATACATTAAAAGCAAATTTCAAAAAATCTTTTCCTCAATCTGGTGCAAGGGGAGTATTTGTAGTATCACCTACCCTTTTGTACACACTCATACAGTTACCAAAGGGCATTTCTGACCTAAATTATCCTTTTCGTGATGGTAAGTGGTACTTCAATTGGCATATAAAAAGAAAGTTCTTCTTTTTCTTTCGATTGCACCTCTCATGAACACACGAACATGTGCAACATTCACACATTTTACAATATGTAAGACATTTCCCTCAACTTCCACTTACACTTGTACAAATCCATTTCAGACTTTTATGTACACATTTTTATGAAATCAACCTCAAAGCGAACTCTGTCAGGTTTTTGTTTGTGAGAAATAAATGTTTTTGTATACATTATCGTTTTCATATTGTTTCTTTGTGTCATTTGCAATTGCTTGTATCAAAACATGTTACAAGGACTGCCTAAGCAGCTGCCAACTGCTTAAAATATATTTAAAGGGGGAAGAAGAATATCATGATTGTTATTTTGTAGTAGGATTTCTGTATCTGCATCCATCCTATTAGCCTTGTCTGCTATGAGAAAAAAAGCTTGTAGCAATCGCTATGCCGAGAAGGCCTGGATATAAGGTTTTACCAGCCAAAATCAAATCAGTTTTCTCTTCAAATTCTCAACAAAAGCATATGCTCACAGAAACTCCGTCACTAGGAGACGTTAAATCACCCATCATGATTCTATGCACCACGCAGATGAACCAATACCCATTATGGAAATTCACTATGCTCAGCAAGAACTCAAATCTCCTTTTAAACATTCATATTTCAAATCATTGTTCTAAGAATACGAACACACACGTATTCGCTTATATGAATTATGGACTGTTTCTTTCAAAAATAGCCACATGGATTTTAAACCCTCTTATCATGAAAAAATCAGTAATTTCAAGCCCTGTACCATACTCACAAACTCTTCACTTCCCTAATCCTTCATTACAAACATTCAACACAAGAAAAAAACAATTACGTTAAAACAATTTAAATTAATATTCCTAACACGTAAATAAATGTTGTTTATTTCCTGTTAATACAGTGATTTTGTGTTCTTTGTCTTTTTCTGAATTTATATTTTTATTTCTTTATCATGGGATGTAGGTTGATAACTATTTCTGTGGATTGACGACTTCATTAATTTTACTTTTAATGGTCCTGCTAAAATACATTCCCGAAAATTAGGCACAAAAAATGGAAGAAAAACGAAGTTGTTTTGTTTTTTTTTAAACGAATTAAAATCTATTATTTTTGAGCAACTTTTTTTCCAGATAAAAAGTCTGAATTTTATCATGTGTATTGTAAAATAATATAAAAAATTTTCTACTATTTTTAATAGAATTTTAAATTTTAAATTTTCCAAAAAAATAATTCAACACCATTTTTGTCTCGATGGATAACACATTTAAATATTTTTTTAAAAGATTTTTGAATAAATTATTTTTTTGTCTAAATAACATTTAGGATGATTGGCTATAAGAATATGCAAAAATATTATAACATAAGTACCTGAATTTCAAATAATTCCATCTTTTATCTCACTCTATAGATTCCTCTCAGTACAGACCAATAAGTCTTCTGTGCGTCATGAGTAAGTTACTAGAATCTGTGTTAAATAGAGAAGTAGTCAACCATCTCAGCAAAAATAACCTCCTTGCAATATGGTTTCCATTCTGCTAGATCTACAGCAGATGTGTTGACGGTTATATCTCATAAGATTAGCGAATCTCTTGATAGAGGCTTCCTTTCTAGGGCAATTGCCCTTAACATATCAAAGGCCTTTGATAGGGTATGGTATAAAGGTCTACTTCACAAATCTCCAGATACAGTACAGCTGGAAAAGTCTTATCAATTATTAAATCATTTCTCTCTGATTGATTCATAAGAGTAGTGGTTGATGGGCAGAAATCAGAAACTCACCATATTAATGCTGGAGTTCCTCAGGGGTTCATTCTGGGCCCAACTCTCTTCCTGATCTGCATCAATGATCTCCCAAATCACATCCTAAGATCATTTGTAGACATTTATGCTGACGACACTACCATCTATGGCAACACTTCAAAGGCAAATTTTTGTCCTAATTCAGAGTGGTTTTCTTTTGGTGGGTGAGGCAGGGTTGCCAGACTATAATAAATGTTTGAAGCCAAATTTTTCAGGAAAAAAGGCCAAATTCAAAAACGAAGCCACATTTTTTAAGTAAAAAAGGCAAAAAAAGAAAGCCAAATTGAAAATTAAAGAAAAATTGACTATATTGCAGTTTTTAACCTCTATATGTCTACTTTTTTTTTCTGAATTAGTTTTGTAGTGTTTTCTTGAAAAAGACGTTACCTATGAAATTGAAACTGAAAAATATGCTTTGCCCCACCTCCACTCCAAGCATATTTTTCAGTTTTAATTTAATAGGGAATATTTTAAATATTTAGGCAAATAATCTCATTACTATAAATTCTACAGTTTAGATATTTTTGACAAGAAAATGTGAAAGAATATTTAGTACTATTTTAATATTAAATAATTTAAGGGAAAAAATTTTCTGCGAAAGGAGATAAATTGTGTTTTTTATAAGATTACTGGCTTAAATTATTTAAATATAATTATTTATTTATTTAATAAATTTCACATGTTATTTTTTTCTTTCACGTCCTCCAGTACGAGTTAAACATTATAGACTTACGTTTCACAGTGTGAATTTATTTATCTAAGTATATTTTTTTAATCCCCCAAAATGATATAAAAAAGGCTACGGTTTCAGTTTCATAAAGAAGTACTTTTTGCACCCTCACCGCTAAGAAAATACAACAAATAGAGAAAACACGCAAACATTTGAGAGTTAACATCTTCAATATGGCTGAAAAATGTGTTCAAAATACTTTTCATTAATTACTATCACATATCAGATACATCGACAAACACAAAAATTATAAGAGAATGAAAAAGTTTAACGAATTTATTTTTAGAAGATATGAAAAACATTAAAACAAAATAAAAACAAATATCGAATTGAAACGCAGCTATGCACATAAACGTTTGTGATAGAACACGAGAATAGAATGCGGTAGAAAGGTAACAAAAATATAATTGTTCTGATTTTTTTTATATACACATGAAAGATGCAGAACTGCAAGTCTGTAGAATTGAACGCATGTACAATAATTAATAATTTCAAATGGAATAAAACGATATTGTATAAAAGGCACATATGAATGTATACATTATTAATAACAGTGCAAAAGACAGTATTTAAATTTGGTCAATGGTAGCAAAGAGAAACATAATTTTTTCTGAAAATGTCTATAACATGGCAAAGAAATAAAATGTAATAAATTGAAAGTTCGTGCCAAATAGTGGAGAACATCGTCTAAATACTTCATCATTATTTTATAAAATTGCCGCTGTTGTGTAGCTTTATCATTTTAGCCGTGCATATAAAGTCTTTGCAACAAATGCCGTTATATAAAAGGGAAGAACGAACTCTTACAATAGCATCCAGTAATTTACTTTGGATTCTTGTTCTGATAGTAGTAACTAAAGAAAACATTCTTTCAGCAGTTGCATTACTTGTGGGGGTTATTAGGGATGTTAAAGCATATGCTGCAAGTTCCTTAAAATTATCATGTTTGACCACACCTTGCCAGAATTTAAGAGAAATATGGTTCTTCACACCATTCTACCAAACAAACTTTTCTGTATTATGCCTCAATTATATGGTTATTTTTCATGTGTGAAAATAGCAAATCTTCAAACTTTGCTCTTAATCTTTGATTAAGAACTTTATCAGGGTTTAGAAATGAGAGCCCTTTAAACAGGTTGGTAGCTTCGGAAAGTTTTTTTTCTACTTGATATAAGGCTTCTTGTAACATAGCTTGACACCTCAATTTCACTTCTTTTATTTTGTAGTTTTTGTCCACTTGTGTGCCAGCAGTTAATGTGAACCTACGGATTTCCTGACTGAAACTGGCACCAGTTTTGTTGAAAAGCCTTTCGTGCAAACTCTGGTGATGCATTATCAATTGTTTTGACAGTTTGTCTGGATCACTGTTTTCTTGCTGAAATGTTAAATTCAACATTTCAGCAAGAAAACAGTGATCCATTCATTTCAAATTCCTAAACAACAGAAGTTGCAAAAAAATAAAAATTAAAAATAATCAATTCTGTTACGATGAGGGACCAGATCAACAGAGAGTGTCATGACTGTTACAACAGTGAAGATGTAAAATGGTAGTGTTGCCAGTGTTACGATGTTAATGAGATTATGTTTTTCTAATTCCTCGATGGAAACAAAACATGTCAAAATAAGCATCAAAACAAACTCGAATATAAGAATTAATATGGTTTTATCAAACATAGCAAGAAATAATGGATCATGTTTTTATGGCGGACATATTTTTTTATGTGTGCGCTGATGCAACATACGATGATAGGAATTATTTTATGTCAAGATGGGAATTTTATCTAACATGTTCGATGCCGTCTGTTAAAGGCAAAAAATGAGACAATCACAAAACAACCAACCCTACCTGTAAAATTTAAGACGAACTTTATTGGTACACAGGATGTTATTACAAAATAGGGTTGCCCATCTTGCGTCCAACATGGTGGAGCTGGTAGTTTGCTTCAGTGAATCAGTAGTTAAAGTCCTTTTGCAATCTGCAATGCTGTCATAGTTTGTTGCAGGGAAGGATGAAATTAGCCATGTTCCATTGGACCTCATGGTCCTAAAAAAATTAGTAGCAACACAAAACAGGCTGCATACCGAAAATGAAAAGTTCATAATAATAAGAAAAGTCTGTAATGCAGTTGTAGACATTTTGTCTTATAAGTGAGCCTAATTCGTTGGCTTTTATAAATGTCCTATACTTCATCCACGGCTGAGATCTGAAGTAAAGAATGCACTAATGTTAGCACGAAAGTTTCCTTCTTAGAAGACATAATAAATATGAGTCCTTCCTCTTCGCTGGCCTGGAACGAACTGAAAAATCTGAAAAGGAAATAGAAATTGATGCCAAAGATACGTGACATGTCTGGTTAGATTTGACCAATCAAATAGATTGATACAATGGCAGTTAGGGCTTGTATTATGACTGAAAAATTTCTTACACATTGCCGAGAGTGAAAGGAAAAAGTAATGATTAATCATTACTTTTTTTTTTATTATTATAACCATGAAATGTCAAATGGAGACAGGTAAGGAATATTCTGACAGGACATGCTTGTTGCTTGAAGGTAAACAATATCAATTATCAATTTAATATGAGTGTTTGGGGGTAAATAATATTATCAATTTAATATGTGCATGCTCTTGCCTGCTGCTATGGTTATTAACAAGTGATATTAATTACAAATAAGGGAAGGTGACTTATCACTGAGTCAACGAATAACCAACTGACTGATTAAAGTAATACTTTATCCTTACAATTAGGGCATAACCATTTTCCCTCAGTATCCCTTAGTTTTTTTGTTTTTTGTTTTTTTTTTACATGGGGGTCACCATTTAACAAGGCCCGGAGGCCACTTAGGGATAAGGGTTATTGCATCAATGAGATAGTATTGTAGTAATCATTAGTATTGGAGATTTGATAGAGTGTCTTACTTAAGGGGGCGGTTTGTCAGGAATTTGTTTATGTTGGATTTGAAGACATCCAAGTTGTAGTCAGATGGGAAACAGGCAAGCGGCAGAGAGTTCCACAATCGTGCACTTCTGAGAAAGAAGCTCTGCTCATGGAATCTACGTTTAGATTTAGGCACAGATAAAGAGTGGGGAAAATTATTGACAGTAGTTTCAGCCAGACGGGTGTTTCTCGTGAAAGATTGGCGAGGAGGGACGAGAGATTGGAGCTCAGACGAGCACTTGCCATGGAAATAATGATAAAACAAAGACAGGCTCGCAACGTCTCTTCTGTGGGAGAGAGGCTGCAGGGAAGAGAAAAGGGCATTCCCCACCAAACCACGAAGCCTATTTTGTACTCTGTCAAGGCAGGATAGGCTGTTTTTAGCAGCTCCTGCCCAGATGTGGCAGCAGTACTCTATCCGTGGACGTACTTGGCTTTTATATAGATAGAGAATTGCATCAGTAGTGAGATATCTTCTGGAGCGGTAGAAGGATCCCACCATTTTCCCAGCGTCCCTGGCAACAGTTTTGATGTACGTGTTCCATTTCAGATCAGGAGTAAAGGTCAAACCCAGAAGCTTGTCAAAATATGGAGCCTCCCCAAGATGAGAGCCATCCATTTCAATTGATGCTAGATGGGGATCAGAGCGTTGATGATGTAAAGATAGGAGCTTGATTTTGGATGCATTAAAAGTGACCAGTCACCTCTTCCCCCATTGTACCACATGCTCAAGATCAGAGGAGAGAGAATTAGAGAGAACTTTGTCATTTACGGCCTTTGATGTGTTGCCATAGATGGTCATGTCATCAGCATAGATGTCAACGAATAATTTAAGTATGTGTTTTAGGAGTCATTGATGTAGATCAGAAAGAGAGTTGGGCCCAGCATGGACCCCTGGAGGACTCCAGCATTAATACTGTAGGCCTCTGATTTCTGCCCATCAACCAGTTTGACCTCGACACAACTGAAGTGATACCACTTATCACAAGAATTGCAAAACACTATAGGGGAATTTCCATCATTAGCAAACTAGATAGAAGAATGAACCACCATCCTCCATAATTTCTGTTGAAGCAGATTTCTGTTCGTCCCTAATTTCCTGGGGAACAAGATGTTTTAATGGATGTACCTGTTCTATCCGTCCTTCAAGACCGAGGCAGAGGGAGCCTTATTATCATTACCATTGATAATTTTAATAACTTTACCCAGGCTCCATTGATGTCTAGATGTATTAGGGGTTTTGATTAACACAATCTCACCCACTGAAAGTTTTGGAGAATTAATGCCTTTAATGTTGATGTTAATACCTCGCAACGATAAAAGGTAGTCGTTATTCCAAATATTCATAGATTTGTCAATATATTCATCCCTCATCTGAAGTGAATGTATTAAACTAGTTCTATGAGGCGCATCAGGACACAGTAGTAGTTAATAAACAAGCGGGGGTGATAACCCGTTTACAAAACATAATTGGAGGTCAGAATAGCAAGACCCCCATCTGAGGAAGGCATATAAGTAAGAGGGGCCTTGCAGGTTAACGCATTAATTTTCCTGCATGTAACACAACTGTGTAAAACTTGTTTAACCGCTTGTCTCCCCTGAGGGATCCAGAATCCGGTCAACCTCAATTTGCTTAAGGTCGAACTGATCCCCATATGACAGCAAGCCAGGTGAGCCTCTTTGATGACCAACGTGGTCAAATAATGTTTTTCCCCCAATAGGATAAGGAATTTAACCTCAACAGGGGTAATGTCAAACTTATGGATTCTCCCACTTGTCCATAATAGACCGTCCTTATCTAAAAACAACCCCACCCTCGGGGCACTTCTTTACTCAAAGGTTGTATCAAATAACTCAATTCAACAGGGAAGGCTTCGGATTGTATTTTTTTATGAGCAATAATTTGGCTCTAAGAAATGTATCAGATTCACAGTGACGTATCACCAAATTTTATTACTTTCTCCAAGCTGTTAATAGCCTTAGAAAGAGTAGAAAATCTTGTTATATTTAAAGGAAAGAGGTTCTCTTCTTAATTTTATTAGAGAACATACAGGATACATATATATATATTATTCCTTAATTGGAATTCATTTTTTGAGATGAGCATTATATGTTTAATTTTATTTTTATTTCGGACTATTAGTCTCATCTTTATTAGTTGTTGTTTTTGGATTTTTTTATTATCGAAGGCCAGAGGAAGTTGGCCGAAACGTTGTGAACCAATAAAAAGATCCAAAAACAACAACTAATAAAGATGAGACTAATAGTCCGAAATAAAAATAAAATTAAACATATAATGCTCATCTCAAAAAATGAATTCCAATTAAGGAATAATATATATATATACCAATCGGTACGGACCCGACTATGGAAGATCAGATAATAAAATAAACGTGGATTTATAAGATCAAAGAATCCAACCTTGATCGCCCTTCGGGGCCCGTGGCGCAGTTGATAGAGACGTTGAATCTCTACGGTTCCAGATGAACATTGTCTGAAGATAGCAGTTTCAATCCCACCCAAAGCGTGCCAGAGGTAATTGGTCAAAAATGTGGTGAGACGACAACAACTACGGATGGCAGTGATGGCTGAGAATGCAGTTAGGAGATTCGAAGTTCCTATCCATCGCGGTTACCACCTGACGAAGGCCAGAGGAAGTTGGCCGAAACGTTGTGAACCAATAAAAAGATCCAAAAACAGCAACTAATAAAGATGAGACTAATAGTCCGAAATAAAAATAAAATTAAACATACAGGATACAGTTTTCCTGCTAGTATTATTGAGACAAGGTAACGGTGATACTGGCCATATTATTTCTTCATTATGTAACCAGTCAGGTCCGTGTATCCAGAATTGAAATAATTGATGGAACTTAGAGACAACTGTCTAGTCAATAGGTCTGCTGTATTCTCCGGAGAAGGTACATACTTGAACTTTGGAGAGGTACCATATCTAAGGTTTATCTCTCTTTTAAACTTGAGAATATTGGATATTCTGTTTTCTGCAAATATGTTTTTCTTTGCCATTCAAGACCTATGAAAGTGCCACTTGCGAATCTAACACAAGATAGAAAGCAAGGACATTAATGGGACTCAAGGCTTCCAAAATTTGAGGAACAACCTTGAGGGCCAGATATATGACCATAAGTTCCAAATGTGGGAAGTGATTTACTCTTAGTAGGAGCCAATTTGGCCTTAGAAAATAATAAGGAACATAGGGTTCCCTGCTTTGCATACAAAGTAAATCCATACGCCTGTTTCGAGGCGTCACAGAAGCACATGTACTCTGTAGGTGAGTTCTCTGATAATATATGTCTAGGGAACTCAAATTCATTTAAACTGTTCAACTCCTTGGCGTGTATTTGCCATAAGGTAAGGAAATTATCGGGAATTTGTTGATCTCACGATAACCCGTTTTTCCATAACTGACTAATAATAATTCTTCCTTGTATTGTTACAGGGAGCAACAACGATAAAGGATTGTATATGCTTGAAACTTGTGAAAGGATCACATATGCTTGGTATTGGTCCGATGGTCCACTGCAACAGGATTAAGTTTGAAGGAATCTTTAAGTGGAGAATATAAGTAACCCAGCACCTTTTCCTGAGTTGGAAAAGGAGTAGAGATTGAGTTGTCTTCCACCATCTTACTTTGCAACTGTGAACTATTAGAATTGCAGGTCTGAAGTTTGAAACCTGTTCCCTTCAGCCTGGATTGCACAGTGTTATAAACGTTAAGAAGTGCATTTTGATCGGAAGTGGTATTTAAGGGGCACATCGAATTCCAGAGGATTTAATGAATCAGTCCCAATAAGAGTATTTACGAGCATGTTAACTTCCTTGGGTTTATGTTTAACCTTAGCACTCAATTGAAACAAAATAGCCTGCGAAAAAAAGGACCTCTGGTTACCTGTATTTATCAGGCAGTAGAAGTAACTTTTAAGGACTGGAAAAATACAACTCCCAGATCTTGACAATGTTGTCCGTGCCACAAATGCTTTTGAACACATAATTGAAAAATGTTTTTTCAGCCCACAATTGTTGCAAGGGTAAGGAAAACCTGTTTTTGCAATTGGTATCTAAGCGTTCACCCAAACACCTGGTACACAGGTTAAAATCTCTGGCCCTTTGAGACTTAGCTTCAAAGGTTTTAAAATTATGACAGTCTTTAATATCATGATCAGTAGATTTGCATAACTTGCAATTTCTATTAACTCTGTCATTGCTATTAAACGCTCTGGACGTAATTGCATCCTTCTTTGCATTAAGGAAGTTGGCATTAGAACGATCCGCCATCTTGATTTTCTCTTCAAGAAGAGGAGGAGGGAAATTTTGGTGGATAATGTTCCTGCCTAGAAATTTCCACAGGGGCCACCATTAAAAAGTCTAAAACGTCAAAATTGAGAGACAAGATAGCTGAAAGATTCAGAAAACGTTCGTTAGTCCTGATTCATGATTTCTCTGCAGACTACGGTGGGGAATTTGCTAACCAAAATGTGAACAAAAATATCTCCAGACGTCACATTCTGTGAGGAAAAATCCGTTCTGAAGGACTTGTCCAATTTGTACAAGTCTGACTTAACACATTCAAGATATCTTTTTAATTCCTTTAGGGAATGAATGCATTCACCACGAGGAATAATCTCTTCAAAAGCTTGATTTTTGATTTAGATTTAAAAATTTATCCTTTAAACAGGCTAAGGCCTCGTCGTAGTTTATATCGGTAGAATCAAACTTGGAAATTAGTTTGAAAGCCTTGCCTAATAATTTGGTCTTTAGGAAAATTAATTCATCTGCTTTCCCTAAATTTGCCGAACAGAACTCAAACCTTGTTAGAAATGTTTGAAATTCGAATTTATCTGCCGATAAGGCTCCACTAAAGTTCGGATATTCAAGATCCAGTCTAACTGGAAGACATGATACGGGTTTGCAGGAGTCAACAAGATCTCTTCTGCCATTAGAAAATTTTCTCAATTTCTCCCTGATTTAGGAAATAAATTGTGCCAATCCTAACCTTTCTTCCACTGGGGATTTTAAAATCAGTTGGTCGAATAAATCATTTAGTTCATCCAACCATCAAGTATGACTTATTTTAATAAAAAATATTGTATTTAAAATTTTTTAATAAAATCAGTCATACTCAATTCTACACAAGTCGAGGATGAATTCTCCAACAAAGTGAAAAAAAAAAAAAAAAAAGCCTATGGAAAGCAAATTCCAGAAGTTTCAGAAACCTGGACTTATTTTTTCCTACATTAGAAGAAGATACAACTTTATCCAAAAAAAAAAAATGTAAATAAAATTAACAGCGTAACAAAGAATATTTTCATTTACAATAGATGATACATGTGCACACAATATCCGGGTAACAGAAAGTACCCTTCCACCTCTAAAAATATGGGCAAATTCTCTTTCGGCCATGCCAAACGGGCTGGCGTCCAGGCTGCCTAAACAAACGTTAAGTACTATTTTTTTTAATTCATCTTCTAAGAAATGTATACATGATCGTTTATTTCTGTTTTTCTTTGGTTTTGTTTGTATTTATTTATCGTCTTTATTTGTTATATTTTTTTTGCAAACCTTATCGACTAAAGCTGAAATTCGTTATCCCCCCCCCGTTATAGGCAAAACACTGTTTCACTCTTACATTCCAAGTAAACTAGTGAAAAAAATAAAAGCCTATGCAAAGCAAATCCCAGAAGTTTCAGAAACCTGGACTTATTTTTTCCTACATTAGAAGAAGATACGACTTTATTTTTAAGTAAAATACTTAATATCTACAATTACTATGAACTCGCTTGTACTGAAAATGTGGCTTCCTTGCTATCTATAACAAACCACGGAATATAGTTTTGCGTTACTTTCAATTATATCTGTACCTGAAATATACAGTGATCCTAGATACGTCACTAAAACTATTTCTGAATAGATACACAATGCTTTATGCCTGACCTGATTGACTGTCTTTAACAATGAATTCCGACGTGCCATTTACTAATAGTTTCTCATTACGGTACAAACACCCTTCTCTTGTGTGCTACGTATATCCAATATATTCTTTTTCTCCAAGACGACGGCCATTGTCTGATTTGCATGTTAAATAAATAAAAAAGAAAAAAGAATTTTTTTTTCTATAACTAAACTTTATTTGACTATAAATTCTAATAATTAATTCTACTGTATTCTGTAAGTTAATCCTCTCCTAAAACCAACAGTCTACTCTACTCCCCTAGCTGCCACTAACACTTATACATTACACACGCTGTGGAAGGGGGTCCTTAGCTTTCAGCCCTTAACCTCCGCATGCTGACCGATTGGAAGTCATTATCACTAAACATCTATACATTTCTACCGCTAAGGCATGCATTAGTTTATTCTTACCCAGGTAGATACTCACTAGCTATAGTCTGTACTTAGATTTACAGCTATCTACATTACATAGCAATAGCTGTCTCTTCCTTAGTTTTGCAATGATAAATACAAAAACTGAACCGATACGCTAATGCAAAATACAACTTCATAATTTATAAAAGAAAGCTGAAGATATCTTCATTAGAAGTGGAGACATACTTAAATCTTACAACCTCCATATATTCGCATCTGCTGGAAATCTGCCGTTATATATATTTACTTTATTATACATACTGAACACGCCATAGCTTATAATTTTACTTCTAATTTATACCTGTACTGAATTGTACTTCATATCAAAAATGACGTTACTTGTATCCGACAGCATAGATACAGCACTTAACCCTCATGCCATCTAAAATACCAAGAGTTTGGGCAACCACATTTTTAACTAAATCTTAATATCAAGCCATTCTGTAATGCGTTATCCTATTCCTAAGCCAATATAAAAATAATTTTTAAAAAATTCTAAATTTAAAGGAAAAATATTAAACGATATCTTAACTCCTTCCAACAAACCTGTTGCAAATATAGCTGCTTCCACTGCATGAACTTTTACTCACCCCCTCCTCCAGTAACAATGAAATAGCAATGTCCCTTAATCACTTTGAGGAGTGTAATTTTTCAGTAGACATATAACATTTACATACTACATGCATAGAGGTCGAAGCACAGGGATTCAACAGAAATACTCAGTGGTCGATCTTGTTTCCTGACTAGGGCAATGAACGTCGTTTTCTCCCTCTCCTGACACATCCCATTCCCCCTCTAAACTGGGCACTTGGGAGTGCTTGAACGCCATAATGCCAGTACAAGTAGATTGGGTTGACCATCGTCTGATGGGTTGAGGGTACCAGATTGACAGTTCCTGGCTGCTGTTCCCGACTGGTAGTACAGGGGCCCCTAACTCTTTGGTAGCGCTTAGAGCGGCTGCTCCATCAACAGTTGAATAATATCAGGATGTTTGTAGTGCCATGTCGCGCATGGAAAGGGACCCTGCACTCATCCCCAGTGGGCTTTCCTGAGGCCACAGTCCTAGTAGATGGAAGGTCAGCTGATGGTCTACTTGTGTTGCATGCCTGGTATTCTGCATAACTACTTGTTCAGCACCCCTTACCTAAACTGAAACTCTTAAAAACAAAAATGATAGTACAATCTAAAATTACGCTTAAACCAAAAAAAAACTCAAACAAAACCAAATTGCCTCCTCCCTTGAGGCTTGCAGTTATGAACATCCGTGGGCTTAGAACTAATTTAAATGATCTTGAAGCATTTCTCCTAACAAACACCCCGGATATCTTAGCACTGAGACTAACCTACACTCCTCCATCCCCTCTAACTACTTTAACATGCTCGGATATCTCCCACTCTGCCGTAAAAACTCTGACAGACATATGCACAGGCTTGGAGTCTATATTCGAAACACCCTCTCTTTGACTAGAGAAACAAAACTAGAATCGGACGATCAAACCTTTATGTGCTTTAGACCTAACATGCAACATAACATTAGCTACTTTTATTTTCTCTACTGTTCTCCCTTGGCCCAGGACTGCACCCTAATAAACAAAGTCTCTGACAGCATAGATACAGCACTTTCCCTCGACACTAGTGCACAAGTGAATGTATTTGGAGACTTCAATGTCCACCACAACTGGCTTGGATTTTCTACTTACACAGACGCAGCTGGTAGCACAACACATACCTTCTCTATAACTCATTCCCTATCCCAGATAGTTACGTCTCCAACCCGTTTCCCTGACCAGCAAAAACAACACACATCACTTGTAGATCTGTTTCTGACCACAGTTCCTGATGATTGAAACACAGCCCAATTGGGAATGCTGATCATGTAGTGGTAATAGTTGAAATTGCCCTAAACTCTAGAGCCAAAACGGAAGAGCCATTGCTCAAGACAACAAGATATTATAAAAAGGCTGACTGGGAAGCCATCAGGGATCTCATCAGAGACGTCCTATAGTGAAATATCTTTTCACTTCCTGCTGAACAGTGCGCAAATGAGACCATTGAATGGTTCAAAACAGCAATTGAAGTACATGTTCCCACGCAGAAATTTTATAGCAAGCCCCAATCTCCCCAATGGTTTACTTCCACATGTGCAGCTGCTATCACACAAAGGCAGCACGCATACAACAGATTTAACCGACATCCAGTTCAAACAGACAGAAGTATATAGAAGCCAAAGGTAACCATTTTACTGAATTTGCTGAAACCACCAAAAAAACGCATCGAAGCACAAAAATTAGGAACCCGTGACTTCTTGAAAATCTACAACAGTGTAGTAAATAATGGGCAATCAACAATTCTCCCACTATTCAACAATCATGAGGTTGTTTGCTCAGCAACTCCACACTGGACCCTTCTAACCACCCTTTCTCGGACTTTCCTTTGTGGACAGATGCCACACTAGACGATCTGAAAATCAGGTGCATGCTATCATAAAAAATCTTGACACTTCAAAAGCATGTGGACCTGATCTCATCCCGGCTATGCTATTAAAAAAGTGCTCCACCAAAGTAGCTCCAGTTCTCTCCAAACTTTACAACAAATGCCTTAATGAATCTTGCTTTCCTGCCTGCTGGAAAACTGCTTCTGTGGTACCAGTTTTCAAGAATTCTGGCGAAAAAAAACTGACCCAGTAAATTACCGCCCCATTAGCCTCCTCTCACTTTTTGCCAAAATATTTGAGTCCATAATTAACCAAGCTCTAGTCCATCACCTTAAAGATGCTAAACTTCTTTAGGAAGTTGAGTTAACGCTTTTCAGGCACTCTCTAATAAAATAAATATTTCAACACAAGCTACTGAATAAACGAGCAAACAACTTCATAAAACTTCACCAGGAAAAGGTTTATTGAAGCAAGGGTAAGATGCCAAAAAGATATAGAGTGACGTGTTCCTCAGGTGAGGCAATGTCATCTATATAGTTATAGATGAAGTCCAAATCACGCACTACTTCGTCCATGAAGCGCTGAAAAGTACTAGCAGCATTACGTAAACCGAAAGGCATAGTTAAATATTCAAACGCTCTGAATGGAGTTGTTACTGCCGTCTTTGGTATGTCGGCCGGATTTACTGGGATTTGATGGTAGGCCTTGACCAAATCTAGTTTGGAAAAGGTCTTACAACCATGCAACGAGGAAGCAAAATCCTGTATGTGTGGGATTGAGTAACGACCAGGTACCATCATGGCATTGAGTCGTCGGTAGTCCCCAGTCAGATGCCAATCTCCGTCACGTTTTGGGACCATATGCAAAGGGGAAGCCCATGGACTGGACGAGGGGCGTATTATTCCCAACTGTAGCATATGATTGAATTCAGCCTTCTCTTCTTTAAGTTTATCAGCAGGGAGGCGATGAGGGCGTGAGAACACAGGAGCACCTGTGGTTTCGATGTCGTGTTTTATGGTGTGCGTTGGTTTGCTCACCACGAAATTTAAGTTTGTTAACTCCGGGTAGGAGTGTAGCAACTCGTGGTAAGAATCATTTGAAGTGGCAATGAAAAATACCGGGCTGATAGATGGGACATTTCGCATTATGCCAGGGACGGAAAGTTCCATACTAGCATCTATCAGCCGGCGTCTGCACATGTCTACTATTAAATTAAAATGATGCAGGAAGTCCGTGCCTAGAATGGGGTAAGGTAAATCCACTACGGAAAAAACCCATGTAAAGTCTCTTCGTAATTCCAAGTCCAGAGAACGTGAAATTTGACCGTACGTAGGGATGGGGAAGTGATTTACCGCTTGCAGTGTGATGGGTGAAACTGACGGTTTCTCTGTGAGGAATTTCAGAGGCCAAATGCTCCTGTATCAACCAAGCAACGCGATTGGGATGAGGAGTCAGTGATAAAATAGGCACGGTTGTGGGTGGTCTGTGGAGAATGTGCCGTGCTCAGTTCTCCTGACAATCGCTTCTCTGGTTCAAATACAAACAGGGCATTTTACAGCACCGTGCGTCCTTGCCAAAACGACTATGATAAAAGCATAGTCCTGGCTTGCTACAGTGACGACGGTGATGTGGGGATGGTGAACGGCTCTTGTAGTGACGTCGGGGCGAATGTGGCCTGCTCATGTTCAGCTTACTCACCTCTCTGGTGAGGCGTTCAATGGCTGTAAGCATAGCCACTGATGTTGCTTCTTGCGTTACCTTTCTATCCGCCGCAGGGCCCATAAGTACTTCAGCCTGTTGCTGAGGGATCGCCGCAGTGGTAGGCCCTCTCACAAAATCCATTACTTTATCTGCCGACGCTGCTACTACATCGACGGAATGCTTCTCCATCATAGGCGCTAGTATTGCCTTTACTTGCGCCGGCAGCCTTGAAAAGAAAAGCTGCTTAATTAGGGTACTGTCAGAGGGGACATCTTCTGCCAGCTCCCTCATTTTACGGAGTAACTCTGTTGGCCTGCGGTCCCCTAAATGTTCATCATGGACCAACGTTTCAAAACGTTTTTCCACCAAGACTGACGTTCGGAACAGTACCTCCCGCTTTATGCTGTCATATGTATCGTTAAGAGGGGTGTCAGTTATTAAGTCCTTGACAACAGGAATCAAAGACACGGGGAAAGCGCTAAATAAAATATGTAATTGTGTTTGCTCTGAAATGTTGTTCGCAGCAAAATATGATTCGAGTTGGGCAAACCAAACTGGAACATCACTGGCAAAGACGGGCAATGTTGTCATTTTAAGAGGAAAATAGACAAAAAAATGAATAAACTATCCAGATACTAGAAGGAAATTATCGACGGACCACGTGAGAAAAAGGGAAAATATTTAAACAGAGGCAAAAATAAGAAAAATTAAGAGGCTAAAAAGAGGAGAAAAAAATTTTACAAGAAAATAAACTAAAAAGATGGTTCAAAAGAGCAGTGGAAAAAAAAAATGGACAATATGCGTGTGTGGGTGTTTTTTTTTGTTTTTTTTTTTGTGCCTGTGTGTATAACCTGGAGGTAAATGAATTCTTTAAACGGGTACTTACGTTTTGGCTGATATGTGAAAGCAAGTTTTTTTTTTTTGTTTTGTTTTTTTTAGTAAAAGTTCTCTCTTTTGTTCCACGGAATTAACTGTCCCCCAAATTATTTGCCTCCTGTTCGCATGAGTGTGCGTGCTGGCGTCGTTTTCCCCAAGAAGAAGGGAAAACAAAACCCAAACTTTTAGTCACTTTGGTTTTCAAGTTATTTACGATGAACTGCTATCCGTGTCTCTCGCGTTCTTTTTCCTAGGATATCCACCATGTGGGTCAAAAGAGTCTGGCGCAGGAAATAATGTCTTCTTTTTTCGTTTTTTTATACGGTGACGAAGAAAAAAATGTTTCCGTGACAAATTTTTTTTGTGTGTATATCCTTCTCAGAAGTGTGAAGTTTGTCCGTATAGTATTACTTTTCTTGAGGAAAGTATTTCAGGAATTTCTGTTCGCCCTTTCCTTGTTTAGACGGGGTAGAAGTCCGGCTCACCATTCAGTAAACTTGTGTACACGTCGGGTCACCATTTTAGTAAGTTGAGTTAATGCTTTTCGGGCACTCCCTAATAAAATAAATATTTCAACACAAGCTTGCATGTTAATAAACGAGCAAACAAATTCGTAAAACTTCACGAGGAAAAGGTTTATTGAAGCAAGAGTAAGATGCCAAAAAGATATATCTAGGATAGAAGTTTTCCAATGACATAAATGCGGGAGTACCTCAGGGGTCTATCCTTGGACCTCTATTATTCCTAATATTCATAAATGACATCCCTGATAAAATTGTTTCGGAGATGGGTATATTTGCCGATGACACCACTCTCTATAACAGATATGAGGGGAAAACAAATGAACACATATTCAAGAGAATGGCAGAAACACTAGAGGATGACCTCCAATCTGTAGTGGAATGGGGACAAAAATGGTTGGTCACATTCAATGCTGCTAAGACTAAGCTTGTTTCCTACAATAACTACAAGAAACCTTCCCTACCACCAATAGCAATGGCCAAGAACACATTGCCTGAAAGTACTTCTTTTAAACTCCTTGGCATAACGTTTACAGGGAATATGAACTGGAATATATATATTGAGAGCATTGCCAAGGCTGCTGCAAGGAAGGTTGGCTCCCTCTACCGTGCTAGAAAACTACTTACGCCTGACAGTATCCTATACCTCTATAAGGCCACCATTCGTCCATGTATGGAGTACTGTTGTCACATCTGGGCTGGTGCATCTGTTGCTTGTCTCTCGCTCCTGGACAGGGTTCAAAAGAGAGTCGCCAACCTGATAGGTCCTGAACTGTCATCTAGGCTTCAGCCTCTGTCCCATCGATGAGATGTTGCATCCCTTTGACTGTTCTACAAATACTTTAATGGTGAATGCTCTGACGAACTGCAAACACTTGTACCTCCCAGATGTAACTACCCCTGACAAACCCGACAAGTTACTAAGTCTCATCCCTTTACAGTAGAGATCCCTAGGTGCAAGAAAGCCTTTTACTCCAATAGTTTCTTCCCCAGAACTGCGGGTCTTTGGAACTCCCTTCCAGGATTCTGCTTTCCCAACTGCACTGATATGCAGAAGTTCAAGTGTAATGTGAACAAACATCTTTCTACTCATCTCCCTTCATAATGACCCCACTAATTAAGTCTCTGATAGTAGCCCCCTGCTTCAAAGTGGCACTGTGCCTTGTTTGGAGTGAAAATTGAATAATAAAAAAAAAATTAAAAAAATAAAATAATAGAACTTGTCTGCCTTTGCCCGGTAGTTATTCCCAAGTGAGAATCGTCGATACCGGTGTAGGCAGAGAGAGAGAGAGAGAGAGTGAGGAAACAGGTCCGCTCTCTTTGATGTCTCGCTGGAAAAGGGAAGAGTTTTTCTCGTCTGGGATGGAAGCAGTTATAGTTCCTTAAGGGGTAAGGAAGGTCCCTGCGCTATGCCTCTGATTGGTCAGTATGTGCCATATCGCACAGTCAGGGGAGGCACTGACACACAAAAGAGTTCTATTTGTTTCTGCTACACTTCTGACCGACCAACAATATGGATTTAGGCAAGCTCGTTCTACATCAGACATTCTAACTGTAATCTCCGAGCGTATATACCATTCACTTGACAAAGCAGGGGAGGGTAGAGCAGTAGCTCTAAATATATCTAAGGCTTTTGACAGGGTATGGCATTAAGGTCTTCTCAGGAAAATCAGATCATATGGTATCACTGGAAGAATACTTAACATAATTAAATCCTTCTTAGATAAGAGAAAAATCCAGGTTGTCCTAGATGGTCGTACATCTAAACAATATGATATAAATGTAGGAGTACCTCAGGGGTCTATCCTTGGACCTTTATTATTCCTAATATTCATAAATGACCTCCCTGACAAAATTGTCTGTGAGATGGGTATATATGCTGATGACACCACACTCTATAACAGACACGACAGGAAAACAAATGAACACATATCTAAAAAAAATGGCAGAAACACTAGAGGATGACCTCCAATCTGTAGTGGAATGAGGATAAAAATGGATGGTCACATTCAATGCTGCCAAGACTAAACTTGTTTCCTTCAATAACTACAAGAAACCTTCTCTACCCCCAATAGCAATGGCCAAAGACTCTTTACTTGAAAGCACATCTTTTGAACTCCTCAGCCTAACGTTCACAGGAAACATGAGTTGAAACAATTACATTGAGAGTATTGCCAGGACCGCTGCGAAAAAGGTTAGGTTCTCTCTACCATGCTAGAAAGCTATTAACGCCCGAAAGTATCCTGTACCTCTATAAGGCCACCATTCGCCCATGTATGGAATATTGTTGTCATATTTGGGCTGGTGCATCTGCTACTAGTCTCTCACTCCTAGACAAGGTTCAAAAGAGAGTCGCCAACCTAATAGGTCCTGAACTGTCATCCAAGTTCAGCCTCTGTCCCATCGACAAAATGTAGCATCCCTCTGCCTGTTCTACAAGTACTTTAACAGTGAATGTTCTGACGAACTGCAAGCACTTGTACCCCCTCTACATAAATACCCCCAACAAGCAGCAAAATCCCACCCCTTCACAGTTGAGATCCCTAGATGTAAGAGAGCCTTCTACTCCAGTAGTTTCTTCCCCAGAACTGCTAGACTTTGGAATTCCCTTCCAGGTTCCTGCTTCTCCAACTGTACTGACATGCAGAAGTGTAACGTGAACCGACATCTTGCTGCCCAACTCCCCACCTAGTATCCCTGTAGCCTGTGTCCCTAATAGTAGCCCCCTACATCATAGTGGCAATGTGCCTTGTTTGGGGTAAAAATGTAATAAAAAATTTGTTTTTTTAAATCCAAAGTGACAGAAATACAGAGCATTTTTGCTTCTATTTTGTTGAGTAATTTCTTAGAAGCCATGTTGAACTATAATCGACACAGGAAGGCTACTTGCAATGACAGGACTAACTTGTCGACATCAAACTTGACAACAGGTAATTTAAAGGAACCCGAGAGAAAATTGACTATACAGAAAATAATCCGAACTTGAATTTCACATCTAAAATGGATATAACTGTTATTTCAAAAAATAAAGTCAAGCAAATATATATGAACAGGCGATCTTTAGAACGATAGCAAAAAAATAGAATAGTAGACAGACAAGCACATCAATAATTAATATAACGTCAAGAAATAATTTTATCAAGAAACTATTATCATTTAACACAAAAATAAGATTCAAACTAAAAAATAATTAATAGTATAACGTCAAGAAATAATTTTATCAAGAAACTATTATCATTTAACACAAAAATAAGATTCAAACTAAAAAATAATTAATAGTATAACGTCAAGAAATAATTTTATCAAGAAACTATTATCATTTAACACAAAAATAAGATTCAAACTAAAAAATAATTAATAGTATAACGTCAAGAAATAATTTTATCAAGAAACTATTATCATTTAACACAAAAATAAGATTCAAACTAAAAAATAATTAATAGTATAACGTCAAGAAATAATTTTATCAAGAAACTATTATCATTTAACACAAAAATAAGATTCAAACTAAAAAATAATTAATAGTATAACGTCAAGAAATAATTTTATCAAGAAACTATTATCATTTAACACAAAAATAAGATTCAAACTAAAAAATAATTAATAGTATAACGTCAAGAAATAATTTTATCAAGAAACTATTATCATTTAACACAAAAATAAGATTCAAACTAAAAAATAATTAATAGTATAACGTCAAGAAATAATTTTATCAAGAAACTATTATCATTTAACACAAAAATAAGATTCAAACTAAAAAATAATTAATAGTATAACGTCAAGAAATAATTTTATCAAGAAACTATTATCATTTAACACAAAAATAAGATTCAAACTAAAAAATAATTAATAGTATAACGTCAAGAAATAATTTTATCAAGAAACTATTATCATTTAACACAAAAATAAGATTCAAACTAAAAAATAATTAATAGTATAACGTCAAGAAATAATTTTATCAAGAAACTATTATCATTTAACACAAAAATAAGATTCAAACTAAAAAATAATTAATAGTATAACGTCAAGAAATAATTTTATCAAGAAACTATTATCATTTAACACAAAAATAAGATTCAAACTAAAAAATAATTAATAGTATAACGTCAAGAAATAATTTTATCAAGAAACTATTATCATTTAACACAAAAATAAGATTCAAACTCATGCGATGTACGAAATTTCAATTAATTAAAGCAATGAATTAATTTTAATATTCATTAAAACATTCATGTATTACCAGCGACCTAATTAAATTTACTAGTGGTCCCAAGCAAAAAACCTTTTTGCGCTCAATCAGAGAGCACATTTAAAATCCAATAGTTACCACGGGGTGAAATTTTCACATTAAATAAATGAGTTTTTTTTGTTTTTTTTTTTAGCAATTTAGACAATTAATATTTTATGATAGTTGAGACAGAAAGATGAATTACAACGTAAACCTTCAGAATTTGAAAGGAGTTTTGACACATTTAACCTGACTTTAAAAATTCTCAAATCTTCATTTATCAAAGGATTTAAAATTTTGGTACTCATGCAGAGAGTGATCGGGACGTAATTCAGCGCACGCCCGGCTTTCCCCGGAACATGGCATCAACAGCCGGAGTAAGCTGAGCATCGCTGAGGAGATTAAGCCGTTTGGCGTAACATAAAGCTGAGCCAACGACAATGTAGTGCGATGGTTTTTCAACGCGACGCGCGTTCGCGCAAGTTCAAAATTCAAAGCAGCAGACGACAATCATGAAAAGGAAGAAAAGAAAACAAGTTAGTTTAGAAAAAGATAAAAAACACACTATTTGCGTAGTTTTCAATAAGAAAAAAAAACATGAATTTTACAGAATTATCTGAGCAGTTAAAACATCAGCAGGAGTCCTGGAATTTTGTCAGGAGAGGAGATTGCTTGCAACAACGCAAACGTGTGTACATCTTGTGAACATAAACTGCACTTTTATTGCAAGAAGCAAAGTAAGCGATGGCTATACCTGGAGGTGCCAGGCTGGCAAATGCCGAAGGTTCACCTCTATCCGAACAGGAACTTTTTTCACAAAATCTAGGCTGGCAATTGCCGTAATACTAAAACTGATCTATTTGTGGGCGTTCAAGAGAGCAACACAAAAAGACCTCCAATGCAAATGTGGAATTCACTCGATGCACACCATCACCAACTGGAAGAATTTCTTAAGAGACATTTGTGGGGAATATTTTCTAAGGAATCCTCGGCAGATAGGGAGCCCAGGCCATATGGTGGAGGTAGATGAGGCTTTGTTTAACCGTAGAAAGCATAAAATTGGCAGGTTACTCACACTGGTCTGGGTCTTCAGTGGATACGACCCGGCCAAAAAGGAGGGTTTCTTGGTGAGTGTACCAAACCGGAATGCCGAAACCCTCCTTCCATTAATCAAACAATATATCCTGCCGTGGACCATGGTCGTATCAGACTGTTGGAAGGCATACAACAAAGTGGGGGGAGAGGGGTATCACCATAGAAGTGAGAAAAAATATATCTCTTGTTGTTAACTTGTTTGAGTGTAAGATCAGTGCATATAGAGGTGGTACCAGACATGAGTATATTGTCCTTTTTTCAGGCACTAGTCAAATTTACTAATGCACATGGTGTTCCAGAGTTGATTCTCAGCGACAACGCAAAAACCTTTCTGGGTAGTGGAAGACTTTGTCTTCTCCAGGACTACCAGGCCAAGTTTGGGTCATGTAACATTAAGTGGGAGACAATTCCACTATTTTCCTCTTGGGTTGGCGTAGCATCAAGACTTTAAAATCTTGCTTATACAAAGTTATTGGTAGGGGTAAGGTATACCTTCCTAACTATTGTCTCTGATATTCAGCAGGCAGTAAACAACAGACCCCTTACTTATCAAGAGTCCACTGACAGGCAACCAATGATTATCACACCCAATATATTTATTAGATCGAATAAAAGCCCTGGTCTATTATTACCATTGGGAAGAGATGCATATCACTCAATTTTGATAAGTCTTCTGCAAGGTTACTCCAAGAAGCCTGAAACTCTGGAGAGACTTCCTCATCCCATTTCACACCTCGCTTCCACAATTCTCCCACCAAAATCCTACTCCTTATAGTCAGGGGCAGGCAAAGAGATAAAGGATCAAATACTCTTGCTGATTCCGAAAGGATTTGCCTCTTAGTAGATGCACTCGCATCACACTTAACAGGGGCAGTGCGGAGCTTTTCTGAAATAGGATCATACCAGTACCCAAGCACCATCTCCCATCCAACCTCATGAGTACTCAATGTACCATCTTTCTTCATCTCATTCCTAAGGCTGTCACAGTTTGAGTTACATGACTACCACAAATCCACCTTCTTGCAAACGCTTCCTAACCTGAGAATACAGCCTTATAAGTTGGTTGGTTAGTTGTTTCTGTTTTACGGCATATCAACCCTTTTCGGGTTATTTAATGCTGAATCCAAAGATTTTGAAGAAAAAATTTTTTAATAGAATATATTTGTTGTTTTTCCATCGGTTTCTATTTAACCCATAGTTGGGACCCTAACAGGTACTACCACTCTGGGTCAGAGTGGACCTGGGAGCAATGGTAATTAAAGGGTGGCTCCACACTCCCCAAAGCCCACAAGCTGGGGCCTCACCACTGAATATAGTTTAAGGTCATATCCAGGACGCCCATTGACGGACTTTTACCCTCTGCAGGGGGCAGTCGGCGTATTCTAATGCCCCACCGACAGGGCCTAGCCTTATAAGCTTTGCTGGGTCAGACTCAGTCACCACCAAGTTGTCAACATAAAATTGGTTCTCCATCACAATTCTGTAACAATGTTATCGTTTCGTTTCGTTACAATCCTAGTTTTGTAACAACGTTATCATTTCGTTTCATGACAATCCTTGTTTTGTAACAACCACGCATGCGCACTGGAAATAAAGTCCTCCATGTTTTATATTTAAAACTAACAACACGCGTCTTTTCGTTTCTCTCTATTAACCAACCACACAACACGAGCTAACACAGCTTGACATGGTGGCAGCGGTGAGATAAAGGGAAAAATAAAATAAAACAACGATAAAAGTAAGACATTATATTTTTTTTTTTTTCTCTTTTCTTTTCGAACCAAAACTTCGTAAAACACACACACACACGCTCGTTGAAGCTCGCAACAACACTACTACTACTATGGCTAATATATCGATACCAGTTCCCATTCTCGACTGGGACTCGCCTAACACAGTAGAGTCATTCAAAATATTCCAACAACGTTTGGAACTTTATTTCACAGCGAAGGGAACTAAAGAAGAAGAGAAAGTGCCTATCATTCTACTCGCAACTGGCGAGGAAGGAATTCGTAGCTACAACAGTTGGTCTATGTCAAACGAAGACCGGAGAGACGCCAACAAAATTTTCAACGCGTTTTTGGAGCAGCTGGAACCGGTAACCAACCACCGTATATGTAGGCTCGAACTCAGTAGATACCAACAAAAACCTACCGAGACGACCGACATATTTCTAAACAGGTGTCGCTTACAGGCGAAGAAATGCGATTTCACAGCCCATGAAATGAACGAACGTTTAGTAGAAATACTGATAGCCAACACGCCCATACCGGACTTACAAAAAGAACTGTTGAACAAGCCAAAGGGCTACACAATAGAAGAGGCTGTGAAATTAGCACACACATATGAGGCTTCAGCCGTGTATATAAACAAAATACACCAACTACATGGCCTGTCACAGATAGACACCATAAATCGCGGTGGTCGCGAACGCCAGGAAGGCAACAGAAATACCAGCAACTTGTGTAAAAATTGTGGACGGGACCACCGTTTTGGCAAGGAGCATTGCCCTGCCAAGAACGACATATGCAGCTCCTGCGGGAAAATGGGCCATTGGGTCAAATTGTGCTTCTCAGCGAGACTCAGACCCAGGAAACAAGAAAAACCCTGGCACAAAAGCCGCAGCCAGCCAAGGCACAGACAACATGGAACAGGCCGAAAAGTCGACAGCGTTGCTGAACATGACGACCGAGCCACAACAAAACTACATGCGGCGATGGAGCACCTCACATTCAGCACTATTAACAGTGAACATCCACTGCACAAACAAAAAATAACACAAAATGAAGCGTTTGTCAATATCAACATTATATTGACAGACCACCCAGGTACGCACAGCCTCAAACTGAAGGTAGACACGGGTGCACAGGCAAACACACTACCTTTACCCATATTCCGCAGTATGTGCCCCTCCACCATAAACGAAGATGGAAACCCAATACCTGGATCACTAAACCCAACGAAATGCGTACTGACAGCATACAACAACACTGAAATAAAATGCCATGGCACCACAAACATCAGGTGCAAATACAAGGACTCTTCATGGCTCAACACTCAATTTTATGTGGTCAACACTCCAGGACCAGCTATACTGGGCCTGCCAACATCTGTAGCCTTCAACGTTGTGACAATGAACTGTGCCATATCCGTTCAGCAACAACCTATCAACAGCATAGATGATCTGATGCGTTTATACCCCGACAGATTCGACCGCATTGGCGAGTTCAAGAAAACACATAAGCTCACTGTCAACCCTAACACTCCATGCCACATAGACGCACCAAGAAGAATGCCAATAGCCATGCGGGAGAAGACCAAGGCTGAACTAGACAAGATGGAGTCACAGAATGTCATTCGTCGTATTGAGGAGCCAACTGACTGGGTAAGCTCCCTTACATATGTAACCAAACGCGACAACACAATAAGGGTCTGCTTAGACCCAAGGGCACTAAACAAAGCCCTAATGCGGCCGTATCATCAAATCCCAACAGTTGAGGAACTCAATCACCGGTTTGCAGGTGCAAAATACTTCTCAAAACTGGATGCTAAGGCAGGATACTGGTCTATAAAGCTTGACCATGAAAGCCAGATCCTGACCACTTTTCAAACACCATTTGGAAGGTACTGCTTCCAACGACTTCCATTTGGTTTAAACGTGAGCCAAGACATCTACCAGCTCGAGATGGACAGAATACTTCAGAAGTGCACAGGAGCATGCGGTATAGCGGATGATATTGTTGTATATGGCTCAACAGAACGTGAACATGACAACAACCTAAGGCACCTCATGGAAGTCGCCACACAAGAGGGCCTCACAATGAATTCCAAGAAATGCGAGATAAAACACCAGGAAATCTCCTTCTTCGGAAATATATACACCCATTCTGGAATGAAACCTGACCCAGCAAAGGTACGAGACCTACAGGAAATGCCAGAACCACGCAATAAAACAGAACTGCAACAGTTTCTAGGTGTAATGACATACCTATCCCGCTTTATTAAGGATGTCAGCTCAAAAACCACTGTATTACGTGACTTACTTCACAAAGAGTCAGAATTCCAATGGGAGCCACACCCCCAGACGGTTTTCAAAAACCTGAAGAGTGAAGTGTCTGAAACGTCCCTGCTTCACTACTTTGACCCCAAGCGCCCAATCTACTTACACTGTAACGCAAGTCTTCATGGAATAGGAGCAGCGCTTCTACAACCAGATTCAGCTGGCAATTTAATGCCTGTCTTATACGCAAGCAAGAGTCTGACACAAACAGAACAACGATACGCATGTATCGAGCAGGAACTACTGGCAATCGTGTTTGGCACACATAGATTCCACACATATTTATGCGGTCATGGTTTCCAAATTGTCACTGACCACAAACCTCTTGTCATGATCATTGACAAACTTCTCACCTCAGCTCCAGCTCGCCTACAACGAATGCTCATCCAGCTACAGGGATATAATTTCAGATTATCCTACAACAAGGGATCCGAAAACATATTGGCTGATGGGTTATCACGCCTGCCATCACCTGGCAATTCGGACCCTATCGATCTGGATGTTCGAGTTGACACCATTCGTTTCTCTGCTGACCGCATTGAAAAACTGAGACTGCACAACAGCTGACCCTCTGCTTAACCAGCTAAGAGATACCATTGTCATGGGATGGCCTAAGATAATCAAGCAACTGCCTACCGATATCAGAGAATTCTGGAGCCTAAGAGATCAGCTATCAATTGATGACGGCCTTATCCTTAAAGGACAACAAATTGTCATTCCTCAGACCCTTCAAGAAGATATCCTAAAGCAACTCCACACCGCTCACTTAGGACAGGAGAAAACCAAACTCCTAGCCAAAGACACTGTCTATTGGAAAAATATAAACAGAGACATCGAACAATTCACAAGCTCATGTAGCATCTGCCAACAACATCGGCCATCACAAATGTCAGAGCCTCTTCTGCAGCACGACATTCCGACAAAGCCATGGGACGTAGTTGGAACAGACCTTTTCGAGCTCCATAGACATCAATGGCTGATCATAGCAGACTACTACTCCAAGTACCCTGTTATCAAACAGTTACCTGCCCACTCACCAAGCAGTGTTGTCATAAAAATAACGCAACAAACCTTCGCGGAGTTTGGCATACCGTCAAAAGTGGTTAGTGACAACGGGCCGCACTTCTCAAGCGCCCTTTACCACGAATTTGCCACAGAATGGGGTTTCAACCATCAGACCACCTCACCTCGAAGACCACAGGGAAATGGTTTCATAGAGGGCCAGATAAGGACCATCAAGACCATCCTCAAAAAGGCCAAGCAATCTAGGACAACACCCGAAATTGCATTATTGCACTGGCGCTGCACACCTATCTCAAATGCCATACCCAGCCCCGCACAGCTACTCATGGGTAGACGAATCCAATCCCCAATTGCAACAAAAATAGAAAACAACCACCAAGATCAGGATCAAATATATGATGCTTTTAAACAAAGGCAACACAAGCAAAAGAAATATTTTGACCAGCATGCGCTCAAGGAAGACCTACCACCTTTATATCCTGGCCAGAGGGTAAGAGCACAAAACCCTACACATGGAAACTGGGACTTAGCAACCGTAGCTTCTCAAGCAGATGGTCCCCGATCATATCTCCTACAAACTGCAAACAGATATATGCTACGAAGAAACCGGCAGCATATTAGGAGTGCTCCAATAAGGCCAACACCACCACAAACGCCAAAGCATGTAACATTTGCAGAACCACCTGCATGTACAACTCAGTCTCCACAAAGAAACTCCCAACAATACACTCGCAGTGGCAGGATGGTACGACCACCATCAAAAATGAACTTGTGAACATTTTCTAGAGAAGTATAGCAAGCAATTCATGGGGCAGAATAATCCCCTGCTTCGCTGTAGCTATTCAGGCAATCTACCCTGAATTAGCCCTTACCTTTTATCATATATTGAATATGCTCAATATCATAATCTTCATATTGGTAAAGGGGGGATGTAACGATGTTATCGTTTCATTTCGTTACAATCCTAGTTTTGTAACAACGTTATCATTTCGTTTCATGACAATCCTTGTTTTGTAACAACCACGCATGCGCACTGGAAATAAAGTCCTCCATGTTTTATATTTAAAACTAACAACACGCGTCTTTTTGTTTCTCTCTATTAACCAACCACACAACACGAGCTAACACAGCTTGACAAATTCGATATCCATCGAAAGGATACTGGGTTACATGAAACTTCAGGATACTCCCCAATATAAAGGGACTCGAGGTAAATCCGAAAATCAGAGTGGCATAGCAGAAACATCGAAGGTGATCACCATCCTTAACAAAAAAAACAAAACCTGTTCTTGTCTGCCTCTAGTGCAAGGCGAACCATTAAGAAAGCTTTCCTTATGTTTGCAAGCAAGACAAATTTATTCGATCTAAAAGACATCAACAAGTCCAACATATCTACTGTCATATTCACACCAGAGTAGGCAGCCTCGTTAAGAGAAGCAGAGCCACTGACCTTCAAGCTACAGTTAAATACAGGCCTTATTTTAGTAGTAGCTGCTGGATCTGTCTTGAAAATGGGCCGATGAGGTATTCAGACATAATCCACAAAATTTTGAAGATCCACCTGTATTTCCTCAATGATGCCCTCCTGTTGATGCTAAAGGAACACATACTCTTGGTACAGCCCCTTTTTCTCCAGGCTCCTAACCACACTATCCAAAATGTGCAAAGCAATAGCATGATTTGAAGGTACTAGAGCCAGTTTATCTGCATGCCAGGGTAACTGCACGTGATATTTCCCATCCTTGAATGTTATAGATTCCTGAAACCGCTGAATTATACCCTGATCATATCCTGAAATCTCTTCTGTCCTGAATGCCCAATGACTCAATGCTGAACATTTTCTCCAATCCTCTTTTGACATTGCTGAAGGGAAAAACATCCACCCAGAGGTCTGCATAGGTAGGATCAGTTTCCAGGACGAAGCAAACATGAGACGATTCCACTTGGGGAGTATTCTCCATTACTGAACTGAACAAAGTAGAATCTCTTGAAAGAGAGGCAGGATTTGTAGGAAAAAAAGTGTCTAAAAAAAAAGTTGTCCAAAGGGAATCAAACCAGCAGGGACAGAGAAAGCCTGACCCCCCCCCCCCAAACAAGGCACCAAATGTAAGGGACCCAAATGTTGCATCAGATCCAGACCCATAATTCCACTTATAGATGCCAAATCAGTGCTCAACTGAAATTGCCCAGCCAGAGAACATCCAGTTCGTTTGAACTCTTCCAACAGTAAGTGCCAAGTTTTTTAATATAAAGATAGGTCCAATGTGTTGGCAACCAGCACCGGAAAGTTCCCGACATGATCAGACCCTAAGTCCACGTCCAATTTCACCTCTCTGTATATTTGCTCACATTCTCCAAGAAGAAAAATGACAATCCAAACTGTCAGAACCCAATGAACCCAAGGAGTGCAAGACATCACCAGACAAATATGTTCGGCCACTGCCAGTATCAATTAGGCAATTTACAGAGATAGCCCTTCCTCCTCGACCGAAGGTAGCACAAATAAGAGGAGGTAGTTTACTTGAGTAATCCGAGGGAGTTTGACAATCTGAATCTATGCAGAAAGAAACATCTCGGGTTGTAGTGGCTCCTCTAGATTTTTAAACGGTTATCCGAGAATTGTTTCGATGGATATCAGAAGAACCAGGCAACTCGCTGCCTTTAATTAGCAAGCGTTTGATTGCCTCACTGGTGTCTCATAACAAAACTGACAGAGAAGGAATTCTAGTGCCACATAATTGAATAAGCTCTCCCTTCAATGCTCTCAGAAATTTCAAAAAAAGTATTTTGGCCATTAATCGGGCCCCCGCAGAACCATCCTCAGAGAAATCACAATCGAGAGAGTTGGCCAGTTCTTCCAGGATGGAAGCCGTTCTGTTGATGAAACTCCCAAGATCCTCATAAGAACCCTCCCCTTTGGGGGAGAAATCGATAATATCTTGGAATATCTTATCAATGATGTCACTAACATCTAAATATTCTCGTTTTAATACTGCAAGTGTTTGCTGATAATTTGTATCGACACAACTCAAGTGATTAATCAACAGAGGTCTCCCAGACAAAGAGAGCATTTTAAAAAGTTTAATCTTTCTGCATCATTTGCCATGCCTGCTGCACAATTTTCAAATCTTGATAAGAAATTGTAAAATCTCATTCTATCGTTTTCCATTTCACAACCACTGAATGTTGGTCCAGTGATCTGAACCTGAGGAAGTCTAACAGAAAATGGTGAATGAGTTCTATCCATAGAAGGTCCAGGCATATAAGGAAGGGAAAGTCACTCCAAATAACCACTAGCCTCTGGAGGATGTAACAGGAGAGAGAGAGATCCTCTAATTCCTTCCGTATCTTCAGCTGGTAACTTAGCCAATTGGACTCCATAAGCTCTCTTTCCTCTTCTGAGACACAGGAAAGTTGCAACTTGCAGATGGAGATTTCAATTTCGTTGATATACTCCAAAATTTCTCTGTGGAATACAGAAAATATAGCAGGAGTAAGCTCTGTGCCACGTGACAAACGAAGCCTACTCTTGATTTTCATCTTCAGAATGGAAATCCGGTTAAGGTGTCGCTCTCTGGAATCTGGCACAGTTGAAGTATCAGAGGTTTCCATATCCTTGTAAGGGTAATTGAACAATCTCCAGAATTGTCACTAACTGCTGTTACTAATGACGTTCAAGGTTCCGCTAGGAAATTGTATTAAACTGATATATTTTACCCTTTATGGTAACATCCAAAACACAGTTTTCCCTCCGGATCCAAGTAACACGGGTCACACGATGCATCTAGAGACCTTTTTTAACTAGTCAGGAAACCCCTCTCAAGCAATAATTATAGTACGCTGAGTAAGCCTGAAAGGTCTTAGACAGTACATGCAAATGGTCGCCAGGAATAAGATGGGCTTCCTGCATGCAACAAATATCCACTCCGAGGTGCTGCAGGTCCAAACTCAAGTGCCATTTTCGTGAGTCGGCCCTTAACTCTTGGACATTTAAACTAGCAAGCTTGAGATCCATGATTATGCCTTACGGTTGAGAACCAGAAATGAACATCGTGGTCGTGAGCATGCCGACAATCATGAGGGAATAGGTACCTATCGTAGTATCGATGAGTCCGTCATGAAAGATACCACCGACATGCAAAGGATAGGTTAGTTTTGCTATCCTATACAGAGAGGGGTGCATTTTTATCGGGACCCTCCCAACACATTTTTTAAGGCTTTTTATGTCCGAATCTTTAAAACCAACAAGAGGAAGGGGAAAGATTGAAGGCTTTGTTTGCCTCTTCTAACATTTGCCAAAGGTCCTTAGCCTCTTCTCTTTTTCGAATGACTATTAATATTCTTTTTGCGTTAGGGAAGTTAGTAGCGATATCTTTTAGTTTCCCCCCTACCTCCCTGAACTCAATTAGCTTTGTAAGATTTGTTCCCTTAAAATTTTTGTGGTTATTTATGGCTGCTCGATTTAAAATACAAATATCTTTGCCAGGGAGGTATAGGGTCTTTTTCTTGTGTTCAAGCGAGGGGGTAATATCTGTGTCCATAGCAGTGTGTGTGTGTGTTAGAAGGTGTTTTTGCAGGAGATGCAGGAGGAGTATTGTGAGGAGTCGCAGAGGTGGATGTAACAGGAGAGAAGGGTTTGTGTTTTTTTAAAGGGCTTAGGGGTGTTAGTTTTAGCTATTTGTGAGGAACTGGAGTTGTGACTGGAAGAGGCATTTGGAAAGGGGAGGAAGTTTTTGGCTTTGTAGCAGACTGGGTGATAGGGTCGGTTATAGATTTGGGGCTTCGTTTCAGAGAAGGGGGTGTACATGGGGATTTGGGTGATGGCCGTTGAGAGTCCAATTTCTTTTTTAGGTTGACAATTTCGACGTATTTTTCCTTTCCAGAGTCAATCTTGAGCATTGCCTGTTCCTTCATCTGATTGAGGCTCAGGTGTCCAGGGGTTTTTTCCCAGGGGCGATCTGTCAGGGTTCTCCTCTGAGGATTTCATCTGGGTTTGTGGTCGTTTCGTGGGTAGGAGGCTTGGGAATGCTTGTTGATGTTGTGATTCCCAAGTGTTGTCCGATAAGTCTTTTGGGGTTTGGTGGAGGTTTCTTTAAGGGGCACTCGGACGTAAGGTGCCCAATCTCACTACACTTCCAGCAAGTTGGTCTCCTGCCAGCTACTATAATGGATAATTTTTCTTCTCCTACCTCAAGGAAGTAAGGAATGTTTACAAAATTTTCCTTATCGAGGAGGATGTCAAAGGACCATATACCATGGAACTCGTCAACCTGCACAGAAACCATTTTGCCGAATTTTAGGAAGAAGGCGCCGAGGTGTTCTCCTTCGATGTGGTGCGGAACATAAAAAACGGAAACTGTAGTCTGACATTTCCCCATATACTCAGTTCTTAGAATGTATTGCTGCGTGATTATTTCTTTTTGTGAGATGGTTAAGCATTCTTCTGATGAGTTGAAAAGTACATTCCAGGTATTATAACCCTTACACTTTACAACGCGTAAGGGTCTGAATCCTGCTGAAGCCAAAAGATTGATAATGATGTCTGAGCTTGCTCTTATGACTTTTTTTCATCTTTCGGTCCACTACAAATAGTGTACGGCACTTTTTTTGGATTTCCTCTAACCTTGGTAAGTTAATAATCAATCCTGTATCAGTGACGAGTTCCAGGCATTGTTTTGCCTTTTCAATGAAGTCTTTAACATTGATGTCAACTTTTGGGGGTTTAGTCCAGATGTTTAGCGTAGAAGGTGTGACGTTTTCTGATTCTATCGTGTCGATAACAATAGGCGTCTGCAGAAGCGGCCATAGCCGGACCGTTAAAAAACGGTTAAGAAAATAGTCCACAAAATTGTTAAAAATAACAGTAAGAAAAAGCAGATAAAAAAAAAAAAAAAGCGTCGTGTAGAAAAAAAACCCAACGATAATAGAAATAAAAGGAAAAGGACAGAAAGGAGAGAAATCGCTGATAAAGTAATGCACCGCATGAGACAAAGGTCACAAAAAAGAATAAAGTTACTCTTCACAAAGGAGGAAGGTTTTTATAACAATTACATTACCCTATTAGTATAAATAACCACAAGGCTATTGTTCTTGTTGGCTGCTAGAAGAGCATCCTCACCTACGGCAGCTACACCCAGGTAAGTTATGTATTATTTACTACATTTTATACGTTTTTTTTTGTTTTTTTTCTCCAAGCCACAACACAAGTGATGGCATCTTTTCCTTGTGAAGAAAAAAAAAACAATAATTTCTTCCAACTTAAATACAAGAATTTCAAATAGTGAAAAAAAACATTATTTTTATATATAATCACTTATTTGTATTATTTAGCAATATTTTCAATATTTTGCATTAATTTGCAATTATGAATTACAAATAGGGAATATTTTGTAATTACTATTTAGAAAAGCATTTATTATTTTGCAATATTTTACAATTGAATAAAATCTTTTTATACTGTATTTTGCAATTTTTTAAATCAAGTAAATATTAACTATTTGCAATGACTATTTGCAATGACTATTTGCAATGACTATTTTGCAAAAACTATTTTGTAATTCGAACATGATAGGAATTATTTTATGACAAGATGGATATTTTATTTAGCATGTTCGATGCTCTCTGTTGAAGGCAAAAAATGAGACAATCACAGAACCCTATCTGTAAAATTCAAGAGAAACGTTATTGGTATAAAGGATATCATCAAAAAATAGTGCGCCCATCTTGCGTCCAACTTTGGAGCTGGTAGTTTGCTTCAATGAAGGGGTAGTTAGAGTCCTTTTGCAATTTGCAATGCTGTCATAGTTTGTTGCAGGGAAGGATGGAATTAGCCATGTTCCATTGGACCTCATGGTCCTAAAAAAATTAGTAGCAACACAAAACAGGCTGCATACCGAAAATGAAAAGTTCATAATAATAAGAAAAGTCTGTAATGCAGTTGTAGACATTTTGTCTTATAAGTGAGCCTAATTCGTTGGCTTTTATAAATGTCCTATACTTCATCCACGGCTGAGATCTGAAGTAAAGAATGCACTAATGTTAGCACGAAAGTTTCCTTCTTAGAAGACATAATAAATATGAGTCCTTCCTCTTCGCTGGTCTGGAACGAACTGAAAAATCTGAAAAGGAAATAGAAATTGATGCCAAAGATACGTGACATGTCTGGTTAGATTTGACGAATCAAATCAATTGATACAATGGCAGTTATGACTGAAAAATTTCTTACGGGTCAAGAAAATAATAAATGAATAAATCCTCTGATGTTTGCGAAAATGTAAAAATGTCCTGGAAATAAATGTTCTGGCTGAGGCAGAATGTCGTTTTTGTAGAAAAATGTTGTTTTTTTTTTTTTACGAAAAGTAAAATAAAGTTGTTTGTTGTTTTAATCAGTTCCATGAATATATCTGATGCAACACAAGATCATATTTTTTTTTTTTTGGGGGGGGTTATTAATCAGGTGCAAGGCACGCAAAATCATTAATGGTTTAACATTACAAGACGGAGTGAGCGGTTGTGATGCTGGTCTAGGTGTATCAGAATTTGGGGGGAATTTTTGACACCCATAACACAAAACTGCAAATAAAATATAAAAAAAACTCGCAATTTCTCTTTTAAAAGTGGGTTGTTTATTTTCTTTATGGAATATACTTCCAAAATAAACTATTAAAATTGTTTAAAAAATAATAGAAATATTATTTTTTATTTTTTAAAAAACAGTGTTTACAAAGTGCCGGTGTGCCTTCATGCAGCCATTTTTTTTTTTAAGTAATGAAATCAATTGAATTTTACGAGTTAATTTTTTTTCGATTTTTAAACTTTAAAAATCTATCACAATTTTTCTATTCGTTAAATTTTTACGATATTTTCAAGGTCAATGTGAAATTTTATGCCAACAAACCGAATATAATATTTTAGACGTTTTTTTTTTAATTCACCCCCACCCATTTTGTAATGTCTATTAAAATTTTAATAATTAATTTATGTACCAAAGTTTTATATTTAGCAAATTGAAGATAAAAGATCAATAAATAATATATTCAAATTTAAAACAAAAAAAGAAGTGTTTTTAGAAATTTACCTTTAAATTGTTTTTTTTTAGATATTAAAAAAAAAATGTTTTTTTTATATATTAAAAAAAAAAAAAAATTCACTCCATAAAGTGGAAATTAAATGTATTAAATCAAAAGCTCGTGCATTTCTTTGAGAAAAGAAAAAAAAAAATCATCAACAGTTTTTTTTTTTAAAGACAAAAAATTATAAGTAAAATGTGACTAGTTTTCATATATGGAGACAAAAATTTCTTTACGTGCAAGGCTAGACGGCTAACGCAAACATGTGTTTTTTATTACCTCTGTCCACCCGTAGTTCAAACGGCGACTTCTGGTTTTCGATAACGATGTAAAAATGCTGCGATATCGCACTTTTTTTCAAAACAGTCATTTAAAAAATTCTTTCATTTAAAAAATAAATGGAATTTAAAGTATAAATATGAATAAATTCTAAACAATGAAGAATGATAGTATTTTTTATAGGTAAGTGATTTTTTCGAATTTATATTGATTTTTTATAACCGAAGAAAGTAAAATTTGGATTATTTTCTTCAAATCTTTTTTAAAGAAAACCGATTTAAAAAAACAAATATTGCAAAATTTGCTATTAAACCTGTTATTTTGTTTTAAATTTGGTCTTTACTCCTTTAATTGAAAAAAAAATAGGGTTTGAATTAAATTTTCAAGTAGTTCTAAGCTTGTAAAAATAGGAGGTTGAATTATTCAATTTTTTTTCACGCATTCTTAAGATCGGTTTCTGACACACCTAGTGCTGGTCTGCACTGCAAGGAAAGTGAAGTAATGTTCTTTTAAATGAAATTAAAACATCAGATAAGGGTAAAAATCCATTTTTATGTGGAGAATTAAATGACGGATGCGCACGAGTTTAATGAGTTTAAAGACAGAGTCAATATTATTGTTTACAGCATGCTGGGCTGGGCTCGACTGACTGGGTTTGGCACACAGTACCTTTTTTATAGCTGTCAGAAAAATATTTTTGAAAGCCGATTGGATGAAAAGTCAACACACTGTCACGTGGTACTGCTCTGAAATACGTTCACGGCAATTACAAAGTTTCATAAGTTTTATACCCGCATATTTGTATGGGTGTAGATAACGCGCAACTGGAACGCTCCTTGTCCAGCCATTCTGTCTGTGGCGAGTCGCTACATATCTGCCAGCATTTCTCTTAGCAGACGACTTTTGTATTTTGCACTAATACTTAAATTTGCTTCACAAGTGCTAAAATAACCTAATATTTCCTCTCAGTTCATTAAAATAATATATAAATTTTTTTCTCTTGTTTTAGATAAATCATCTTGTTTTAGATAAATTTTGAACAGGAAGAGGAACATTTCTCCCTTGGTCGTTTTCTTCACCTACAGGGTTCATTATTTAAAATAATTTTTTTAAATTCTTCTTGTCTAAGGGCGCTATTACGATCGGCCCTTTAAAAAAGATTTTTTTCCTGAAATGACAAATTAACAATGATGTTGATTCCGGGGCTGTTTTCTCATGCAAATCCATGAATCTGGGTGCGGGGGGAGGGGGATATTAAAAAATATCTACAATTTTTAACATACAAACTACTTTTTAAATTACATAATTATGACTTTTTCTTTAATAATTACTATTAAATAAATATTTATATAAAATGCTCAGAAAAAGGACAAATTTGAAAAAAAAAAAAAAAAAAAAAGGCCAAACAGAAATTTTGAAGTACAAACTGCTTTTAAAAAGGCCAAATTCGCCAAATCTGGCATTTAAAAAGCCAACCTGAAAACCCTGAGGTGAGATGGGGGATTTTCTCCACATTAAAAACGAACCTTGTCCTCATGGTGGTGGTGGGTGAAATTGTACCTATTTACTATGCCTCCCCACGGGACAGAGTTAGACACCAGGGTCGTTTTTTAACGTGGAGAAAAGGTACAAAAATAAAAATTGTCTCAGTCGTGAAGGATTTCTCCTCCACCGAAAGAGAACAAGAAAATGAAGTGCAGCATCTGAAGAACAGATATTGTAACTAGGGCTAACTTTTTTTCTTAATATTCTCTTTTCCTTTCTCTATTCTATTCTCACAGAAAAGCAAAAACGGCGCTTCTACACTATTTGGGGCGAAATTTCGGAAATCGTAAAATTGAATTTCACATGAAAACAATGGTATTCCTCGTATTTTTAAGATGATTATATCCAAAAATTATGAAAATCGATGAGGTAGAAAATTATTTATAAAAGAAAGTAAAAATAGAATTTGATGCAAACGATCGTAAGACACAGGAGAGTTCAAAAGGGAGGTAATTATCTGTTTTGATTTAAACCAGATGGCGCAATTTTTCACTTGCTAACACGGTTAAAGTTTTTTTTTTTATATATATAATTCAGTAATATTCAGGTAATTTCGACTGCATAATTTGGAAAATACCATCGTAATTTATTAGAATTAACAAAAAAATCAGTAGAAACCATTTTTTTTTTTTTTTATCTAATCCATTTATCGACTAAAAAATTTCGTTCTAATAGTGTAGAAGCGGCAAGCGCCGCAAAAACTTTTGGGTTTGTATTACTGTACACATAGATTCGAAAAAGTTGTCAAAAAACAAATATATAACAAATAAATGTTATCAAAGGCAAGATAAATTACTTTTCTACCAAACTGGATATATTTTTTGTGTTTTTATTCAATGTAACATATTTATTCAGCTCGATAAACATACAGTGTTTGCCGATGTATTGGAAAATTCAAGTTGGCGTCTCACACCCTCTTTAACACGGTAAGTTTGGGAAAAGGTGTTATAAATAAAAAAAAACTATACAAAATATTATTAAAGACCCGCCGAATATATGTCAACCTTAGAACCTATGTCACGGTAACATATATTGAGCGAGTTTTTAACAGTATTTTATTTATTATTTATTACACCTTTTTCCAAACTTACCGTGTTGAAGAGAGAATCGGCCGCCATCTTTAATTTTCCAATACATCGGTAAACACTGTATGTTTTTCGAGCTGAACAAACATGTTAAATTGAATAAAAACACGAAAATTATATCCAGTTTGGTAGAAAAGTAACTTATCTTGCCTTTGATAACATTTATTTGTTATATATTTGTTTTTTGACAACTTTTTCGAATCTATGTGTACAAACCCAAAACTTTTTAAATCGTTTCAATGAATCAAATTGTTTGTCTACGAAACAGTTACCCAATCATAAAGTGTGTTTTAACATTCGTCTTCTTTCGTTGCCAAGCCAACAATTATTTCATCATGGCGGATGACATCGACGACTTGTTGAATGAAACAGAAGCCGCATATTTGTCTTCTTCTTCTGGTCAAAACATTCAACAAAACGACAATGTGTATGTTTTATTTTACTTACTTCTACAACTAAAAAAGTTATCAAGTACAGATTTACTTATTTTTTTATTTTTTACCTATTTATTGGGAGGGGGCGAGTGTTTCCCCTACTTTCCAAAGTTATTACTGCTGTAAACATATCATTTCATGTCAATAATTTTTTTTGCTTTTCTGTTTTTTCTTTTCTTTTTTCGTAGTTCAAAACAAAAATAACTAAGAAATTTTGGCGCTTATGTCAACGGATCATTAAATCTAAGGGAGATAACCAGCACAGACATAGCAAAAATAAGCATATTTTGCAATATATAATTTGGGACGCTGAAACAATCAGTAGAACAATGACTATTAAATGCAAAAAATAAAAAAATGATTACACGATTACTGTAGCCGAGTTCCGGAAATTGCTGAGGCAGTTAACGAAAAGGAAACAAGTTAGCGAAGTTAATCAACGAACTTAAAAATATAGCAATGTTAAGTAACAAAATAAACTTATTAATTAACATATATAAAACAAAAATAAACAACCTGTTACAATGAAACGATGTTAATTAATCAACAAAAATTAAATAAACGGTAAATTTTTAGATTAGGTCCACCTCCACGATTTTCTTTTATATGGCGACTTTTAACGGTTTTCGACTATGCTGAATACAAAAATCGCATTGAAATTTTGCAGAAATAAGTAGTTATCGTATCGAGATATCAAAAGTTGTATTATGCATTGTATTCTTTGGCGACCATCTTTTTATGCGCATGCAATGTCAGTCATAAATGAGTAGATTTGTTTATGGCGCGCACGCACACGCGTAAAATAAGATGGCCGCCAAAGAATACAAGGCATAATACAACTTTTTATATCCCGATAACTACTTATTTCTACAAAATTTCAATGCGATTTTCCTATTCAGCATAGTCGAAAACTTTTTAAAGTTTTTTTTTTTTTTTTTTTTTACAAAGGCATCACCACATTATCAAGGCCCAGAGGCCACTCAAGGATAAGGGTTAAAGAGTGTACAGTAGAAATTGGTCAATATAGTAATCATTAGTAATGAAAATTTGGTAAATTTAATAACTTATATGGAACGGCTCATCAAGAACTTATTTACTTTAGACTTGAACACAACCATATTGTAGTCAGCCGGAAAGCAGGAAAACGGAAGACAATTCCACAGGCGTGCAGTTGCAGTTCTAAGAAAGAAGCTTTTTAAAGTTGTAATTTAAAAGAAAATTGTGGAGGCGGACCTAATCTAAAAAAAAATACCAAATCATTTATCATTAGTATGTGTTTTTTGTTTTGTGTGTTGAATGAAACTTTTTTTTCCATTACAACAATTTAAATCTTCCGGCATGCGTTTAAGGGTTACGAAATTATCAATAAATCGTTTAGTTACTTAACTAAGCCAACGTCAGTAAAGAAAAAATGTTACGTGCGCATGCGTTAGCCTTGACTAAGGAGGGGGAATAAGGGAGCAACAATTAAATAATTCTGCGGGCCGCCATGGAACTCAACGCCCAAGGAGTACCAAAAATTACATCGATGGTTTAAATACGTCAAAATCTCCTTCAAAACCGTTGGTTATCTTTCAGATGCAAGGTTCATTGTTTACTTGCGGTTTTAACGATGTAAGATTCCGTTGTACGGAAGACCAAATCGGCCAAAATGTCTATGATGTTTTGGGTTTGTATTACTGTACACATAGATTCGAAAAAGTTGTCAAAAAACAAATATAGAACAAATAAATGTTATCAAAGGCAAGATAAGTTACTTTTCTACCTAACTGGATATATTTTTTTGTGTTTTTATTCAGTGTAACATGTTTATTCAGCTCGAAAAACATGCAGTGTTTACCGATGTATTGGAAAATTCAAAATGGCAGCAGACTCTCTCTCGGAGAGGGTACGTTTGGGAAAAGGTATTATAAATAATAAACTAGACAAAATACTGTTAGAAAACAAACGAATACATGTCAACTTATGTCACGGTAACATATATTGAGCGAATTTCTAACAGTATTTTGTCTAGTTTATTATTTATGATACCTTTTCCCAAACGTACCCTCTCCGAGAGAGAGTCGGCTGCCATTTTGAATTTTCCAATACATCGGTAAACACTGCATGTTTTTCGAGCTGAATAAACATGTTACACTGAATAAAAACACAAAAAATATATCCAGTTAGGTAGAAAAGTAACTTATCTTGCCTTTGATAACATTTATTTGTTCTATATTTGTTTTTTGACAACTTTTTCGAATCTATGTGTACAGTAATACAAACCCAATTTTTTTAATACTGTAATAGTAAAATAAAGATACATTTATTAATTATACGGAAAAAGTATCTCGTAATGTTTTCACACGAGATTTTTTTCCTGTTGATTTCTCTTTTTTTTTTTAAATATTAAAATTGATTTACTATTTAAAGTGATTTTCAAGCCTTTAACATGACGGAGTTTATAATGAAAACCAAATTACCGTTAAAATTAAAATAATCTTTATTAGAAATTTGTAACAAAATAACAAAATTATAAAACTATTAGATTATAATTAAGAACTTTTAATTAAACAACGTGAACATTTTATAATGAGTGTTTTCATGAAATGTATTTTTAATAATAAAAAAAGTGAACTTTTTTTACTTAAACTTCATAAAAAACGTATCCAATATAGAATTTTACTGAAATAATTTTACTATTACAGTATTAAAAAAGTATTTGTAAAAAAAAAACTTGTAAATGGTGCAAAAAAATGTTATTAAAAAATACGAAGAAAAGAAGCGCCAATAAAAACATCGTAGACGTATATTATCATTTAAACAGTATATCAATTTAAATATTTAAATTATGGCCGATTTGATCTTCCGTACAACGGAATCTTACATCGTTACAATCGCAAGTAAACAAGGAACCTTGCATCTGAAAGATAACCAAACCGTTTTCTATTTTCGTTGTTTTGTGTAAGTTAATTATTATGCGTGTTATGATGTTATGATTTAGATCTCGTTTTGACTTGGGGACGCCGTCATACTGTTTGCCACGTGTCACCGTGACGACCACCACTCAAGTTTCATGATTCCTGACCGCTTTGGGGAGAAATTGACTACGTAGGGATTCACGCTACGATCGCTACCATGGCACCAAAGTCGAGGCACATGATCATGGTTACCTCCACAAAATTACGGGCAAAACGCTTAGATGCCTTACACACCGTAGCGAAAACAACAACCCAAAAGAAACACAGTTTTCTCGACATGGAGGCAATTTCTTCATCACTAACCGTTTGTCTACAACTACGTCCGCGTGCTTGCTATATTTAGCGAAGCCAAGGAAAAGACAGCAGAAGGACCACCAGCCTCGCCATCACCACAACGCTACGGCTGTCGCGACCAATGCTACTACTACTACAACGAAGGCTTCGGCGCGCCTTCTAACAACAACAACTATCGCTATTGACACACGATTATAACCAGCACTGCTGCTACTACCATTACCAACGAAGGCTTCGTCGCGCCTTCTAACAACAACAACTATCGCTATTGACACACGATTATAACCAGCACTGCTGCTACTACCATTACCAACGAAGGCTTCATCGCGCCTTCTAACAACAACAACTATCGCTATTGACACACGATTATAACCAGACCAGCACTGCTGCTACTACTATTACAAACGAAGGTTTCGTCGTGCCTTATAACCACAATAACAACAACTAACAACAATCTGCCATCTTCACCCCAAGGACAGCTCGTTATTATTCTATGTTATTTATTAGAAAATAAATTGTTGAGTTCGTTCAAATCTTAATCCTGTGTTGTCTATTCTTTTTGCTTGTCACCATACGCTTCGTAACATAACATGCGCCTCAAATTATACATTGAAAAATGAAACTACAGAATAGTAAAAAAATAAATAAAAAAGTTAAATAAAAAAAAAATGGTACTTGTGCAGTTTAGTCAAGACATTAAAAATGAAAGATCGAAAAAAGTTTAAATTGTATGTATCCGTTATGGAACAAAGTTCTCCGAAAAAAAATTTCACTTAATTTCATCAAGTAGTTTTTTTTTTTTTTTTTTTTTTACAGCGAAAAAACAATTTGTTATGATACCGAGCAAAATGTTCGATTTTTATGAAGAAAAGCTAGTATTAAAGATGGGAGGGGTGTCAGCGCTTTAAATGGAGTTGTCTCATTTCTAAAATTCAAACAATTTTTTTTTTTTAAATCCAAGATGGCTGCCTTCAGCGCGCTCTCATAAAAACGTGTTTTTCCGCTGTAAAAAAAAAAAAAAAACTACTTGATGAAATTAAATGAAATTTTGGTACTGGTCGCGATTAGAGTTCCCTGCCGAACACCCTAAAAAAACACTGACTTCTCCCTACGCATGAGCAAAGGACATGTTTTAGTTGCCATAGTAACTAAACGATCATGAATTTTTATCGATTTTGTTTTACTGTTTATGAATATTGAAATAAAAGACATTACTACACATTTATTAATAATATCTCACTTTTAATCACTTTTATCGACTTTTTTTTTTACTGTTTATGTGTCACTTTTATCGACTTTTTCTTTTCTTTTTTAAATAGCATTTTCTTTTTTAAATGACTACGTTTTACTGTTTATGTCTCACTTTTTTATATTGTACTAGTGCACTTATTGATCCGTGCTGAAATAACGTTATTATTTAAAAAGCCATTCTTAACATGGGGAAGGATTTTGTACCTATTCTCTACTTTAACCTTACAATTGAATAAAAAAACATTAAACTTTAATTAAGCTTAGAAATACGATTTAAAATATAGCGCGGATCATAAGTGCACTAGCACCCATTTTTTTATTAATAAATGTTTAGTAATTATTTTTCTTTTAATATTCATAAACAGTAAAAACGCCGTCATTTATAAAGAAAATGCTATTTAAAAAAGAAAAGAAAAAGTCGATAAAAGTGACACATAAACAGTAAAACAGTAAAAAAAAAAAAAAAGTCAATAAAAGTGATTAAAAACAAAGGCGATAAAAGTGAGATATTATGCAAATTCGCCTAAAAAAGTAGAATCTCATTTTACGGAATTAACTAAGAGTGTTAATTTACAATAACACCTATGGCACCATTGGCACTTCTGCATGTCAGTAACATGAAGCGAATGCGTGTAATTTAGTTTCAAGAACCGCCGACAGATGTCGTTTGTCAGCCAAAGAACCGGGGTCGATAACTATTGTTGTAATGAAAAAAAAAAAAGTTTCATTCAACACACAAAACTAAAAACACATAGAAATGAAAAAAGTTGGGAAATTATTTTAATATTCATTTTAAGAAAATGCTATTAAAAAAGAAAAGAAAAAGTCGATAAAAGTGAGACATAAACAGTAAAACGTAGTCATTTAAAAAAGAAAATGCTATTTAAAAGTCGATAAAAGTGACACATAAACAGTAAAACAGTAAAAAAAAAAAAAAAGTCAATAAAGGTGATTAAAAGTGAGATATTATAAATAAATGTGTAGTAATGTCTTTTATTTCAATATACATAAACAGTAAAACAAAGTCGATAAAAATTCATGATCGTTTAGTTACTATGGCAACTAAAACATGTCCTTTGCTCATGCGTAGGGAGAAGTCAGTGTTTTTTTTAGGGTGTTCGGCAGGGAACTCTAATCGCGACCAGTACCGAAATGTTTTTCAGAGAACTTCGTTCCATAACGGATACATACAATTTAAACTTTTCTCAATATTTTCATTTTTTAATGTCTTGATTAAACTGTATAAGTACTGTAACATGTTTATTCAGCTCGAAAAACATACATTGTTTACCGATGTATTGGAAAATTTAAAAAGGCGCCCGACTCTCTCTTTGAGATAGTAAGTTTGGGAAAAGGAGTTAAAAATAAAAAAAATATGAAAAATACTGTTAAAAACCCACCGAATATATGTCAGCCTATGTTACGTTATTGAGCAAGTTTCTAACAGTATTTTGTCTAGTTTTTTATTTATAACTCTTTTTCCTAAACTTACTGTGTCAAAGAAAGTCGGGTGCCATTTTAAATTTTCCAATACATCGGTGAACACTGTATGGTTTTCGAGCTGAATAAACATGTTACATTAAATAAAAACACTAGAAAATTAACCACTTAGGTAGAAAAGTAACTTATCTTGCCTTTGATAACATTTATTTGTTATATATTTGTTTTTTCACAATTTTTTTCGAATCTATGTGTACGGTAATACAAAGACAAACTACAATTCAGTGCTTGCTTGTATAGATCGACTTCAATGGCGGACAATTTTGGATTGCTAAAATCCGGCGGTAATGAGTTACAACGGCCGAACGACAACTGCACAAAAGGAAACCTAAAACGGAAAAAGATAGCGAAAAAAAAAAAACACTGTGATTTATTTGTTCGTTGCTTTATTGCATTATAAAAAAATGCAATAAAATTTACAAATCTACTTGACGACAGAAATTTAAAACCGACCTCTTCGTGTCCAAATCATCCTGAAATCATGCCCAAAACTAAAATAAGAATACCATATAAAAATTGGTGAAGTTGAGATAAGTAGGTCCCACAGACGAGCCTTGTTCTGACATTCGGAAAATTTAGGTTAACAACCGGTGAAGCTCCTGAAAAGTAACCCTTTTGAATGAAGATGGATATAAACAATATTTTTAAAATTAATTTCTAAATTTTACTTAAAAACAAAATGTAAACATAGATAAACAAAATATTTTAGAAAATAATTTCTTAATTTTAGATAAAAAATGATTGTAAAGATTTTTTTTTTAAAATAATTATTGAAAAATATTACAACTTTGATGTCTTCAAGTCCAACATAAACAAATTCCTGATGAACCGCCCCTTAAGTAAGACACTTTATCAAATCTCCAATACTAACGATTATTATGGTACTATTAATTACTATTGATTACTGTACACGCAATAATCCTTATCCCCGAGTGGCTTCCAGGCCTTGATAAATGGTGACCTCCATGTAAAAAAAAAAAAAATGTTTACATAGCTGGTTCTTGGGGATAATAGGGGCGCCTGAAACCTCTCTTCCAAAACGAAAAAAGCTTTAGTGTTTTTACTATTTTGAAGCGCTTTTTTTTTTCTTTTTTTTTTTTAAGTTTGAAACACAAGTAGTGGCTAGTTAACTTACAACAACAAGGGCAGAAATTCTTCAAGGTTTAAATGTATTGTAATGCTTTTATGGTGGTCGAAAAACGTTTTTCAGCCGCCATATTACTTCCTATTTACTTGCCTCCCCACGAGGACAGAGTTAGACACAAGGTCGGTTTTTAATATAGAGAAGCATTTATTACTAAAAAACGAAATGGTGAAATATAAAAGCAAGTTAAGCTAAAAGTAAAAAAACGAATTTTTTTTTAATTCCAAGAATTAAAAAAAGAAAAAAATTCAAAGAAATTCCAAACATTTATTACTATAAACATAAGGAAGAAGTAAAACATAACAAACAAGTGAAAATAAACGCAAGATAAGTCAACGTAAAAAGGAAAACAGATTTTTAAACAGCAAAGTTCAAATGTTTGTTTGCATAAAGCAAAAGGATGTGTCCTCTGTAGTATCAGATCTGATGGAATGGTTAACTGTAGGTATAGACAGTTTCATACCCTCGAAAAAGTTCCAGCACAAACCTAACAGCCAGCCGTGGTTCTGCCCAGAATGCGCTGCTGCCATTGCGCACAGAAATCATTTTTTCCATTGTTTCCAACGTAATAGATGTACTGAGACTAAAGCTGCTTTCAGGACCGCCAGCAACCACTGTAAAAAAGTAATAAAGAAGGCGAGAGAGTTCTATGCTCAGTCCGTCAAGTCCAAGGTAGCTGAGCAGCGGCTTGGTTCCCATCAGTTCTGACAAATAGCGAATAGAATTCTCAACAGAAGTGTGTGTTCTATCCCAACTATCATCAATGGTCCTGAGGTAATCTTGTCAGCATCAGACAAAGCCAATCTCTTTGCCAAGAACTTTGCAGCTAATTCTACCCTTTACGACCAAGGCTGCCAACCCCGTGTATTTCCTTGTATATCAGAAAACATGCTATGTGACATACAAATATCTGTGTGTGATGTTGCCAAGCTAATCAAAAACTTTGATTCACATTCAGCATTTCAATTATAGTGCTCAAAAGGCTTCAACCGGAACTAGCGCCCATGCTTACAAAGTTATTTAAGCGTTGTCTTATGAAAAAATGCTTTCTTTTTTTTTTTACATGGAGGTCACCACTTATCAAGGCCCGAAGGCCACTCAGGGATAAGGGTTATTGCGTGTACAGTAATCAATGAGATAGTATTGTAGTAATCATTAGTATTGGGGGTTTTGATAGAGTGTCTTACTTAAGGGGGCGGTTTGTCAGGAGTTAGTTTATGTTGGACTTGAAGACGTCCAAGTTGTAGTCAGGTGGGAAACAGGCAAGCGGCAGAGAGTTCCACTGGCATGCAGTTCTAAGAAAGAAGCTTTGCTCATGGAATCTACGTTTGGATTTAGGCACAGATAAAGAGTGGGGAAAATTGACAGTAGTTTCAGCCAGACGGGTGTTTCTCATGAACACAACATCTTGGAAAATCTCATCAGTATACCCTGTATTTAAGAATGCAGGTGATCGCTCATCTCCCTCTCAGTACAGACCAATAAGTCTCCTATGCATCATTAGTAAGCTGCTGGAATCTGTGCTAAATAAAAAGTAGTCAATCATCTCAGCAAAAATAACCTTCTTAGTGACATGCAATATGCTTACAATTATATCCCATAGGATTGGCGAATCCCTTGACGGAGGTTTCATCTCAGGGGTAATTGCTCTTGACATATGAAAGGCCTTTGATAAGGTATGGCATAAAGGTCTACTCCACAAGATCTCCAGTCATAGCTGGAAATGTCTTCTCAACTATTAGATTATTTCTCTCTGATAGGTTCTTAAGAGTAGTGGTTGATGGACAGAAATTAGCTCTCAGTATTAATGCTGGAGTCCTCAGGGGTCCATCCTGAGTCCAACTCTCTTCCTGATCTACATCAATGATCTTCCAAACCACATCCTTATCATTCGTAGACAGTTATGCTGACGACACTACCATCGTTGGTAGCATTTTGAAGACTGTAAACGACCAAGTTCTCTCTGACTCTCTCTCTTCTGATCTTGAGCATGTGGTACATGGGTGATGTGGTGTGATGCACACAGGGCCTTTGAGCGTGTAGTGTTGTAGCTTAGTGAATGTGTAGAGTGCTTAGCTGCTTGGCTTTCAGGTGCTTTGCTCCTCTTGCTTCCAGCTGTAACCGCCACCTATACTCGCAAGAGTGAAGGGGAGGCAGTTTAGTAAGCCCTGCCCACTGGTGGTTAGAGCGTCTCACTGGTCAAGACTCGCATGCCACCTCCTCGTGGTACATCACGGTTTAACTGGGTACCTTGCGGCCCCAGGCTAAGTGTATGTGGGATCTCGGAGTAGTCTGGAGCCCCAGAGGTGTTGAGTGCATGGCCCTCCGGCGTGAGGACACGCCCTGGCTTACACCAATCCAGACCCCAGCTATGTGGTCAAATAGCAAAATGTCATCTCGGCAGCAGGAGTTGGCAGTCATGGTATGAGCGCAGCTGATATATTTTTCAACCACCGGTCTCCCATGGCGGATCACTGAGCGGATGAATCAAGAACGATCAACGGTCAGGGATCATCACCCAGTTAGCGGGTACTGCGGGGCAACCTACCACTGCTCCAGCTGTCGCACTCCTGTGCTCCGCTGGGGTCCGCAATGTTGGGTCCAGAGGTGGATGTTCTGTTCTGGGCATGCACTCATCCACTACTTCCCTGCCCCGGCGCTTGACGTTTCAGGCAACTACTATGGATATGTCAAGAATAAATTCTCAGCGACTGGCAATTCGGGAGCCCCCTGCAGTCGGGGGTGCTGTCGTTGCTCGGCAGGGCCCGCGTTCTAGGCAGGCGCGCCCCGGTCGACATCCTGCTACTGCCTCCCCACTACACCTGGCCTGCTGGAATGTCCGCTCCCTTGGGGTGACTTCCTCTCTTGACAGTTTTCATCCTCGGAAGTCTGCTGTTATCGACCTGGAATTACTCCGGTTGGGGGTGGATGTCTCAGCACTAGGCGAGACATGGCTCACTGGAAATGGCTCCATACGTGAAGCTAACTTCACATTTTACTGGACTGGCTACCCTGACTTGGAGAGACCAAAACATGGAGTGGGTTTTGCCATCTGCAACAAGCTGCTCAGCTTTGTCGAAACTCCCGTCGCCATCTCTCCCAGATTAATGTCACTACAGCTACACACCACCTCTGGTCCAGTGTCCCTATTGTCTGCCTACGCCCCAACCCTCACCTCGCCGGATGACCAGAAAGATGCTTTCTATCTCCAGCTGAGTGAGACCCTCTCCAAAATCGACCGCGGTCACCGCATAATCATCCTGGGTGATCTCAACGCTCGAGTAGGCAGTAACACCAATGCCTGGCCTGATGTCCTGGGTCCTCACGGAGTGGGCTCTATGAATGAAAATGGACAGCGTCTTCTGGAACTCTGTGCTACACACAGGCTGTGCATCCCATCAACCTTCTTTAAGGGCTCACCGTGGTCGAAGATGACATGGCAACACCCACGCTCTAAGCGCTGGCACCAGCTGGACCATGTGATCACTCAAAAGAAGCACCTCCAGGATATCATCCACTGCAGGACAATGCACTCTGCGGACTGTGACACAGACCACTCACTTGTGCGCTGTAAGCTTAAACTAAAGCCAAAGAAAATCCACCTGTCTTGCTCAAAACCACTTTCAACGCTCAATGTTCTTGCTACTAAGTCCAAGGAGAAATGCCAACATTTTCAAGCTTCAATACAATCCACCTTTGGCCAGTCTGCACCCCCTCAGGATGCTGCCTCTGCCTGGCTGCGGATTCGTGACACTGTTGGAGTTTGCGCACTCTCCAGTTTTGGTAGACGTACAGTAAAGCAGCCGGACTGGTTCAGACACCACGCGGACACACTCCATCAAGCACTAGCAGAAAAGCGAGCGGCAAGACTGGCTGTGAGGCAGGACCCCTCTCCTCAAGCTACTAGCCTCTGGAAGCAGAGCCGCTCAAAAGTGCAGCGCCTAACTCGAGAGGCTAAACACAACTATTGGAGTGACATCTCCAAGCGTGCTGAAGACTGCTCTGCCACCGGCAACACCGGTGGCATGTACCAAGCTCTGAAAGAGGCTCTAGGTCCTCCTGTGAAGAAATCATCTCCTTTGCGATCTCTGACCGGAGAACTACTCACCAATCCTGATGATCAGCTTGACCGTTGGGTGGAGCACTACAGCTCACTGTATGCTCAACCTGTAGCAGCTAGTGAGGCTGCTATAATAGCTGCTGTTCCCCAACTACCAGTCCTCCATGAGCTAGATTACGACATCACCATCGATGAAGTACACAAGACCATCAAGCTACTGAGGAACAACAAAGCCCCCGGCGTGGATGGGCTACCTTCAGAAATCTTCAGATGCGGTGGTGACTCACTAACTGAGGAACTCCATCATCTCTTCTCAATCTGCTGGAATGAAGGTACTATTCCCGATGAACTTCGTAACGCCAACATAGTTACCCTGTATAAGAACAAAGGGTTTCGCTGCGACTGCAACAACTACCGTGGCATATCTCTACTTTCCCAGCCTGGAAAGATCTATGCCCGTTTAGTCCTGCCACGTCTCCAGATTATTGCCAACAGAATTCTTCCTGAGAGTCAATGTGGCTTTCGACCTGGCCGCTCTACCACTGACATGATCTTTTCTGTTCGTCAGATCCAGGAGAAATGCATTGAGCAAGGCCGTCCTCTCTATGCAGTTTTCGTTGACTTGACGAAGGCCTTTGATTATGTTAACAGATCAGGGCTATTTCTAGTCCTCCGTCTACTGGGCTGCCCTCCCAAACTCCTGAAAACCATACAAGAATTTCACGATCAGATGAAGGCTACAGTACAGTTTGAGGGCTCTCGTTCTAAAGAGTTCCCCATCTCTTGTGGTGTCAAGCAAGGCTGCGTGTTAGCTCCTACTCTGTTCGGAATATATTTCTCAGCTGTTCTGCGCCGAGCCTTCCCAAACCCAACTGGAGTGCTCCTTCACACTCGCAGTACTGGAGGCCTATTCAACCTGGCCAGACTACGCTCAAAAACTATGGTTAACCGCGTACAGATCCGTGAACTCCTGTACGCTGATGATGCTGCCTTCATCGCCAACTCGGAGGTTGAGCTTCAGGCAATGTGCTCCTCCTTTGCTTCTGCCTGCGAGGAGTTTGGTCTCAAAATCAGCCTAGGCAAGACGGTGGTCTTTGCCCAGCCTGCTGGGCTTTCACCCATAATAACCGTAAACAATCATGTACTGTCAAACGTCACCAAGTTCACTTACTTGGGTTCTACAGTTGATAACACCAACAGTCTTGATTGTGAACTGGACTCCCGCATTGGAAAGGCATCAACAACTTTCGGCAGGCTTAGTGAGAGAGTCTGGAAGAACAAGTCCCTCTCGCTACACCTAAAGATCAAGGTTTACGAGGCCTGCATCCTCAGCACTCTCCTGTATGGCAGTGAGACTTGGTGCACCTACCGCCGACACGAACACCGTCTGAACGCCTTCCACTTCCGATGCCTGCGCACAATTCTTGGATTCACATGGAAGGATCATGTACCAAACACAGCTATCCTCTCCACGACCAAGAGTACTGACATGTACACAGTGCTGCGCATCCGTCGCTTACGTTGGGCTGGCCACACCTGCCGCATGGACGACAGCCGGCTACCAAAAGCACTTCTCTTTGGAGAGATAGCTGATGCCCCTCGCTGTGCTGGCAGGCCACGCCTCCGCTACAAGGATGTCCTGAAACGTGACCTCCAGGTCTTCGGCATCCCTCACAACACTTGGGAAACCTCTGCCGGCAACCGAGCAAAGTGGCAAGCTGCTATAAGATCTGGTGCCAAAAGATCCTGCCAGCAATACACAGACTTCCTGAACTGTAGAAGACTGAAGCGCCTTGCCAATCGTCGTCCTCGACGTTAAGGGCCTTTGTTGTTGTTGTTGTTGGTACAATGGGGAAAAAGTGGCTGGTTACTTTTAATGCATCTAAAACTCAGCTTCTATCCTTACATCATCAACGCTCTGCTGCCCAGCTGCAATCAATTGAAGTGAATGGCTCTCGTCTTGGGGAGGCTTCATGTTTTGACAAGCTTCTGGGCTTGACCTTTACTCCCGATCTGAAATGGAACACATATATCAAATTCATTGCACAAAGTCACTGGAAAAATGGTGGGATCCTTCTACCGCTCCAGTAGATATCTCACTCCTGATGCAATTCTCTACCTATATAAAAGCCAGGTTCGACCAACGATGGAGTACTGTTGCCACATCTGGGCAAGAGCTGCTAGAAGCAGCTTATCCTGCCTTGACAGAGTTCAAAATAGACTTCGTAGCTTAGTGGGGGATGCCCTTTTCTCTTCCCTGCACCCTCTTTCCCACAGAAGAGACGTTGCGAGCCTGTCCCTGCTTTATCTTTATTTTCATGGAAGGTGCTCATCTGAACTTCAATCTATGGTCCCCCCTCGCCAGAGTTTCACGAAAAACACTCGTCTAGCCAGAACCACTATCAACAATTTCCCACACTCTTTATCTGTGCCTACACCTAAACGTAGATTCCATGAACAAAGCTTCTTTCTTAGAACTGCTCGCCTGTGGAACTCTATTCCGTTTGCCTGCTTTCCAGCTGACTACAATCTGATTGTCTTCAAGTCCAACGTGAACAAGTTCTTATTGAACGATCCCCCTAAGTAATCTAAGTTATAAAATTCCCACTAATGTTTACTATGCTAAAATCACAATGACAAATCCATTAACCCTTATCCTCGAGTGGCCCCTGGGCCTTGATAAGTGGTGACCCCCATGTGAAAAAAAAAAAAGGTTAATTTACTTTCTATATCCATCATTCAAAGGGTCAATAATGGTAGAAGCACCAGTCACATTTCACGTGACCTAACTGTTCAGATTTTTCAGAACGAAGCTCGTCTGCGGGACCTACTTATCTCAGCTCCACCGCAGCAGTGTAAATACATCACAAGGTTACTCCCCTCTCCCGTTTTTGGGACCAGTTACAATGTGGGACCAGATCAGTGTTGACTACGGTGAACATTTGAAACAGCAGTTGTCGCTGGTGTTACGAAGTTTATTAGATAATGTTTTTTCTAATCCGTCGATGTAAACAAAATATTAAAAAGGTCTCAAAATCAGCATCAAAATAAAGTCAAATATAAAAAATTAACAATATTGATTTTTATTTAACATAGCAAGGAATAATGAATCATACTTTTATTGTTGATGTATTTTTTATGTGTGTGCCGATGCAACACACGAGCAAGAAAATAATAAATGAATTAAAAGTTTGATGTTTGTGAAAATGTGGAAATGTTCTTAATTTGGATATGTTTTTTAAAGAAAGAATCCTGATATAAAAGCAATGTTTGTAACTGGTGTATATAGTCGCTGGGACTATATATATATATATATATATATATATATATATATATATATATATATATATATATATATATATGTATATGTATATATATATATATATATATATATATATATATAATATATATTTTAAAACAAGCTGATAAGTTGAGATTTATATGTGAAATTAAGAGCAAGAGAGAAAAATCTTTCTCTGACTGAAGCAGAATGTCAGTTTCTTTCTTTTTACGAAAAGGAAAATAAAGTTTGTAATTTTAATCAGTTCCATGAATATATCTGATGCAATACAAAGTTATATATTTTCTTTTGGCAATTAATCCAGTGAGATTTACAAGTTCCAGGTGTAAGGCGTGCAAAATCATATTAGCAGTTTTAACGTCGCGAAATGGAGCAAGCGTCATGGTGGTTGTTAACACTTCAAGGGAAATCTGACTCGACTGATTGGGTCTCATGCACAGTGTCTTTTTTATGGGTGTAGATTGGCTCCAGCGAAAGCTGTTAGAAAAAATATTTTGAAATTTGCTTTCTCTGCCGATTGGATGAAAAGTCAACACCTTTGTCACGTGGAGTGCTTTCAACCCTGTCCACTACAATTACCAAGTTTTGCTATATATTGTGTAATATTTGCTTGGGTGTAGATAACAGATGTACACGCAACTGAAACGCTCCTTGTCCAACCACTTTTAATGTCTGGAGCGAGTCACTACAGGCCTAAGTTTCATTTTTTGTAGTTGGTTTTCGGTTTTTATCATAAGTCCCTATTTACTTGCCTCTCCACAAGAGTAGAGTTAGACACATGATCGATTTTTAATGTACAGCTCTCTCTAGGCACTCCTTTGGCGAGGGAAGAAAAAAGTGCATCAGTAGAGGAAGATTTCTCCTTCACTAATCGAGGACTGAACAACCTTAGGAGGTGCAACTTCCCAGGCTTTATCTTGAGGGATTCCTGCTGAGGAATGCCGATGGGACTGTTCAGTTAATTTTTGTTAATCCAGAGGGCCCTCCCCCACACACACACTTGTGGTACGCTGTTAACTAATATAACAAATTTTATTTCCTTTTGTTGAAAAAAGAAGAAACATTTTTCTCTAAAGAAAACATGATTGCCTCAGTCGGAGGAAGGTTTTTCTCTTTTCCTCTTTTTGGTACAGTTCTTTTACTCAAGTTCTATTAGACTCTATTAAAGAAATATATATAAAGTCCTCATGACTATTCCTGGTTCTAAAAACCTAACATTTATTTCCAAGAAACTATATCCAAGACCTATGAACATCTTATAAATCATTTAATGACTTAATCTTTCCCTCGTGTGTTGACAAGACACACACATATAAAATACAACAAAAGATGATTTATCTTTATTGTTAAATAAAACTTAATTATAAATGTTAAACTTTGTTTGACTATTATGCAGGATCTAACATTTTTATTGTTTTTGGTTTTGGTGAAGTGTGAGCAATTTTTATCTATGTGCACATCGCTGATATGACACTAGAATTGAAGATCGGCCATTCCTCGTTACCAGCCATTACGCTCATTCCGCTTACTATTACAGGTGCTTCTACAGAATTGGAATGTGATTTTGTAGTTTTCAGATAAAAGACAAATTTCTACTGATTTTTTTGTCAATTCTAATAAATTACAATGTTAGCTTCCAAATCATGCAGTCAAAATTACCTGAATATTACTGAATTATTAAACAAAAAACAACTTTAATCGTGTTAGCAGGTGAAAAATTACTGCAATCTTGTTTAAATCAAAACGGATAATTACCTCCCTTTTGAACTCCCCTGTGTTTTACTATTGTTTTCATCAAATTCTTTTTTTATTTTCTTTAATAAATAATTTTCGTAATTTTGAGATATAATCATCGTAAAAATACGAGGAATACGTGAATACCATTGTTTCCATGTGAAATTCAGTTTTATACGATTTCTGAAATTTCGTCCCAATAGTGTAAAAGCGCAAAAAAAAAAAAAAGAAAATTATCAACTTAACTTCCTTAAGCTCCAATCTCTGAACCAGTCAAGATTGAGATAGTGACTGTATTTTTCCATCTGCACTTTCTACACTAAATTGTTTAAGAGTAATGCCAAAACTGATTTCACTCTAAATAATTTGGGTGACTCAAATAGAAATTAACTCATTTTCTTAAGTCCAGAGTTGAAAATGCTAGAATCTATAAAAGTTGAGACTATAAATTTGACTTCTACTCATAATTCAGAGATATTTAGGGTTTAGGGTTTTAATTTGCTGTTTAAAATGGTTGCGATACAAACTCATTTCTGGCATGCTAAAACAATTTGCAATAAACAATTTCTTTTTGCCCCAATTTTGTTTACACAATAGCAAAAATCTGCTTAAAGTGATTATTACATAAATAATGAATGCATTGTAAGTTGCGTCAAAACTATAAACCGTGCATTCAATATTATGTGCTAAATATATTTCTATTTAAAAATAGATGAGAGGAGCATCATCGGCCTTGCCTGATTGTAAAATATGCTTTAATATTTAATTCATGCCAATTTTGTATCTATTATTACAGAGTCAATATAATACTGATTTTGAAAGTTTGTTCGAACCATTGACAGATAGAAAAGATTTTAAAATTAAATCACTTCAAGTTATGAATGAATTTTCACATGCGCAAAAGTAATAGAAATATGTTGGCAAGTCGAAATGAACATTTTGCGTACAGATGAATAACGCGTACAGAAATATGTTGGCAAGTTGAAATCAACTTGCCAACATATTTCGCGTTATTCATCCATCCAAACAAAGATTTTATTCCTTATAAACCATCATTAGTGTATGATTAGTATTTTCTATTAATTTCAGTGTTATGTGACCAGTAGTTCAATAGTTTATTGGTTAAATATTCTCACACAGAGACACATACATGTATTGTTTTATAAATAGATTTTTATTTAAAATGAGTGTAAAATAAAATGGTTTATTTTAAATTCGTTTTAGATTTTATTTTTTAAATAAAAACAAAATAATTTGGTGTCATTAATCAATATTTATCAAAAGTTCAGTGTCTTTTTATTTTAATGAAATCCAAAGAATGATGTTGATGAAATTTCTGAATTTTCAAAAAGTTTCACTCTGCCTTCAAAAATACTAAAATTGCTCTAACTCCTTGACTTTTGTCAACTCTGTTTTGCTCCATTTATCAACCACTTTTTCTTTTTCTTCAGAAAACACAGGAAAACAAGCAGTTCCATTATTAATGAACTTGATGATCTCTTAGATGAAATGGATGACATAAAAGATGCAAGTTTGTTCTTCTGAAATATTTTCTTGATTCCATTTAATTTTAGAAAATGAAAATATCCCAAAATATTTTGTTAATAGCTTTGGGTTGTATGTTTCATCACATTCTTCTGGATTCAATAAGGTAAAACCCAAAATATTGAAAAAAAAAAAAAAAAAAAAAAAACTGAATATATAAGTTTAAAATGTACAAAAAAATATATGATTTTATTTTATCTGATAAATAAAATAATTTAATTTTAATAAATTCCTTTTTATTTGCTCCAAATGAGGGAAAAGTTGTGTTTTGTTTTCGTCATCAAACTTAGATGTTGGGAGATGGCATTAACATGGATATGGTATTTCTTAAGATGATAGCTAGGGGAATGGAACATCCAAATGGTCTCTTGCAACTTGTTTTTATAAGTGACTATCATCTGTTAAATGTTTTGTATGAATCATAAAATTTATTGTATTTTTTGACATTTAAAAAAAGTTTCAACAAAATTGCATTCAATTGCAATTATCTGATTAGTAGCTAACAGCATCTACTGACATTTACAGTGGAATGAGTCATCACAAGATTATTTTCCATCTATTCCCCATTTTCTTTGGCTGAGACGAAATAATGCCATTTTTTTTTTTTTATTAGACCTCGTATATAATCATTTTAATAATTATCTGCCCATGAAAGCTTTTCTTTGGCGAAAACATTAACATTGTATAGATAATAAAATTTGGGTGTGGGATGGCCGGTCTTGCTGCTTTTTCTACCAACCAAGAATGTTTCCCTTGTGGATAGAACAAAATTTGACTGGTTAATATTAGATTTGATTAATTTTAAACTTTTTCATCAATTTTCATTATATTTAAACTCTATTTTCACATTATGCTTAACCTGAATGAACATCTCATTTAAGCATGTGCTAAATCATCTAAAGCAATTGTCCTGTTAGTCTTTACCATCGATGCAATATACACTTTTAACACTTTGACAATTTTTCATCAAAATTCCAAAATTATTTCATATCTGATACGTTTTGAAGTTAATTAAATGTTTATTAATTCGTTTATAATTTTATATTTCTTATTGTTTCACTCTATTTTCACATTATGACTGATTTATTAGTTGATCTAATTCTGCAATTAAATGTCAGTTCAGTTTGCTGGTCATGAATTAAAGGCCAAGCTCAGTATTGCTAATGCAGTGAAAACAGTTATTGATAAATTTATGACAATTCCAAAGCAAATATTTCTCATAGAATTTTTATTTCTTTTTATTTTTACAAAATATTTTCCATACAACATAATGTTTGTTTGTTTGTTTTTTTTTCCAAGAAAATAATTTGCTTCATTTAATTTAGAAATTAAAACTATTAAAAATATTTAAAAAGTTTGTTTTTATTGAAAGATTTTACTTTTTTTCTTTTTAGGAAAATCCAAATAACAAAGATGCATGCTCCAAAAGTCAAACCTTCTCACAAACTCTTTTCCACATGAAGTAGGTATTTAATTGTGAATTTTATTTTATGCATTTTAGTTTATTATTTATTTTATTGTGTATTATAGTTTATTATTAATTTTATTATGCATTTTAGTTTATTATTTATTTTATTATGCATTTTAGTTTGTTATTATTATATTTTAATTTATTATTTATTTTATTGTGCATTTTATTTTATTATTTATTTTATTATGCATTTTAATTTATTATTTTATTATGCATTATAGTTTATTATTATAATATTTTAATTTATTATTTATTTTATTATGCAGTTTATTTTATTATTTATTTTATTATGCATTTTAGTTTATTATTTATTTTATTATGCAGTTTATTTTATTATTTATTTTATTATGCATTTTAGTTTATTATTTATTTTATTGTGCATTTTAGTTTATTATTTATTTTATTATGCAGTTTATTTTATTATTTATTTTATTGTGCATTTTAGTTTATTATCTATTTTATTGTGCATTTCAGTTTATTATTTATTTTATTATAAATTTTAATTTATTATTTATTTTATTATGCATTTTAGATTATTATTTATTTATTATGAATTTTAGTTTTTTATTATTATATTTTAATTTATTATTTATTTTATTATGCAGTTTATTTAATTATTTATTTTATTATGCATTTTAGTTTGTTATTTATTTTATTATGCATTTTAGTTTTTTATTATATTTTAATTTATTATTTATTTTATTATGCAGTTTATTTTATTATTTATTTTATTATAAATTTTAATTTATTATTTATTTTATTATGCATTTTAGTTTATTATTTATTTTATTATGCATTTTAGTTTTTTATTATTATATTTTAATTTATTATTTATTTTATTATGCAGTTTATTTTATTATTTATTTTATTATGCATTTTAGTTTATTATTTATTTCATTATGCACTTTAGTTTATTATTTATTTTATTATGCATTTTAGTTTATTATTTATTTTATACATTTTTGTTACTATGTATTTTATTGTGCATTTTAGTTTATTATTTATTTTATTATGTCTTTTTTTTATTATTTTATTATGCATTTTAGTTTATTATTTATTTCATTATCCATTTTATTTTATTATTTATTTTATTATGCATTTTAGTTTATTAGTTATTTTATTGTGCATTTTAGTTTATTATTTATTTTATGCATTTTAGTTTATTATTTGTTTTATGCATTTTAGTTTATTATTTGTTTTATGCATTTTAGTTTATTATTTATTTTTTTATGCATTTTAGTTTATTATTTATTTTATTATGCCTTTTAGTTTATTATTTATTTTATTATGCATTTTAATTTATTATTTATTTTATTATGCCTTTTAGTTTATTATTTCTTTTATTGTGAATTTTAATTCATTATTTATTTTGCATTTTAGTGTGTTATTATTATATTTAAATTTATTATTTATTTTATTATGCAGTTTATTTTATTATTTATTTTATTATGCCTTTTAGTTTATAATTTATTTTATTATACATTTTCGTTCATTATTTATTTTATTATGCAATTTATTTTTTATTTATTTTATTGTACATTTCAGTTTATTATTTATTTTATTATTTATTTTATTGTGCATTTTAGTTTATTATTTATTTTATTATGTTTTTTTATTATTTTATAATGCATTTTAGTTTATTATTTATTTTATACATTTTAGTTATTATTTATTTTATTATGCATTTTAATTTATTATTTATTTTATTATGCATTTTAATTTATTATTTATTTTATTATGCATTTTTGTTTATTATTTATTTTATTATGCATTTTAATTTATTATTTATTTCATGGTGCATTTTATTTTATTATGCATTTTATTATGCATTTTCCTTTATTATTTATTTCATTATGACTTTTAGTTAATTATTTATTTTATTATACATTTTAGTATATTATTTATTTTATTGTGTATTTTAGTTTATTATTTATTTTATTATGCATTTTAGTTTATTATTTATTTTATTATCAATTTTATTTTATTATTTATTTTGTTATGCATTTTAGTTTATTATTTATTTTATTATAAATTTTAGGTTTTTATTTCTTTTATTATGCTGTTTTTATTTATTTCATTACGCATTTTTGTTTGTTATTTATTTTATGCATTTAATTTATTATTTATTTTGTTACGCATTTTATTTTATTATTTATTTTATTATGCAGTTTATTTTATTATTTATATTATTATTAAGTTTATTTTATTATTTATTTTATTATGCCTTTTAGTTTATTATTTATTTTATTATGAATTTTAGTTTATTATTTATTTTATACATTTTTGTTATTATTTACTTTATTGTGCATTTTAGTTTATTATTTATTTTATTATGTTTTTTTTATTATTTTATTATGCATTTTAGTTTATTATTTATTTTATTAGGCATTTTATTTTATTATTTATTTTATTATGCGTTTTAGTTTATTATTTATTTTATTATTCATTTTAGTTTATTATTTATTTTATTATGCATTTTTGTTTATTATTTATTTTATTATGCATTTTAGTTTGTTATTATTATATTTTGATTTATTATTTATTTTATTATGCAGTTTATTTTATTATTTATTTTATTATGCATTTTAGCTTATTATTTATTTTATTACACATTTTAGTTTATTATTTATTTTATTACACATTTTAGTTTATTATTTATTTTATTACACATTTTAGTTTATTATTTATTTTATTACACATTTTAGTTTATTATTTATTTTATTACATATTTAATTTATTATTTTATTACACATTTTAGTTTTTTATTTATTTTATTATGCATTTTAGTTTGTTATTATTATATCTTATTTTATTTTATGATGCAGTTTATTTTATTATTTATTTTATTATTTATTTTATTATGCAATTTATTTTTTATTTATTTTATTGTGCATTTCAGTTTATTTATTTTATTGTGCATTTTAGTTTATTATTTATTTTATTATGCATTTTAGTTAATATTTATGTTATTGTGCATTTTAGTTTATTTATTTTATTGTGCATTTTAGTTAATATTTATGTTATTGTGCATTTTAGTTTATTTATTTATTATGTCTTTTTATTATTTTATTATGCATTTTAGTTTATTATTTATTTTATTATGCATTTTAGTTTATTATTTATTTTATTATGCATTGTAGTTAATATTTATGTTATTATGCATTTCAGTTTATTATTTATTTTATTATGCATTTTAGTTTATTATTTATTTTATTATAAATTTTAGGTTTTTGTTTCTTTTATTATGCTTTTTTATTTATTTTATTATGCATTTTAGTTTCTTATTTATTTTATGCATTTTAGTTTCTTATTTATTTTATTATGCATTTTAGTTTCTTATTTATTTTATTATGCATTTTAGTATATTATTTATTTTATTATGCATTTTAGTTTATTATTTATTTTATTATGCATGTTAGTATATTATTTATTTGATGAATTTTAGTTTATTATTAATTTTTCTTATTGTGAATTTGAGTTTATTATTTTTATTTTATGCATTTTAATTTATTTTTATTATGTTTTTCATTTTAGTTTGTTATTTTATTTTATTGCGTATTGATTTTATTATGCATTTTTATTTATTTTTTATTTATTTTATTTTATTATGCATTATTATTTATTATTTTCTATTTTATTATGCATTTTTATTTATTTTATTTTATTATGCATTATAATTTATTATTTTCTATTTTATTATGCATTTTTATTTTTTTTTTATTTATTTTATTTTATTATGCATTATAATTTATTATTTTCTATTTTATTATGCATTTTTATTTATTTTATTTTATTATGCATTATAATTTATTATTTTCTATTTTATTATGCATTTTTATTTATTTTTTATTTATTTTATTTTATTATGCATTATAATTTATTATTTTCTATTTTATTATGCATTTTTATTTATTTTATTTTATTATGCATTATAATTTATTATTTTCTATTTTATTATGCATTTTTATTTATTTTTTATTTATTTTATTTTATTATGCATTATTATTTATTATTTTCTATTTTATTATGCATTTTTATTTATTTTATTTTATTATGCATTATAATTTATTATTTTCTATTTTATTATGCATTTTTATTTATTTTATTTTATTATGCATTATAATTTATTATTTTCTATTTTATTATGCATTTTTATTTATTTTTTATTTATTTTATTTTATTATGCATTATTATTTATTATTTTCTATTTTATTATGCATTTTTATTTATTTTATTTTATTATGCATTATAATTTATTATTTTCTATTTTATTATGCATTTTTATTTATTTTTTATTTATTTTATTTTATTATGCATTATAATTTATTATTTTCTATTTTATTATGCATTTTTATTTATTTTTTATTTATTTTATTTTATTATGCATTATAATTTATTATTTTCTATTTTATTATGCATTTTCCTTAGTATTTTATTTTATTATTAATTTTTTACATTCTAGTTTATTATTTATTTTATTATGCATTTTTGTTTATTATATATTTTTATTAATGTGCATTTTAGTTTATAATTTTCTTTATGTATTTTAGTTTATTGTTTATTTATTTTGCAATTTTTTTATTATTTATTTTATATTATAGTGCATTTTAATTTATTATTTATTTTGTTAGATTTTTCATTTAAGATTTTATTTTACTAAGTATCTTAGTTTTACATTTATTTTATAGTATTGTGCATGTAAGTTTTTTATTTATTTTATTTTATAATGCTTATACTTTATTATTAATTTAATATTATTGTGCCTTTTAGTTTATTATTTTATTTTATTGTGCATTTCAGTTTATTTAATTTATATTATTATTTATTATTAAGTTTATTATTTATTTAATATTATTGTGCCTTTTAGTTTATCATTTATTTTATTTTGTTATTATTTATATTATGCATTTAAGGTCATTATTTATTGTAGATAACATTTTAGTTTATTATTTATTTAATATTATTGTGCCTTTTAGTTTATTATTTATTTATTATGCATTTTAGTTTATTATTAATTGTATTATATTGTATATTTAATGTTTATTATATTGTTATTTATTTTAGTTCATTATTTATTTTTTTAATATGCATTTATGATAATTATTTATTTTACTAGTTATTATAAATTATTATGCAGTTTTGTTTGTTATGCCTTTTATTATTAATGTTAGTTCATTATTTACTTTATTTTATTATGCATTTTAGTTTATTATTTCATTTTTTATATGCATTTTATTTAATTATTTATTTTAGTCTATTATTTAATTTTATTAGTCATTTAAGTTTATTATTTCATTTTTATTGTTATGCATTATTTTATTAAGCATTTTATGCATTTAGTTTATTATTCATTTTATTTTAATATGCATTTTAGTTTATAATTTTATTTTATGAATTTTAATTTATTATTTATTTGATTTTTATTCGTGATTTTTTTATTATTTATTTTTTATACATTTTAGTTTATTTTTTTATTTTATTATGTATTTTAGTTCATTATTTATTTTATTTTTAATGCATTATTAAATTTTAATTTTTAATTTAATTAAATTTAATTATTAAATTTTAATTTTTAATTTTTTGTATTATCCATTTTTTAGTTTATTTTATTATGCCTTTAATTATTTATTTTACTGTTATGTATTTTATTCTTCATTAACTTTTATCTTAGTTGATGCATAATAAAACATTTTGTTAATTCATTTTGCTTTTGTTTTAAGTAGAAAATGTTTAAAAGAAATTGCTTAAGACAAGACATAAATTTACATTTATGTAAAGAACTAACAAAAATGAAAGCTAATCATTGCAAAAATAGGAGATGCCTACTGACCTTAGTCTTGAAAAGACCATAGCAGTAAGTCTAAGGAAAACAGAGCAGGAATAGAGTTCCGCAAACTTGCTGTCCTTAGAAAGAAGCTGCTAGAACAGAAAGCTGTATTACATATATTAAAACAGCAAATTGATGGAGTCTATATCAATGAGTCAAACAAGCTGGAACAAAGGATGCAGGGAAAGCTCAGACAATTCTGAGGAACACATGCAATTTAAAATATTTGTAAAAAAGACTGAGACTAGCAATAAGAGAATGGTTGCAGTGAAGAAGAAGGGGGGGCAATCAAATTACAGATACGTTTCTGCAATTTATCAAGAACCTTCAAATGCGACACAGATTCACCAGCTTAAATATGACAATATTATTCCATACATGGTCTGATAATAGATTTGTAGAGATAAAAAATAATCTCAGGTGTGAAAAAGTGTTTAGAGCGTTAGAGAGAACCAATTTTATGAGAAGCAGAAACAGCAATGCATTTAATATGTGGAATCCAAGAAAGATTTGATGAAAAAGAAAAACTAAATAGTTTTAAAGTGGATTTCTCATCAAGAACAAAGCCATTTATAAGAATGTCAAAAAGAAAAGGGGCAATGCATATGATTGAAAAAAAGTCTTAACAGTATTAAACGAAACAATCCATTTCTTATCCATAACTTAACAGTATTAAACGAAACAATCCATTTCTTATCCATAACTTAACAGTATTAAACGAAACAATCCATTTCTTATCCATAACTTAACAGTATTAAACGAAACAATCCATTTCTTATCCATAACTTAACAGTATTAAACGAAACAATCCATTTCTTATCCATAACTTAACAGTATTAAACGAAACAATCCATTTCTTATCCATAACTTAACAGTATTAAACGAAACAATCCATTTCTTATCCATAACTTAACAGTATTAAACGAAACAATCCATTTCTTATCCATAACTTAACAGTATTAAACGAAACAATCCATTTCTTATCCATAACTTAACAGTATTAAACGAAACAATCCATTTCTTATCCATAACTTAACAGTATTAAACGAAACAATCCATTTCTTATCCATAACTTAACAGTATTAAACGAAACAATCCATTTCTTATCCATAACTTAACAGTATTAAACGAAACAATCCATTTCTTATCCATAACTTAACAGTATTAAACGAAACAATCCATTTCTTATCCATAACTTAACAGTATTAAACGAAACAATCCATTTCTTATCCATAACTTAACAGTATTAAACGAAACAATCCATTTCTTATCCATAACTTAACAGTATTAAACGAAACAATCCATTTCTTATCCATAACTTAACAGTATTAAACGAAACAATCCATTTCTTATCCATAACTTAACAGTATTAAACGAAACAATCCATTTCTTATCCATAACTTAACAGTATTAAACGAAACAATCCATTTCTTATCCATAACTTAACAGTATTAAACGAAACAATCCATTTCTTATCCATAACTTAACAGTATTAAACGAAACAATCCATTTCTTATCCATAACTTAACAGTATTAAACGAAACAATCCATTTCTTATCCATAACTTAACAGTATTAAACGAAACAATCCATTTCTTATCCATAACTTAACAGTATTAAACGAAACAATCCATTTCTTATCCATAACTTAACAGTATTAAACGAAACAATCCATTTCTTATCCATAACTTAACAGTATTAAACGAAACAATCCATTTCTTATCCATAACTTAACAGTATTAAACGAAACAATCCATTTCTTATCCATAACTTAACAGTATTAAACGAAACAATCCATTTCTTATCCATAACTTAACAGTATTAAACGAAACAATCCATTTCTTATCCATAACTTAACAGTATTAAACGAAACAATCCATTTCTTATCCATAACTTAACAGTATTAAACGAAACAATCCATTTCTTATCCATAACTTAACAGTATTAAACGAAACAATCCATTTCTTATCCATAACTTAACAGTATTAAACGAAACAATCCATTTCTTATCCATAACTTAACAGTATTAAACGAAACAATCCATTTCTTATCCATAACTTAACAGTATTAAACGAAACAATCCATTTCTTATCCATAACTTAACAGTATTAAACGAAACAATCCATTTCTTATCCATAACTTAACAGTATTAAACGAAACAATCCATTTCTTATCCATAACTTAACAGTATTAAACGAAACAATCCATTTCTTATCCATAACTTAACAGTATTAAACGAAACAATCCATTTCTTATCCATAACTTAACAGTATTAAACGAAACAATCCATTTCTTATCCATAACTTAACAGTATTAAACGAAACAATCCATTTCTTATCCATAACTTAACAGTATTAAACGAAACAATCCATTTCTTATCCATAACTTAACAGTATTAAACGAAACAATCCATTTCTTATCCATAACTTAACAGTATTAAACGAAACAATCCATTTCTTATCCATAACTTAACAGTATTAAACGAAACAATCCATTTCTTATCCATAACTTAACAGTATTAAACGAAACAATCCATTTCTTATCCATAACTTAACAGTATTAAACGAAACAATCCATTTCTTATCCATAACTTAACAGTATTAAACGAAACAATCCATTTCTTATCCATAACTTAACAGTATTAAACGAAACAATCCATTTCTTATCCATAACTTAACAGTATTAAACGAAACAATCCATTTCTTATCCATAACTTAACAGTATTAAACGAAACAATCCATTTCTTATCCATAACTTAACAGTATTAAACGAAACAATCCATTTCTTATCCATAACTTAACAGTATTAAACGAAACAATCCATTTCTTATCCATAACTTAACAGTATTAAACGAAACAATCCATTTCTTATCCATAACTTAACAGTATTAAACGAAACAATCCATTTCTTATCCATAACTTAACAGTATTAAACGAAACAATCCATTTCTTATCCATAACTTAACAGTATTAAACGAAACAATCCATTTCTTATCCATAACTTAACAGTATTAAACGAAACAATCCATTTCTTATCCATAACTTAACAGTATTAAACGAAACAATTAAACGAAACAATCCATTTCAATATTATCCATAACTTAACAGTATTAAACGAAACAATCCATTTCTTATCCATAACTTAACAGTATTAAACGAAACAATCCATTTCTTATCCATAACTTAACAGTATTAAACGAAACAATCCATTTCTTATCCATAACTTAACAGTATTAAACGAAACAATCCATTTCTTATCCATAACTTAACAGTATTAAACGAAACAATCCATTTCTTATCCATAACTTAACAGTATTAAACGAAACAATCCATTTCTTATCCATAACTTAACAGTATTAAACGAAACAATCCATTTCTTATCCATAACTTAACAGTATTAAACGAAACAATCCATTTCTTATCCATAACTTAACAGTATTAAACGAAACAATCCATTTCTTATCCATAACTTAACAGTATTAAACGAAACAATCCATTTCTTATCCATAACTTAACAGTATTAAACGAAACAATCCATTTCTTATCCATAACTTAACAGTATTAAACGAAACAATCCATTTCTTATCCATAACTTAACAGTATTAAACGAAACAATCCATTTCTTATCCATAACTTAACAGTATTAAACGAAACAATCCATTTCTTATCCATAACTTAACAGTATTAAACGAAACAATCCATTTCTTATCCATAACTTAACAGTATTAAACGAAACAATCCATTTCTTATCCATAACTTAACAGTATTAAACGAAACAATCCATTTCTTATCCATAACTTAACAGTATTAAACGAAACAATCCATTTCTTATCCATAACTTAACAGTATTAAACGAAACAATCCATTTCTTATCCATAACTTAACAGTATTAAACGAAACAATCCATTTCTTATCCATAACTTAACAGTATTAAACGAAACAATCCATTTCTTATCCATAACTTAACAGTATTAAACGAAACAATCCATTTCTTATCCATAACTTAACAGTATTAAACGAAACAATCCATTTCTTATCCATAACTTAACAGTATTAAACGAAACAATCCATTTCTTATCCATAACTTAACAGTATTAAACGAAACAATCCATTTCTTATCCATAACTTAACAGTATTAAACGAAACAATCCATTTCTTATCCATAACTTAACAGTATTAAACGAAACAATCCATTTCTTATCCATAACTTAACAGTATTAAACGAAACAATCCATTTCTTATCCATAACTTAACAGTATTAAACGAAACAATCCATTTCTTATCCATAACTTAACAGTATTAAACGAAACAATCCATTTCTTATCCATAACTTAACAGTATTAAACGAAACAATCCATTTCTTATCCATAACTTAACAGTATTAAACGAAACAATCCATTTCTTATCCATAACTTAACAGTATTAAACGAAACAATCCATTTCTTATCCATAACTTAACAGTATTAAACGAAACAATCCATTTCTTATCCATAACTTAACAGTATTAAACGAAACAATCCATTTCTTATCCATAACTTAACAGTATTAAACGAAACAATCCATTTCTTATCCATAACTTAACAGTATTAAACGAAACAATCCATTTCTTATCCATAACTTAACAGTATTAAACGAAACAATCCATTTCTTATCCATAACTTAACAGTATTAAACGAAACAATCCATTTCTTATCCATAACTTAACAGTATTAAACGAAACAATCCATTTCTTATCCATAACTTAACAGTATTAAACGAAACAATCCATTTCTTATCCATAACTTAACAGTATTAAACGAAACAATCCATTTCTTATCCATAACTTAACAGTATTAAACGAAACAATCCATTTCTTATCCATAACTTAACAGTATTAAACGAAACAATCCATTTCTTATCCATAACTTAACAGTATTAAACGAAACAATCCATTTCTTATCCATAACTTAACAGTATTAAACGAAACAATCCATTTCTTATCCATAACTTAACAGTATTAAACGAAACAATCCATTTCTTATCCATAACTTAACAGTATTAAACGAAACAATCCATTTCTTATCCATAACTTAACAGTATTAAACGAAACAATCCATTTCTTATCCATAACTTAACAGTATTAAACGAAACAATCCATTTCTTATCCATAACTTAACAGTATTAAACGAAACAATCCATTTCTTATCCATAACTTAACAGTATTAAACGAAACAATCCATTTCTTATCCATAACTTAACAGTATTAAACGAAACAATCCATTTCTTATCCATAACTTAACAGTATTAAACGAAACAATCCATTTCTTATCCATAACTTAACAGTATTAAACGAAACAATCCATTTCTTATCCATAACTTAACAGTATTAAACGAAACAATCCATTTCTTATCCATAACTTAACAGTATTAAACGAAACAATCCATTTCTTATCCATAACTTAACAGTATTAAACGAAACAATCCATTTCTTATCCATAACTTAACAGTATTAAACGAAACAATCCATTTCTTATCCATAACTTAACAGTATTAAACGAAACAATCCATTTCTTATCCATAACTTAACAGTATTAAACGAAACAATCCATTTCTTATCCATAACTTAACAGTATTAAACGAAACAATCCATTTCTTATCCATAACTTAACAGTATTAAACGAAACAATCCATTTCTTATCCATAACTTAACAGTATTAAACGAAACAATCCATTTCTTATCCATAACTTAACAGTATTAAACGAAACAATCCATTTCTTATCCATAACTTAACAGTATTAAACGAAACAATCCATTTCTTATCCATAACTTAACAGTATTAAACGAAACAATCCATTTCTTATCCATAACTTAACAGTATTAAACGAAACAATCCATTTCTTATCCATAACTTAACAGTATTAAACGAAACAATCCATTTCTTATCCATAACTTAACAGTATTAAACGAAACAATCCATTTCTTATCCATAACTTAACAGTATTAAACGAAACAATCCATTTCTTATCCATAACTTAACAGTATTAAACGAAACAATCCATTTCTTATCCATAACTTAACAGTATTAAACGAAACAATCCATTTCTTATCCATAACTTAACAGTATTAAACGAAACAATCCATTTCTTATCCATAACTTAACAGTATTAAACGAAACAATCCATTTCTTATCCATAACTTAACAGTATTAAACGAAACAATCCATTTCTTATCCATAACTTAACAGTATTAAACGAAACAATCCATTTCTTATCCATAACTTAACAGTATTAAACGAAACAATCCATTTCTTATCCATAACTTAACAGTATTAAACGAAACAATCCATTTCTTATCCATAACTTAACAGTATTAAACGAAACAATCCATTTCTTATCCATAACTTAACAGTATTAAACGAAACAATCCATTTCTTATCCATAACTTAACAGTATTAAACGAAACAATCCATTTCTTATCCATAACTTAACAGTATTAAACGAAACAATCCATTTCTTATCCATAACTTAACAGTATTAAACGAAACAATCCATTTCTTATCCATAACTTAACAGTATTAAACGAAACAATCCATTTCTTATCCATAACTTAACAGTATTAAACGAAACAATCCATTTCTTATCCATAACTTAACAGTATTAAACGAAACAATCCATTTCTTATCCATAACTTAACAGTATTAAACGAAACAATTTCTTATCCATAACTTAACAGTATTAAACGAAACAATCCATTTCTTATCCATAACTTAACAGTATTAAACGAAACAATCCATTTCTTATCCATAACTTAACAGTATTAAACGAAACAATCCATTTCTTATCCATAACTTAACAGTATTAAACGAAACAATCCATTTCTTATCCATAACTTAACAGTATTAAACGAAACAATCCATTTCTTATCCATAACTTAACAGTATTAAACGAAACAATCCATTTCTTATCCATAACTTAACAGTATTAAACGAAACAATCCATTTCTTATCCATAACTTAACAGTATTAAACGAAACAATCCATTTCTTATCCATAACTTAACAGTATTAAACGAAACAATCCATTTCTTATCCATAACTTAACAGTATTAAACGAAACAATCCATTTCTTATCCATAACTTAACAGTATTAAACGAAACAATCCATTTCTTATCCATAACTTAACAGTATTAAACGAAACAATCCATTTCTTATCCATAACTTAACAGTATTAAACGAAACAATCCATTTCTTATCCATAACTTAACAGTATTAAACGAAACAATCCATTTCTTATCCATAACTTAACAGTATTAAACGAAACAATCCATTTCTTATCCATAACTTAACAGTATTAAACGAAACAATCCATTTCTTATCCATAACTTAACAGTATTAAACGAAACAATCCATTTCTTATCCATAACTTAACAGTATTAAACGAAACAATCCATTTCTTATCCATAACTTAACAGTATTAAACGAAACAATCCATTTCTTATCCATAACTTAACAGTATTAAACGAAACAATCCATTTCTTATCCATAACTTAACAGTATTAAACGAAACAATCCATTTCTTATCCATAACTGAAGCAAATTTCTACATCAACTGATCTGAGAAAAGTGGGCAAGAACACCAGAATAAAGGATGGTTGTGTCATCAGCATAAATGTTGATTCTCTGAATAATATTCTCTGGAAGGTCATTTATGTAGAGAAGAAACAGTGTTTGATCTAGAATGGAGCCCTGACGAACACCGGCATTGATAGGAAAAGAAAGAGTTACTCACAAGTTTCAATCATAAAGAAAAGGTCTAACAATGTCGAAAACTTTACAACCAATACCATAATATCACAGTTTATGTAGAAGACCAGGATGCCAAACTTTGTTGAATGGCTTCAAAATGTCAAGCATAATGACCCTACCTTCAGCTGAATTATCCCTAAACCAAGATGCCTGTAATAGCTGTTGAATGAAAACCACAAAAACCATACTGAATATCGCTACTAAGAGACTTTTCAGAAAATTAACAAGCCTGCTGTTGACCAACCTTTCAAAAACTTTGCTAATAACAGAGAGAAGACTAACAAGGTAATATTTAGTTGGGTCAAACTGATGACCAACATTTTTGAAGATAAACTCCTACCAACAAGAAGGAAAACAAGATTGAGAAATCTAAAGATTGAATAACTTTGAGAGGATAGAAGAAAATTCAGGTGCACACCATTTGAGAATAATAACAGGAATCAAATCAAGGCTAGATTGGTCAAAATCAGCAAGAATTCTAGCAACCATTTTTGGAGTGATGATTACAGAATCAAGAGTTTTTGAAGGAAAATTCAGAGGAACAGCACCAGAATCATCGATAGAAGTTAGCAAAAAGACAAGCAGAGATCAGCCTTATGTTTAGAATTATTTAATTAATAAAAGAAACAAATCTTTTGTGAAATGGGCTGTCAATATTTATATGATCTAAATCTATATGATTGTGTAACTTCATGTCCTGTATCTGTATGTAGACAAAATTATTTTTAAAAGAATTTTTAACTACCTTCAAGACTAAGATTAGTGAGACTATGTAGCATTGTTTAGCATCATAAAAAAACTTGAAGAACTTCAAAAGTCTATGTAACATCTTTATCCTAAAACGTCTTTCTACTTCTTTCAAGTTGCCTTATTATCTTCCTCTCTTTCCAACTTCCCCGTTTTCCTCATCTCTCTCCTCCATCCCCTCTTTCTCCTTTAGTCCATTCTTATCATTTGTTTTAATGTATTGAAAATAATGTAAGAAATTAACTTAAGCTACAGTTTTAACATTTTTGCTCTCAGGCAACACCAAGTTTTTGGTTTCACCTTTTCCTTAAAAAAATAATGGAATCTATATTTGTTTTAATATATTCCCAGACAACACCAAGTTTCTTATCTTCCTCATTCCCCTTAATAATATTATGAAACTTATCTTTTTGGTGTATTCCCAAGTAATGCTGAATTTCTTGTTTTTCTCTTCTCTGTTAATCATATACAACATAAGAAATGTACTAATGCATTATTGCACACATCTGCTCTATCTAGAGTATTGAGTATCTACTTATTCAGCATACACCACTTACTAAGTGCAACACCATTATAATACACAGACTCTATAAAAGATAGTGATCAGTTCTCATTCAGCATATACTACTAAGTGTAGTATCTGATGATGATGATAATAATAATAATAATAATAATAATAATAATAGACAATAATCTATTCTTAAACACGCATTGTGTCTACCTAGTATATTGAACACTTTCCAGTTTCGTATATATTCCTAAGTGTTAATATATTATTGCATTCACTTGTTCTATCTTGAACATTATTTAATTCATCATCTGCCACATTTCAAGTGTTCTACTGACTGACTATCCAATTGTGGACAGTTTTCCATGGCTTTCACAAGCTTTTTGGCAGCTGGATGTATGTTCACCACTTAGAATATAGTTTGTTTGAAACAAAATTTTACAGCTTGATGCTCTTCCTAACACCAACCTCTTCAAAGGGGCATGTATTTTGTCAAAACATCATCTTGCCATAGTTCTACTTTATAATTAAATACACCTGTTCTATCTAGTGTATTGAGTACTATTGGACTTAACATATGCCAACAGTCCTGGATATGACCTTAGACTATATCCGATGGTAAGGCCTAAGCTTGCGGGCTTTGGGGAGTGTGAAGCCACCCTTTAATTGCCATTGCTCCCAGAGCCACTCTGACCTGGAGTGGTAGTACCTTTTAGGGTCCCAACTATGGGTTAAATAGAAACCAACTTAAAAAAACAAATATACTCTATTAAAAAATTGTTCTTCAAAATTACTGGATTCGGCATTAAATAATCTGAAAAGAGTTGATATGCCATAAAACAAAAATAAACAAATTAACATATGCCATTTACCAATTGTCTTATTGCATCATTGGTTTATTGCTCTCAGGCAACTTCAAGTTTATTATTCGCTATACAACACTATAACAAAACACATTGATCTTATTGCTCCAAGGCAACACAGCATTTAAACACATCTGCTCTACCTAGTATATTGAACACTTTTGGGTTACTATATACCACTTACAAAATGTAATACTGTAACCTACTTTCACTTTTTCTCAGGCAACACTAAGTTTCTTCTCTAACAGGCTATAAACCAAAAACATTGAAGATATTGGAGTTCTATTTTGGATATTTAACACTTTTGATTTAACATATCCCATTTTCTAAATGTAATACTGTATTATTACTATTATTGCTCCTGGGCAACGCCAAGTACCTTTTCTTGTAAACATTATAACAAAACAGTAAATTTCTTTCTCTTATAATGTAAATATGCATACTCTATTTAAGAATGAATATTTTTACATTTAAGATATTTTTACGAGGCAATGCCAATTAAAAATATATCAGCTTTATGGGTAGTTTTGTAGTTTTTACTTTTAACTGGACATGCATACATACACACAGACAGATAAACCTTCAAAAATACTTAGAAGCAATCTCTGGAAAACCAAGCTGTAAGGAAATACAGATAGCAGCCATAAAGGGAACAGTGTCTATTCTTAAAAGAGCCCTCGGATATAAATTTAAATTATAATAGAATCAAGTGTTAGCCCCAGGAAGGAGCTCCTTGATCTCTTCAAACTAACAAAAGTAAAATAAAATAAAAAAAAAAGACAACTCTCCTTTATATAATAGAAAAAAAGATGACATTTTAATAAAATATTTTAAGGCTGTCCTTGCCTACAGTGACACAGAAAACTAAATACATTTACAAGTTATAAACTGCAATTCTTTTAAGGTTGCAAAAATATTATTATACATTATAAGGATGTTTTCATTTTGCTTTCATGAGATTAGTGTAAATCTCAAAACAATCATTGCAGGATGCTAAATCAAAGATGATAATGATATTGATGAAGAGATATTCTACACTGATGAGACTCATGTGATACAAGATAAGCTGATTTCAGATACTTTGCTGAAGAAATGCACTTGCCTCCTAATCTCCATATCTATATATATATATATATAAATCTCAATTGTCGGTTTGTGTGTGTGTGTCTGTCTCGCAAAAACTTTCGACACATGTGACCAACACTGACAAAATTGATATTGTTTGAAAATTCAGTCTCTAAAATTTGTCAAAAACATTTATTCTTTCACCGTCAATTGTTTTCTACAAGGAAGGATTACTTTTTTCGTCAACATTTTTGCAAAGTCACTCGCGACATCGACGTACATATAAAAAATGTTATTTTGAATGGCCATGATGTCAACAGTCGTGTGGGCAAGATGACTAAAGCTTTCCTTTTTTTTTTTTCACCTTTTCCTCATAGCATTACAGGTTCAAGCCTGACTGCCTGCTTACTACTTTTTTTTTTTTTTTCACTCACACAGGTACTTGCTGCTATTTTCATTTTTTTAGGGGTTGGTTAGTTGTTAAAAAAAATTTTTTTAGGGCTCCATTCATCAATTTAAAAAAAAAATTTATTTTTTTTGTGCTCTCATGGGTACTCGCTGCTATTTTCATTTTTTTAGGGGGTTTTGAAACATTTTTTTAAGGCTCTGTTGATCAATACCCTTACCATAAAACCTCTCCACACTCAGGCAATGCTGGGTACCTCCGCTAGTCTATATATATAAAAGGAAAAATGTGTGTGTGTGTTTATATTTCTCAAAAACTTTTCTCAGCTGCATTAGACTGAGTCGAGACTAGTACTATTTGAAAGATCTCTGTCAAATAATATGTGAGAATTAAAAAAAACTCAATTATTTTGTATAGAAATACACGTTTAAAACAAGGTATAGTCGGAAAAAATTGTTCCTTTTTAAACGACTTCGAAAAATATGCACGAGTGTCAGACATTCTTTCTTGATTTGGTTTTAAAAAAAACCTTATTTCGCTGACAGTGTTGTGGGTCAGTGGATAACAAGGTTGCGTCGTTAGCTTCAGTTTTCACACTTGAGCACAAGTAATGGTGGTCTTTTTTTTAAACAGGTTTTTTTTTTAGTTTTTTTAAGTTTTAACATTTAAACAGGTTTCTTTTTTTTGAAAGTTTTAACATTTAAACAGGTTTCTTTTTTTTTTTTAAGTTTTAACATTTAAACAGGTTTCTTTTTTTTATTTTAAGTTTTAACATTTAAACAGGTTTCTTTTTTTTTTAAGTTTTAACATTTAAACAGGTTTCTTTTTTTTTTAAGTTTTAACATTTAAACAGGTTTCTTTTTTTTAAGTTTTAACAGTTAAACAGTTTTTTTGAAAGTTTTAACATTTAAACAGGTTTTTTTTTTAAGTTTTTACATTTAAACAGGTTTTTTTTTTTGAAAGTTTTAACATTTAAACAGGTTTTTTTTTTTTTAAGTTTTTTAAAAGCTTTTTATTTGCCATTATATTTGTCTTATTTCGAGGCTTATATCATGTGATTTTTTTCTTTCTAAAACAAATTCTTTTTTAAAACTGAATTATTTTCATTTAGACTGAGTTCACTTTTTGGGGGTGGGGGGTAACACCTCTCTTCGCCCGGGCTGCCTACTGTGTCTAATTATTTTTCTGGGGGTTACTCGATATCCTTACTACACCACCTCTTTCTACCAGAGCAATGCCGGTTACCTCTGCTAGTATATAATAAAATGACTGCAGAAATTCCCTTCTGGATCAAATTATTGTAGGTTTGCAATAACAGATGCCACATACAAATTCAATGCAGCTAGGCTAGCTTATGTAACTTTCAACACATTTGCAGACACATTACATCATGCTAATCAAGTACTACATTACATCCTAGGAGCAACACTATCACAATTGCATCATCTATAGAGGAAGTGGTACCTATTTTTCCCTCTATATATTAAGACTTACCACTGCCACCAATACCGGAAGGAAATCTACACATTCCACAGATTCTATATTTACACCACCCTTAACTGGCTTATACAAACACATATATACCATTAACATAGTAGCATCAATAAATAATAATGTCTCCCTCGTGAAAATCTGCTGCCTCTGACTGGTTGTTCACTATTTCTTTTATTCCGGAATTAGATCATTTAAATGAACACTTAAGAAGATTATAATATGGAATCGCTATGAAAAATATTCATCCACATGGTATCAATTTCGGTTATTAGACATTTAATTTCCAACATATAACAACAGCAAACGAATTCACTGCTAAGATTAAAACATACACAAACATAGTAGCAAATGTATCTTCTACATTCTTCTATTTGTGTTCGTCAAAACAAATAGCCTAGCATAATACTGTTTTTATTTATTTCTTTTTGTTAACAACTGTTATTTTCTGTTTTTTTTTTTTTTTTTTTTTTTTTTGGTTATAAAATTTTCCGTTATTTGATTTAGTGTACAAATATAATTTCTGTTTTGTTTTTCTATGGAAAGTTAGTTTGGTATTTTTTATGCGCCGTAACCCAGCATCTTTGAAGCCCTAAAAAATTTGATAATCATCTTTTTATTCTTTGTCTATTATGTTTACACGGATTTTAAACTGCAGAAATACCCATTAACTAATTTATTAGGATAAAACTTGTTTTTCTCATTCTGATCCCCTACAAGTGGAGGACGATGTTTGCACAATACATATATGCTGAGGTTTTATGAATAATGTTCACTTATTTTTTTTTTATGCTGATACATTGGACATTCATTATATTCTTTTTGGACTAATTCATTTACTGAATCGAACTGAAATAATCATGTGATTATTCAGCAACCCATTACGAATGTGAAGAGGGGATAGTCTTTTGCAACTATTGCATACTTTCACCTTACAAATAACAAATGCTGTAATAATACTGAACTACCATACACTGTAATCAAACACATATTGCTCTTTCATTGCTCAGACAGAACACTCTCAACATGTAAACACAACATTGGTAAATATTGTTACGAGGAAGCATTTCGATAAAATAATAATAAAAATCAACTGTTTGTTTAAAATGTGTGCTGAAGTATTCTAGGCAGTCCTAATAATCAATTTTAATTCACAAAATAGTTTAAAAGCCAGAGTATAGTAATAGGAAGTTTAGAATGATCTAGAAGGCCCCAGAGGATTCTGCAATAATCTACAATGGGTTATGGTGCCATATAAATAAAGGTGGAGAGGGAAACAGATGAGTTATCAGCTTGTACCTGTTAAGGTAACTCCAGTCTCTGATTCATGGATAAGTCCAGCTGAAAGAATCCAAAACACAAAAAGAAAAATAAATCCCCTCAATCCATGGCAAGTTTGCAGAAACTGTTTTCTGAACTAGTGGTAAATACAATTTTGAAATTTTCTAATTGACCAAAAATTTAAAAGAAAAACAAAAAGGAATCTTATTGTCATTGAATTTCATTATTAATAGAGTGAATAGTCACTCAAAGTCTGGCCTGTTAGCAGTTCTTAATTTTGACTACCTTCCTTCTCCTTTATACCCTCCACTTCCTCATCCTGGTTTTTGACCCGAGTTTCACCAAGCCATCATTTCTTTTTGTTTTGATAGTAATAATTCTAACCAACTGTATCTTTTGTTAACCGACCCTTTTCATTTGTTTTGTTATTGTTGTAAATATTTGTGAAAAAACCTTTTCTATTCTGTTATTGTTGAAAATAAAGGAAAATATCATTTTCTTAAAACCATATCTTTCATATTTTTTTAATTGTTACATCTTGAATGTAACAATATCGAATGTAACAATATCGAATGTAACAATATCGAATGTAACAATATCGAATGTAACAATATCGAATGTAACAATATCGAATGTAACAATATCGAATGTAACAATATCAAATGTAACAATATGCACAAAATACCGACATGCCACTACACCACTCCAAAATGTCCTTAAAAAATTTTTCTTTTACAGATATCAATACTTAATTTTCGGTTTTTGAGCGATTATCAAGACTTTAATAATGCTGTATTTGTTTTTTTTTTTATTTTATATTCCTGTTGATGATTAAATTTAATTTTATATTCTTGACCGATTACCTAAGTTAAAAAGTTGTGACTTATCATGTCGACACTTTCTTTTTAGAACTGATTAAATGCTTTGATATAAGTTAAAACAAAATAATATTAGGCAGGTAGGTTTCAACGCACATTATATTAACTATTGAAACACTTATTTGTTATATATTTGTTTTCTTACCACTTTTACTTTCTGTGGAGTGTTTTATTATTTAGAAGTTGTGCTAGAGTTAATTTAAAAAAAAAAAAAATGCTTGCATTATATCAAGAAGAAAAACACTCGACAACTTGAAAGATACTGCCTTCGGTAGAAGGCAGTTATCTACCCCTGTTTTCACTCGATCTAAGGAGTTAATAAATGCTTTCTTTATAATCACAGAGTACCTGCAGGTTATCGCCCTAAACTAACACTAATCGCCAGTAACCAACAATGCTGACAATCATAGACAGTGGCTTTCACTAGCTGCCATTGGAAACCAATGCCCAACAGTGAATGCCAGATTATTTCATTTGGACTACGGCCGCCAAAGTATCCCTAATTTCCAGGGATGACAATGGCCACCAACAGCGATAGTTTAATTTGTTTTCAAGGTGGGGGGGGGGGGGGTCCTTTAACGATTCTGTTCTGGATCTATCATGCTTCCGCCGGACAACGCCGGTTAATGGGTCCTGCTAGTTGATAATATAATGAAGATGTTTAGCTTCTGTGTAGAAACTACATACTTCATGATAGAACACCATATCAACAAGGAAATCTGACAATGGGATCACCATTGTTCCCTGTACTGGCCAATAGAATACTTTGAGGAAATGCTAAAAGGATCAATATCAACAATTTGGCTGTGATATGTGTGCGATAAATTCAAACACTGTGTATGATATGTGTGCGATAAATTCAAACACTGTGTATGATATGTGTGCGATAAATTCAAACACTGTGTATGATATGTGTGCGATAAATTCAAACACTGTGTATGATATGTGTGCGATAAATTCATACACTGTGTATGATATGTGTGCGATAAATTCAAACACTGTGTATGATATGTGTGCGATAAATTCAAACACTGTGTATGATATGTGTGCGATAAATTCATACACTGGCCTCATCAGGAAGATGTTCAAACATGATTGAACCAAGTTAACTCTATCTATGCAGTTCAAAATAGAAAAGGAACAAAATAACAAATTAGTGGACAAAATACCAAAGGACACCATCCGAAAACTCACTACAGTTTGTATACCATACATGAAGAGCCTGTGTGAAAATTTCAAAGAATATGTAGTCCATATGACATCATGACAGTATTCAGGAGTACTTGATTCTCCAGAAACATTGTGCGAGTAAAGCCCCAGAAGGAAAAAATCATGACTAAGAATGTATGTATGAGATTCCATGAAAATTTTTTTTTTTTAATTCAATTTTCACCCCAAACAAGGCACAACGCCACTTTGAAGTAGGGGGCTACTATTGGGGACATAATTTGCGAGGGGATTATGAAGGGAGATGAGTAGCAAGATGTTTGTTCACATTACACTTGAACTTCTGCATATCGGTACAGTTGGGAAAACAGAATCCCCAAAGGGAGTTCCAAAGACTTGCAGTAAAAGTAAAAGCCTTTCTTACACCTAGGGATCTCTATTGTAAAGGAGTGGGACTTAGTTGCTTGTAGGGTTTGTCGGGGGTAGTCATATCGAGGAGGTACAAGTGCTTGCAGTTCGTCAGAGAATTTACCATTAAAGTATTTGTAGAACAGGCAGAGGGATGCAACATTTCGTCGATGGGACAGAGGCTGAAGCCTAGATGAGAGTTCAGGCCCTATCAGGTTGGCGACTCTCTTTTAACTCTGTCCAGGAGTGAGAGACAAGCAGCAGATGCACCAGCCCAAATGTGACAACAGTACTCCATACATGGGCGAATGGTTGCCTTATAGAGGTACAGGCGTAAGTAATTTTCTAGCACAGTAGAGAGAGCCCACCTTCTTTGCAGCAGCCTTGGCTATGCTCTCGATGTATCTATTCCAGTTCATGTTCCCTGTAAATGTTAGGCAGAGGAGTTTAAAAGAAGTACTTTCAGGCAGTGTGTTCTTGACCATTGCTATTGGTGGCAAAGAAGGTTTCTTGTAGTTATTGAAGGAAACAAGCTTGGTCATGGCAGCATTGAATGTGACCAACCATTTTTGTCCCCATTCCACTACTGATTGGAGATCATCCTCTATTGTTTCTGCCATTTCCTTAGATATGTGTTCATTTGTTTTATCCTCGTGCCTGTTATAGAGAGTGGTGTCATCGGCAAATATACCCATCTCCGAAACAATTTTATCAGGGAGGTCATTTATGAATATCAGAAATAATAAATGTCCAAGGATAGACCCCAGAGGTACTCCCGCATTTATATCATATTGTTTAGATGTAAGACAGTCAGACAACTTGGATTTTTCTCTTACATAAGAAGGATTTAATTACATTATGTATTCTTCCAGTGATACCATATGATCTAATTTTCCTTAGAAGACCATTGAGCCATACCCTGTCTTGGCAACATTGAATGTGACCATCCATTCCTTAGATATATCAAGGGCTTCCGCTCTACCCTCCCCTGTTTTGTCCAGTGAACGGTATATACATTCAGAGACTTCAGTTAAGATATCTGCTGTTGAACGGGCTTGCCTAAATCCATATTGTTTGCGGTCAGGAGTTTAGCAGCTGTTAGGTGTTGGACTAGGGCTTGATTAACTAAGAACTCAAATATTTTGGCGAAAAGCGGGAGGAGGCTAATGGGGTGATAATTTAATGGGTCAGTTCTTTCACCAGAATTCTTGAAGACTGGTACCACAGAAGCGGTTTTCCAGCAGTCGGGAAAGCAAGATTCGTTAATGCATTTATTGTAAAGTTTGGAGAGAATTGGAGCAACCTCAGCAGAGCTTTTTTTAATAGCACAGCCGGGATGAGATCTGGTCCACATGCTTTTGAGGTGTCTAGGTTTTTTATGATATCATGTACCTCAGAAGTGGTGATTTTCAAATCGTCTAGTGTGGCGTCTGTCCGCAAAGGAAAGTCGGGAAGGAAGTGGTGTGCCGGATCCAGTGTGGAGTTTGAGGCAAACCAACTGGCAAGCAGATTAGTCTTGGTTGCCGTGCAAGCAACCTCATAACTGTTGGATAGTGGGGGAATCGTTGACTGCCCATTATTTACTACACTGTTGTAGATTTTCCAAAAATCATGGGTTCCTAATTTCTGTGCTTTGATGCGTTCTCTGGTGGTTTCAGTGTAATTTGTCTTAACTGTCGCTATTACACTTTTACACTTATTTCTAGCTTCTATATACTTCTGTCTGTGTGAACTGGACTTATGTTCGTTGAATCTGTGGAACGCATGCTGTTTTTGAGCAATGGCAGCTGCACAAGCAGAAGTAAACCATTGAGGAGAGTGGGGTTTACTATGGACTTTCCATGTAGGAACATGTGCTTCAGTTGCAGTTTTTAACCATTCGGTGGTCTCATTTGCACACTGTTTTGCTGGAAGAGAAAAGATATTTCACCATGGGGCATCTCTGATGAGTTCCCTGATGGCTTCCCAGTCAGTCTTTTTGTAATACCTCATGGTTTTGAGTAGTGGGTCTTCAGTTTTAGGTGAGAATTTAGGGTGATTTCTACTATTATCACAGCGTGATCAGCATTCCCAAGTGGGCTGTGGGCATTTGTTGTACAATCATTGGGAACTATTGTCAGAAATAGATCTAGAAGTGAGGCAGGTTGATCTTGCTGGTCTGGAAAGTGTGTCGGAAATGTAACCGTCTGAAATAGGGAATGGGATATACAGAAGCTATATGTTGTGCTACCAGCAATGTCTGTGTAATTAGAGAATCCAAGCCAGTTACTGTGGTGGACATTGAAGTCACCAAATACATGTATTTGTGCGCTAGTATCGAGGGGGAGTGCTATATCTATGTTGTCAGAGACTTTGTTTATTACAGTACAGTCCTGGGTTGAGGGACAGTGGTAGAGAAAATACAAGTAGCTAATATTATGTTGCATATTTAGGCTGAAGCGCATAAAGGCCTGGTCGTCTGATTGTAGTTTTATTTCTCTAGTCAGAGGAAGGGTGTTACGAATATAGACTCCAAGCCCATGCATATGTCTGTCCGAGTCCTTACGGCAGAGTAGGAGATAACCAGGCATGTTAAAGTGGTTAGAGGGAATGGAGGAGTGAAGGTTAGTTTCACTTAATGCTAAGATATCCGGGGTGTTTACAAGGAGAAATGATTCAACATCATCTAAGTTAGTTCTAAGCCCACGGATATTCATAAATGCAAGCCTCAAAGGAAGAGGCAGGTTGGTTTTCTTTGAGTTTGGTCCTGGTTTAAACGTGGAAAATTATACAAACCTGAAACATGTCCACTGAAAGTAAGGTTAGAAGAACATTGAAAAGTTATAATACGTGGAGAGATGGAAAAGTTGGGTATGATTGACCATATATGGATGGAAAAGGAGAACCATCTGCCAAGAGCAAGACAACTGAAAAAAACAGTGCATATGTTAGATGATAGTCAACTACTAAGCGGACTTAGTATAGAATTTAACATGATGTAGGAGGCATCTATGACATAAATCTTACCTGTCTGTTTAAATGTATGTTTGTATGTCTACCTAAAACTTTTGACAGAAGTGACGGTATTGTTTTGAAGCTCGACCCTTCGGATGAAAAATTGGCTAAAAACATTAATTCCTTCACCCTGAACTGGGTACTTTTAAACAGGAAGGGGTCACTTTTTTCGCCGATATTTTCAAAAGTCATCCTTTCTTTTCAATTGACTAGCCTTAATTTAAACTTACGTCACTTCCAGTCTGACAATGACGTCACTTACTACAATTGTCCACAAGGATCTGTGGAACAATGGATAATGTACTTGGTGGAGTTCAGTTGTAATAGTTACATTCGTGGAGATTGAGGGTTCAATCCTTAGTGCGAGTGACTCAAAAGTATAATTGCAGATTACTTAGGACTTCTACCCAGTCATTGCTAATGGCATGAGACCATGTTTAAATAAAGGGTTCTGTTTGAAATTTTGTACAGATTCCCTAGTCCCACAAAATACACCTGAATAAGGTGTGCAAATAACACTAAAGATGAGAACAGTAGTCCAAAGAAGCCAAATAATATGAATAATCAATCCTTATCTAAAAATTCCAAACTATGATTTTCCAGAATTTGGTTTTATAATATAATTTAGCATAAAAGCATTAGTTTTATAATATAATTTAGCATAAAAGCATTAGTTTTATAATATAATTTAGCATAAAAGCATTAGTTTTATAATATAATTTAGCATAAAAGCATTAGTTTTATAATATAATTTAGCATAAAAGCATTGGTTTTATAATATAATTTAGCATAAAAGCATTAGTTTTATAATATAATTTAGCATAAAAGCATTGGTTTTATAATATAATTTAGCATAAAAGCATTGGTTTTATAATATAATTTAGCATAAAAGCATTAGTTTTATAATATAATTAAGCATAAAAGCATTGGTTTTATAATATAATTTAGCATAAAAGCATTAGTTTTATAATATAATTTAGCATAAAAGCATTAGTTTTATAATATAATTTAGCATAAAAGCATTGGTTTTATAATATAATTTAGCATAAAAGCATTGGTTTTATAATATAATTTAGCATAAAAGCATTAGTTTTATAATATAATTTAGCATAAAAGCATTGGTTTTATAATATAATTTAGCATAAAAGCATTAGTTTTATAATATAATTTAGCATAAAAGCATTAGTTTTATAATATAATTTAGCATAAAAGCATTGGTTTTATAATATAATTTAGCATAAAAGCATTGGTTTTATAATATAATTTAGCATAAAAGCATTAGTTTTATAATATAATTTAGCATAAAAGCATTGGTTTTATAATATAATTTAGCATAAAAGCATTGGTTTTATAATATAATTTAGCATAAAAGCATTAGTTTTATAATATAATTTAGCATAAAAGCATTGGTTTTATAATATAATTTAGCATAAAAGCATTAGTTTTATAATATAATTTAGCATAAAAGCATTAGTTTTATAATATAATTTAGCATAAAAGCATTGGTTTTATAATATAATTTAGCATAAAAGCATTAGTTTTATAATATAATTTAGCATAAAAGCATTAGTTTTATAATATAATTTAGCATAAAAGCATTGGTTTTATAATATAATTTAGCATAAAAGCATTAGTTTTATAATATAATTTAGCATAAAAGCATTGGTTTTATAATATAATTTAGCATAAAAGCATTGGTTTTATAATATAATTTAGCATAAAAGCATTAGTTATAAAACTAATGCTTTAATTAATAAAATATAATTTAGCATAAAAGCATTAGTTTTATAATATAATTTAGCATAAAAGCATTAGTTTTATAATATAATTTAGCATAAAAGCATTAGTTTTATAATATAATTTAGCATAAAAGCATTAGTTTTATAATATAATTTAGCATAAAAGCATTAGTTTTATAATATAATTTAGCATAAAAGCATTAGTTTTATAATATAATTTAGCATAAAAGCATTAGTTTTATAATTTAATGATTGCATTTAATTTTTCAAATTATGCAAAAAAGAATTAAAATAAAAAGATTCCAATGCCACAGTTGATCTCAATCTGCAAAAACTGACAATTTTTAATAATTTCGCATTACTTGAAAGATTTTTTAAATATTGATTCAGATTGTGTAATGCTAAATTTTTACTGATTATTTGTGATCTTAGAAATGTACTAACTGACCAGGTGACAAATATGTTGAACATTATTTATATATATAATATACCAGCAGAGGTTTGCCCAGTTGTAAAATATGTATCCAGATTTCATATTCATTAGGTTGACAAAAAAAAATAGATAAATAGGTGCCTCACGAACTGAACGATAGCTAAAAGAAATGCTGTTATGACATGTCAGTTTTTCTTCCTTCCGGGTTGTGACTTGCAATGAAAAGTGGGTTCTTTATGACAACCGATGATGCTCAGCTCAGTAATTAGACACTAATGAGGCTCCACGACACTTCCTGAAGCCAGAGTTGCACCAAAAGAAGGTCTTATCTATTACAGTTTTTGAATGTAGGTGAAACCATTACAGTGGAGAAGTGCTGTGAACAAATGGATGAAATTCATCAGAAACTTCAACGGCAACACCCAGCATTAGCCAACAGAAAAAGCCCAAGTCTCTTCCATGACAATGCCCGACCACACATTGCTAAACTAACCCTACAGAAGTTGAACAAATTGGACTACAAAACTTTGCTTCATCTGCCATACTCTTCAGACCTTTCGCTTACCAACTAATACTTTTTCAAGCATTTCAACAATTTTCTGCATCAGAAATGCTTCAAAAACCTAAGCAATATCAAAAACGTTTTCAGCGACTTCATCGCCACCAGGATGCAAGATTTTTACGTTACTGGCATAAATAAAGTTGTTTTACATTGGCAAAAGTGTGTTGATTTTAATGGTGCTTATTTTGATCAATAAATTTTTGTTCGAGCCGAAATATGTTCATCTGAATTTAAAAGTTAAAAACCGCAGGAACTTTCTTTTCAACCTGATATTATTACAGAACCAATTCTCTACTGAATTTCAAAAGTTGAACAAAAAATGACTTGGGTGCTATCAGCTAGAATCAAAACCAAAACATTTAGGGCTCCAGATTGAGCTATCGACAGATAAGAAAGATTAAAAATTAAACCACTTCGAGCTATGAATGAATTTGCACATGTGCAAAAGTAATAGAAATATGTTGGCAAGTTGAAATGAACATTTTGCATTTCAACTTCCCAATATATGTCCGTACATGCTATTCATCCATCCAAACAAAGATTTTACTCGTTATAAACCATCCTTGATTATTATTTTCTGTTATTTTCAGTTTAAGAGTTTATTGGTGAAATATTTACACTTCTGGGTTTGACTTTTACTCCTGATCTTAAGTGGAATACATACATTAAATCCGTTGCCAAGGCCGCTGGAAAAATGGTGGGATCCTTCTATCAACCCAATAGATATCTCACTGCTGATGCAATTCTCTATCTATATAAGAGCTGGGCAGGAGCTGCTAGAAAGGACTTATCCTGCCTTGATAGAGTTCAAAATAGACTTCGTAGCCTCGTAGGGGATGTCCTTTTCTCTTCCTTGCAACCTCTTTCTCACAGAAGAGATGTTGCAAGTTTGTCTCTGCTTTATCATTATTGTCATGGCAAGTGCTCGGCTGAGCTCCAATCTATGGTCCCCCTTGCCAAACTTTCACAAGAAACACCCGTCTGGCAAAAATCACTATCAATAATTTCCCCCACTATTTATCTGTACCTAAACCTAAATGTAGGTTCCATCAGGAAAGCTTCTTTATTAGAACTGCATGCCTGTGGAATTGTCTTCCTTTTTCCTGCTTTCCAGCTGATTGCAATATGGTTGTCTTCAAGTCTAACGTAAACAAGTTTTTGATGAGCCGTTCCATATAAGTTAACAAATTTACCAAATTTCCATTACTAACGATTACTATATTGTCCAATGTCTACTGTACACTCTTTAACCCTTATCCTGGAGTGGCCTCTTGGCCTTGATAAGTGGTGATGCCTATGTAAAAAACACACACACACACACACACACATACATATATCTACTGTTTTTTTATACAGAAAAGATAAAAGCAGATTTTACTCCATTATTTTATATTAGATGAAGTCTGAATAGGTAAAGGTGACTTGGATAAAACTGGTCAAAGACATCACAGACTGCATCGTTGCTATCCCTTTAAGAGCCAGTTTATCAAAAATTTTTACTTTAGGCAATTATTCTGACTGGTTAATCAATCACAGTCCATTTTGCAATTTTTTGTTAGCCTATAATTGCTTAGTAAATGAAAGCCTTTGTATATAGAAGAAACCTCTAGTCAAATGACAATATGATCGTATTCCGAATATCATGCTTTATTAATTGTTAAAAGATAAGTTTATTATCAGATATGGTAGACTTCATAACTTTTCTAAACACAATTTGATTATCATATATTTTGACATTTTCAATTAAAGATTGAAATCTGTCATTTTAAAATTATCAATAAATAATCCAACCTTAAAAAAAAGTGCAGTGTTTTTTATTTTTAAATTACAAGTGAAAAAATACTGTTGCCTTGATAATTCAGTTAAGTCATTTTTTTTGTTTCAGTTTCTCAAACCTAAGAAAAATGTTTTTTTTATATTGTAATCATAGAAACATACAAATACTATATTTTGTGTAATTTGCTCAAAATCTGTTTTTTTGTTTTATCTTTTAGTCAAGGTTTCGTTTGTTTGTCACCCTAATCCATAGCTATAGTCACTCATTCATTTATAACAAATTTTCAAAAGCAAATGTAGCAAATTATGTTATCATCAAATGTCAATTGTGATCAACATTTTTCTATAAGACAATTTTTCATTATCTCAACATACAAAATCAGAATCTATAAATAAAATGCTGTTGTGGATTAGAAATTTAGAAATTACTGAACGGATTTAAACTAAATGTAGTATACAAATTCCATATGTGAATCCCCATGTCAACTTGGCCTACAATAATAGTGAGCAAGAATCAAGTTTGTTTTAATATGGAGGTCAGAGTTATATTGACCCAATAAAAATATAGAAAATTGTATATGTGCTCATGGGGGAAATCTTTCCTTGTATCAACTGGTTATCATATCACCTTTTTGATATTTTATTGATGTTTTATGAAAAGTTTATTTTTTATAGAAATATCTTCAAAAAAGGACATCTTTCCAGTTTGAAGTTATTTCTCCTGGGCAACACCAGGTGTAGGGTTAGTACTATTTGTTTCTATGAATAATAATCTAATAAATTGTTGACGATTTTATTGTTTGATTCTTAGGTGTTTCCCTGTGTATCTAGCGGGCAGTTATTATCCAAGTGGAATTAGTAGCCGTTCAACTAAAAGGTTTGTACAAATGACTTTATTCTGTTTTTGAATGATTTCATCATCAATCAGTGAAGAAGGTTTTACAATTTCTATTCCGTTCAGGATGTTAATTTTAGCAAAGTTATATTTTCCCCCTCAATTTGAATTGGTGAAATTCCAGTTATGAAAAGGAGAATGTGAAGAGAAAAGCTGACATGTTAAACTGCATCAAATTTTGGAAATCCAGAGAAATGAATCCGTTTAATTTCTTCAAATGAAACTGCAAGACTTATTTGTGGTTCAAACAAACTTTGAATGAACAACAACTTCTTAAAATGGGGGGGGGGGGCTAATAAATGCTACTTTAATTGTTGAGATTCACATGTATGTATCTGATATTTTGATTTTCAGTTTGTTTTATGTTACTTATTGTTTTGTTATATTTTGAAAGTTAAAATTAATTAAAATATATTTGATGATTAAATTATTAATAAAACTATAATTTTCTTGTTCATTGAATTTCTATTTAGAAAATTATTCTAAAACTTTTTTGTTTACATGAGGATTTGTTAAGAATTAAAATGAATTTAAACCTAATGTTTCCAAATTAAAAGTGTTACAATGTAATGCTTTTGTTTTTATTTTTTTACTGGCGGGGATTAGCGTCCAACCTTTGTTGGTTGTAAAATATGCTTAAATATATTTTAATTCATGCAGATTTTGTATTTATTACTAAAGAGCCAATTCTCTGTTGAATATATATATATATATATATATATATATATATATATATATATATATATATATATATATATATATACGAGCAAATAGTTAATAAAACATGTTAAAAAAACACTTTGAATAAGAGTTAAAAACATATTTAATCTGAAAAGGAAACATTTAATAAGTGGATAGTCCTTAATCCACGGAGTTTCGAAGAAATACTTTCCTTCTCATCAGAGGGTAGGAATTAGGAAAATGCAGGATCAGATTTTGCATACAAAAGTATTTGATGAAACTGCAAGTAAGTCAAAGATCTTACTTGATAACTAAAAGTGAAGCAGAGGGAATATGGTGAAGAAAAAGGTGATTTCACGTGAATGGATAGTCTGGTGAAAGGTAAAGTATCCAATGACGGTAAAATCCAAAAATGTAAATCCAAGAAAGTTAATTAAATTTCCATTCGCACAAGTAAAATCCAAGGAAATCACGTATATATATATATATATATTATATATATATATATATATATATATATATATATATATATATATATATAATATATATATATATTACTGATTCAAAAGTTTTTTTAACAATGACTTGAGTGCCATCAGCTAGAATCAAAACCAAAACATTTAGCACTCAAGCCACGTTCCCTCATTTAATACTTCATCTATGTTCACTACCATTTAAGCTAATGTGACAGAAAAAATTATAAAACTAAGTCACTTTTAGCTATGATTAGTTTTACGCATGTGCAAACTAATAGAAATATGTTGGCAAGTTGAAATGAAGTATTTTGCATTTCAACTTACCAACTTCTGTACACGTTATTCATTTATCCAAAGATTTTACTCATTTAAAACCATCCTTAGTCTATGATTATTATTTCCTATTAATTTCAATGTTATGAAACTAGAGTTATCGATTAAATATTTACACACACAAATACATTTACTGTTTTATATAGATTAACAGAAGATGAAATGGCTGATTTACTAAGAAACCAAAAGGCATTTTGTTGGATTTGATTTCATAATTGAATTGTTTTGCTTTTTTGTACATAGAATATTTTTTTATGTTATTGCATTTTTGATTTCAATAAATAATTAATTGAAAATAAAAAAAAAAATAATGGGTAAGAAGCAAAAAATTGTAATAGAATTTTATTGATATTTTATTTTCATAAACCTTGGTCATAAATCTCATGGAAGAAAAAACATGTAAATTGACCCAAAATTTGCATATTGATATAGGATGAAAAATGAGTAATTTAGGTGATAAAATTAGAAAAGTTAGAAAAATAAAAATTGTTTAGTTTTTTTTAATAGAAACAAATGTTCTTCTATTTATGCATTATTTATATAAGGGAAAGGGGGTAACAATTTTGTGCAATCGTTTTCCTTTAAGAAAGGCGAGTAGAACTGTCATAGTGAATTAAAATTCCATTATGATCCAAAAGAAAGAAATCTTTTTTCAAATATTAATTAAAAATCATTTGTTGCTTGTGCAATAGAGTAATTTGATTTTTGTCAAAGTGATAGTATTTGTCTCACAGCTGTAAGCTTAGATCTAGCTCAAACTGCATCAAGTGCAGAACCTGCAGTAAGTGATGTTACAAAAGGTACTCCAACCTTCTGCTACTATATGTAGACGATGCAGTTAATTTCATTTGCAGCACCTGTCGTAATCTGATTCCTGTGGTCTGCTTGCAGACATTGAAAAAGTGAATAGATTCTCCTACAACACGATTATAATGGATAAACTGCTGCAACTACAAAGGCAACATATATCCCCTACATGGAGAGTCTTCAGGCAGATGTCACAATTTTACACACTGCAAGGATCCTGTCATATGGAAGAGTGGCAGCATATAATGTACGTCTGACTTGTACTCTTGTATGGCTGTGAGATGTGGCCGATGACAACATGTGCATCGAATGGTGAATGGAGAAAATTGTAACAGTTTTGATGAGGAATTGAATTATTTCTCAATTGATATCGTCTGAAACCTTCCAAAATGAGTCCCACATCAATGTTGATGGCCCAAAGCCACATTGTAGACAACTTAGATATGGAATGAATCAGTTGATGATGGCCTGATTTTAGCAGACAACACAAGTGAAAGCAATCAGAATTTGGAAATCAAATGAGACAAAAATGAAAAAAAAAATGTTCATGTAAAGTAATAACTTTACATGAACATTTTTTTTTTTCATTTATTATTATTTATTATCATGTATTAGTATCATGGTAATAATATAAAAACTAGATTTCTGACTTACATCAATTTGATTTTTTAATAAAAACAATCCACATTGTTATAAAACATTTTTTGTAGAAATGCAAAAATCTTCAAAACTGCAAAGTGTAAGTTTTTGGAAATTGATGTTGGTTGTGGCATTAATCCTGAATATATGACTAAAATTTGGGTCAGAAATACTAAAAAATGTTAAGTAAATAACTTTATCATTTTTTCAAACCATTTAAGTAACCGTTTATTATTTTGTATACTTTAAATAAATCCGCACTTGGAGGTTTGATGACTCACTTTTCTTTGATCTTGTCTCGGCATATCCCAGCAACTTATGTAAACTAACAGAATATAGCAAAAACATGAACCAATGAAAAATCGCTTAATCAGATGACATTGCAAACACACTGTGTGTGTTTAACCAATGAAAATCTCAACAAGAAATAATAAATTGGAAGAAAATATTAGTTTTAATTATACAAAAAATTATTATTAGTTTTAATTATAAAAAAAATTTAAGCCATTAAAGAAATTTATAGACATCACTATGAATATAGCAAGCTTGGGTAATATTTTTGAATCGACATGACAGGTGATATCATTTTGCCAGGAGATGAAATTAATTGGAATCGCTATTAGATGCAAGACATATTCCAGGAAATGCATCTTGAAAAAAATGAACTACTGTGGGTGACGGTTTCACTTGAACATGCACTAATGGCCAGTGTAGGCAATGTCCATGGACATTGAAAAGATATTAAAAATGATATACATTATACAATGTGGCAATTAAAAATCTAAGACAAGATTGTGGTATCGGGTTGGAACATACTGTCACCGACTGGAAAAACTTTCTTCGAGATATTTGCCAGGAATATTTTCTTAGGAATCCCCAGCAGATCAGAGGCCCAGGGAACACTTGAAATCAGCAAATCCCTATTCAACAGAAGGAAACACAGTATTGAGAGAATCCTCAAACCACTCTGGGTCTTTGAAGGATATAACCTCACTGAGAAGGAGGGCTTCCTGGTGAAAGTACCAAACAGTAACGCTGAAATCCTCCTTGCCATGATAAAAAAAAGTACATTCTACTGGGGACCACGATTGCATCCAACTGTTGGAAAGCCTACAGCAAATTAGGATCAGAAGGATTTCAACACTTAATGATGAAGACTTCTATGAATCATGTGGAGAGGATATTGAAGAAGGCAAAGCAACAAGAATGTGAAACTAGCCAGGAGCGACTTACAGTTACTTAATAAAATTTATGTGGAGAAAAAAATCAATTTATCTCCGTCATAAATCATATCACAGAAATGTGGTTTGGGAGCTTCCTTCCACTTCCTCTAATCCTTCTCATCTCTCTTTACGCCTCAGTTGACCGAAAGTATTCCTAAAGAATGTTAACTTGTTTGTTAACCTTAAAAAACAAGGAGTAGAAATCTAAAAGGAAAAAAAATAATATCCATCCCCACAAAAAATTACAGAAAATCCTTTTTTCTAAAAAAATATAAACAAGAAAAGATGTTTCAAAATTTTTTCTTAGAAAAAAATAAAAATAAATTTTCATTTGTTGCTATATTTTCAATAATTTTTCTTGCAAAAAAAACCCAAAAAACACTCAAAACTTTTCTTGCACAAAAAAGAAACTTTTCTTACAAAAAACAAAACTTGTTTACAAAAAAGTTTTCATTACTCATTAAAAAAAAATATTTATTCATGAAACTTATTGTTGATATTATATATTTATTAATTGTATTCCCGTTGTAATTAATATGTGATAACTGTTCTTTTTTTTCTAATGTTTTAAAATTTGATCAGTGCACTGCATATACTGCAAGTTTACGTAAGCTGCTTGGATACATCGAGGCAACATTACAAAAAAAAAACAGGTCAGTAAATGCAGAAGTACTAATAAATGTAAAACTACAACTTGACTCCTAAAAATTGGAAATGTGTCAAAGTTTAGTCAAAACATTTTCATAAATGTTAAAAATAAATTGCGATTATCATTGCTTTTTTATGTGCATCTTATCAATAAGATTAAAAGCAATTGAAACTCCAAAATGGATGCAAATTAACTGATATTACTCATCAATTTTCTCTGAATGAAAATTGAAAATCAATTTATTAGGCAATAAACTATTTTTTTTATATTTAATATTTATTTAATTAAAGCTGTAAGATCATTATTCGTTTTTAATTTGTGTTTCAGCTTGATGCTATTGCTATGGAAATGAAATAAAAATGATACAAATGTTTGCTATTGATTAAAAAATTAAAAAAAAAAACTAAGATAATTTTATTTCCATAAATTGCTGGAATTTTTCATACAAATATTTAATGAGAATATTTTATAAAATATTTCATAAGAAATATTTTATAAAAAAAGAGTATTTTCACAAAAAGATTTCATAAAAATATTTGTAAAATCTGAAGAAATTGTAAATCAAATTAGCAAAAAAAATGATAAAATTTGATTTTAATGTAAAGCATTATTTTCTCAATTTCAGATCTTGTAACAAATTACGCTGTACATCGTGCGACTTCAAAGTTTTGTCATTTGAAGATTTTGTCTGGCACACATCAACTGATTATCTCTTCTTAAGGAATAATGTTCCAGACTTTGGACGATTAAAAACTAAACTCTTATTCAGAAAAGGTAACAATCTTCTTTACTTATGTTATAGGTTGAGTAGCATGATGATTAGGGCTGAACAGTTTGCCATGGAATCTGGAATGATGACCCACTGTATTTTAATAATCTAACGAAGATTGGTGCCACAAAATTGAAGAAAAATACACTTTTAGATCAATAAAATAAACTATTAATGTTATTAAGTATAGCAGCATTTTCTTGAGCGAAATACTGCTAGGTGGAGGGTTTAAAGAAAAATAAGTTAAACTATATTAAAAGACTTTTTCAGGATACAATTACTACCTTCGAGTTCATGGATCAAAGTTTTAATTTTGCAAATAATTGTTTTGATTAAGGTTAAGCAGATCAAAACTCGTTCTCTGGCAATACAGTTGAAACGATCAATTACCACTTTTCATCTTTGGCTTATTCTTAGAGTACAATCTGGTACTGGAGGCTCTTGTTTGAGAAAAAAAGAGATCAAATGGATCCTAGATGTAGTCAAAACGAGTGAAACACAACAGCCTAGTAAGTACAGACCCATTTACTACATCACTATGACCTACAAGCTCTTTCCTGATCTGGTTGCAGACAACATTCATAAATACCTGTTTCTCCAAGCATACCATGAAAAAGAATAAGCATATGTAAGAGGAAGTGTTTAGGTACTAACGACCACTTGTTGGTTAATACGACCACCCTTGATGACTATGAAGATGCAGAGGAATCTAAGCATGGCTTGAATTAATTACCAAAAGTCACATGGCTACTACAGTACCTGAACTTAGATAATCTTAGATAAGATCCATCTGATAATAAAAGAGACCATATAATCTTAAAAAAGATCCATCTGATAATGAAGGACACCATATAATTTTAGATGATCCATCTGATAATGAAGGAGACCATATAATCTTAGATAAGATCCATCTGATAATAAAGGAGACCATATAATCTTAGATAAGATCCATCTGATATTAAAGGAGACCATATAAAAATATGACAAACAACTGTGGCATTAAAAGCCACATTAATGAACAGCAACATTTGGAGAGGAATCTTTCAAGAGGATCGAATACCTCGTTTACTTTTTAGTAAGCAGATTTGCTAAAAAAACAAAATATAAACAAAATTATAAACAAAATATAAACAAAATATAAACAAAATTATAAACAAAATATAAACAAAATTATAAACAAACTTATAAACAAAATTATAAACAAACTTATAAACAAACTTATAAACAAAATATAAAAAAATTATAAACAAAATTATAAACAAACTTATAAACAAAATTATAAACAAACTTATAAAGAAAATTATAAACAAAAATATAAACAAAATTATAAACAAACTTATGAACAAAATATAAACAAAATTATAAACAAAATATAAACAAAATTATAAACAAAATATAAACAAACTTATGAACAAAATATAAACAAAATATAAACAAAATTATAAACAAACTTATAAACAAAATTATAAACAAAACTATAAACAAAATTATAAACAAAACTATAAACAAAATTATAAGCAAAATTATAAACAAAATTATAAACAAAAATATAAACAAAATTATAAACAAAAATATGAACAAAATTATAAACAAATTATAAACAAACTTATAAACAAAATTATAAACTTATAAACAAAATTATAAACAAACTTATAAACAAAAATATAAACAAACTTATAAATAAAATTATAAACAAAAATATAAACAAACTTATAAACAAACTTATAAACAAATTATAAACAAAATTATCAACAATATATAAACAAACGTATAAACAAAATTATAAACAAACTTATAAACAAAATATAAACAAAATATAAACAAACTTATAAACAAAATTATAAAAAAACTTATAAACAAAATATAAACAAACTTATAAACGTATAAACAAACTCATAAACAAAATTAAGGTAACTGCTATTAACCAACTAATCATGCCAGTGATAACATACAGCTTTTGAATTGTTGATTGAAAAAAAAAAAAGTCAAAAAGACAAAAACACTAAAACGAGGAAAATGTTGACATTGTACAGAATATCATACAGAAACCAGTGTCTGTCTAAGTTGTATTTCTCCTGAGAAGTAGAAGTTATTGCTCGCACAAAAATTCACCATTAATAGGCAATATGTTATATACTCCCAAAATCCAAACCTCAACATCAGGAACAAGAGCTGGTAGAACACCTTCCATCATTAAACTGGCCAAATATTTTGGACAAGACTTTTTTACAAATGAGATAAAATCAGAAAACAATTCTGGAAATAGCCTGAAAGAGTTGCCAAAAATGCATCAAAATCTTCCATTGCAAAAATTGGAAGAATGGGCCAACCAACAGCATACCAAATATTTTCTGAATGAATTCACCAAGGTGAATATAGATAAAAAAGGCAAAAAAAAGAGCATTATTATGGAATATTATCATGAAGAGGATTATAATGGCTGTCCCTTAAGATGATGGTTTTAAGAAGATGAGTGCTTTTGCTGGGGGACAGCTACCATACAATGTGACACAATGGAGTATGTAAATATTTCCATCAGACGATCTGTAAAAAGTTTAATATCGTATGCAGCAGCAAGTCCTGGGAACATGTTTACCAGAAAGGACAGTTGGAAATAAGTCATACACCATCCACTATGACTATCCAATTCCTATAACTAGGTACCTAGAAAATGAAGCCATAAAACCTGACATAGTGATATGAAACAAGGAGAAATAAGCAACCCTAGCAGAAGTTAGTGCTGCCAATGGTGCGGAGTTAAACAGAGCTGAGAGGAAAAAGATAACAAAATACCAAGGTCTTATGTACAACATGAAAAGAAACTGGAATCTTAGGAAGATTTCTATCATCCAATTTTTTTTTACTACCTTAGAGATATACCCGATGAACCAAGTGTAAAAAATGCAAACAATTGTACTTGAAGGGACAGTTAGAATCTTAAAAGGATCTCTTGATTGGAATGTATAAGATAGGTTAATAGCTGACATCCTATAGGATACCCCTTCCACAGCTAGAAGAAAATGATAAGAAAAAAAGGGACTAAAATAAAGGATTTTTGATTAAAAAAAAAAGTTATGATAATTGAAATCATGAGAAATTAAAAATAGACATGTCTAAATGAAAAATTTTGTTTATGGATGTGTGAGGAACACAGACTGGAAAAAATAAAAAATAAATCGAAGCAAACAATCAAGAGTAAATGAAAAATAATTATAAAAGTCATTTTAGAAGGAATGACATTCCACATTATCTTAACGAATAAAATGTTTTGAAGTTTATATAATAACCGTAACATTCTTTTTTCAATATTATGTAATAATCGTAACATTCTTTTTTCAATATTATGTAATGACCGTAACATTTTTTCAATATTATGTAATGAGTGTAACATCCTTTTTTTTTTTCAATATTATGTAATAAGCGTAACATTCTTTTTTCCAATATTATGTAATAAACATCACATACTTTTTTTCAATAGTATTTTAAATTTGTTTTACTATTTTATTTCAATGAATATTTGATTAATGTTTAATTTAATCAATTTTCATCCCAAACAAGGCACATTGCCACTTTGAAGCAGGGGGCTACTATCAGGGACATAATTTGCAGGGGCATTATGAAGGGAGATGAGTAGCAAGATGTTTGAACCAGAACTGCAGGTCTTTGGCACTCCCTTCCGGGATTCTGTTTTCCCAACTGTACCTTCTGCATATCAGTACAGTTGGGAAAACAGAATCCCGGAAGGGAGTACCAAAGACCTGCAGTTCTGGGGAAGAAACTCTTGGAGTAAAAGGCTTTCTTACATTGGCAATGCTCTCAATCTATGTTCATGTTCCCCATAAACGTAAGGCTGAGGAGTTTAAAAGAAGTACTTTCAGGTAATCTGTTCTTGGCCATTGCTATTGATGGTAGAGAAGGTTTATTGAAGGAAACAAGCTTAGTTTAGGCCTCTTAATTCCTTGAGGAACATAGGGCTGCAACAACGCTCCTCCAATGGACCCGGTTCTGGTTGATCCTCTTCAGTTTGGACCATGTCATTCCGGCAACCCTGGTCTCGACCTCAATGCTTTTTTTCCATGTCTGCCTTGGGCAACCAATTTTATGCTTGCCTTGTGGGTTTCATTCAAGGGCCTGCCTGGTGATGTTGGATGTAGGCTTCCGCAGGGTGCGGCCAATCCAGTTCCATTTTCGTTTTTTGATCTCTATCTCCATTGGGGTTTGGTTGGTTTTGTCTGACCATTGTTCATCTGATGAATGGTGAATGTCTGGAGTTTATGGGCATTGGTCTTGGTCACTCTCCACGTTTCTGAGGCATAGAGTAGAACCGACTTCACATTGGTGTTGAAAATTCGGATCTTATTCCAGAGTGAAAGGGCTAGTGTTCTCCAGATTGGTCTTAAGATGCTGAAGGCATGTCTGGCTTTGCTTATCCAACGCTTGATTTCCTCCATCTTGTCAACCTCTTTAATGTTCTCTTGCAGTTGCACTGGATCTTGCCTTCTGTTATTTATCCTCATGACCTCTATCTTCCTGACTGAAACTATCTTGACAATTTCTCCATGAAAAGTAGAGGGCTAAAGAAAGATTCTTAGTAAACTCCAACCTTAACATTGAAACTATAATTGTTATCCACCAATACTTTACTACTTTGTTCATGTACGCAACAGATAAGCCACTCCTCTATATCCACTTTATCCATTAGCTACCATAGCACCTTTCTAAGAACTCTGTCGAAGGCTATAGATATATGTCTCCTGTTGATGAATGTCTGCCATGTTCGAGCCAAACTGCATCTGATCTATATAAACTTGCTGTCTGATGATGTTATCTGCTACATGTTCAATCACTTTCATTCTTGTTTCTATGATCTTCAGCACTCTGTCAACACTGTGATCATACATTTCCTTTTCCAATGTAGTAATTAACAATGTAACTCTCACTCCAGTACTGTGACACACACTCTTCTCTTATAAGATAATTCATTATGTTTGTTAAGATTAGAATGCCAACCATAGCAGATGCTTTCAGCATTCCAAGAAGATTGTGCAGCTTTGCCGATTTTCATTTTGTCTAAAGAATATTCTACCGTGACTGAGTTGATCTCTGGTGCTGGGTCTTTCATTGGTCTGGATTCCAGATGAAACAACATTAAGCAATAATGCTGTTGCAAAACTCTATGCTTGGCTACTTTATCCGAGCACGGCGACCCATCACCATTCGTTTATATGTTTTACACTTGTAATATCCTCGTTCTCTCAAGACATCTCCTTTATCACTTTGTAGATGAAGTTACTTTTCTGATCATTCTGACTTAAGTTTACTGTTGATCTTTAATTTGTGGTTGATTTTTAATTTGCTGTTGTTCTTTCATTTGTTGTTGATCTTTCATTTGTCCTGTTGATCTTTCATTTGTTGTTGATCTTTCAGTTGCTGTTAATCTTTCATTTGTTGTTGATCTTTCATTTGCTGCTGATTTTCCATTATCTGTTGATCTTCCATTTGCTGTTGATCTTCCATTGGTTGTTGATTTTTCATTTGCTTTTAATCTTTCATTTGCTGTTGATCTTTCATTTGTTGTTCATTTTTCATTTGCTGTTCATCTTTCATTTGATGTTGATGTTTCATTTGTTGTTGATCTTTCATTTGTTGTTGATCTTTCATTTGTTGTTGCTCTTTCATTTGCTTTTGATCTTTCATTTGTTGTTGAACGTTCATTTGTTGTTGATCTTTTATTTGTTGTTGATCTTTCATTTGCTTTTGATCTTTCATTTGTTGTTGATCTTTCATTTGTGCTGTTGCTCTTTCATTTGCTTTTGATCTTTCATTTATTGCTGATCTTTCATTTTTTGTTGATCTTTCATTTTTTGTTGATCTTTCATTTGTTGTTGATCTTTCATTTGCTTTTGATCTTTCATTTGTTGTTGATCTTTCATTTGTTGTTGATCTTTCATTTGCTTTTGATCTTTCATTTATTGCTGATCTTTCATTTTTTGTTGATCTTTCATTTGTTGTTGATCTTTCATTTGCTTTTGATCTTTCATTTGCTTTCGATCTTTCATTTGCTTTCGATCTTTCATTTTCTGTTGATCTTTCATTTGTGCTTTTAATCTTTCATTTGCTTTTGATCTTTCATTTGTTGTTGATCTTTCATTTGCTTTTGATCTTTCATTTGTTATTGATCTTTCATTTGCTTTTGATCTTTTATTTGCTGTTGATCTTTCATTTGCTGTGGATCTTTCATTTGTTGTTGATCTTTTATTTGCTGTTTATCTTTTATTTGCTGTTGATCTTTCATTTGTTGTTGATCTTTTATTTGCTGCTGATCTTTCATTTGTTGTTGATCTTTTATTTGTTGTTGATCTTTCATTTGCTGTTGATCTTTCATTTGCTTTTGAACTTTTATTTGCTTTTGATCTTTCATTTGCTGTTGATCATTCATTTGTTGTTGATCTTTCATTTGTCGTTGATCTTTCATTTACTGTTGATCTTTCATTTGCTGTTGATCTTTTATTTGCTGTTGATCTTTCATTTGTTGTTGATCTTTCATTTGCTGTTGATCTTTCATTTGTTATTGATCTTTCATTTGCTTTTGATCTTTTATTTGCTGTTGATCTTTTATTTGCTGTTGATCTTTCATTTGTTGCTGATCTTTCATCTGCTTTTGATCTTTAATTTGCTTTTGATCTTTCATTTGTTGTTGATCTTTCATTTGCTTTTGATCTTTTATTTACTTTTAATCTTTCATTTACTTTTTATTTTTCATTTGTTGTTGATCTTTCATTTGCTGTTAATCTCTCATTTGTTGTTGATCTTTCATTTGCTTTTGATCTTTCATTTATTGTTGATCTTTCATTTGCTGTTGATCTTTTATTTCTTGATGATCTTTCATTTGCTGTTGATCTTTCATTGTCTGTTGATCTTCCATTTGCTTTTGATCTTTCATTTGCTGTTGATCTTTCATTTGCTTTTGATCTTTCATTTGCTTTTGATCTTTCATTTGTTATTGATCTCTCATTTGCTGTTGATCTTTCGTTTACTTTTGATCTTTCATTTGTTGTTGATCTTTCGTTTACTTTTGATCTTTCATTTGTTTTTGATCTTTCATTTGGGTTTGATCTTTTATTTGTTGTTGATCTTTCATTTGCTGTTGATCTTTTATTTGCTGTTGATCTTTTATTTGCTGTTGATCTTTTATTTGCTTTTGATCTTTCATTTGCTGTTGATCTTTCATTTGTTGTTGATCTTTCATTTGTTGTTGATCTTTCATTTGTTGTTGATCATTTATTTGTTGTTGATCTTTCATTTGTTGTTGATCTTTATTTGCTTTTGATCTTTCATTTGCTTTTGATCTTTCATTAGCTTTTGATCTTTCATTTGCTGTTGATCTTTTGTTTGCTGTTTATCTTTCATTTGCTGTTGATCTTTTATTTGTTTTTTACCTTTCATTTGTTGTTGATCTATTATTTGTTCTTGATCTTTTATTTGTTGTGGATCTTTTATTTGTTGTTGATCTTTTATTTACTGTTGATCTTTTATTAGCTGTTCATCTTTCATTTGTTGTTGATCTTTTATTTGTGGTGTATATTTCATTCGCTGTTAATCTTTGATTTGTTGTTGATCTTTCATTTGCTTTTGATCTTTCATTTGTTGTTGATCTTTCATTTGCTTTTGATCTTTGATTTGCTTTTGATCTTTCATTTGCTTTTGATCTTTTATTTGCTGTTGATCTTCCATTTCCTTTTGATCTTTCATTTGCTGTTGATCTTTCATTTGTGCTGTTCATCTTTCATTTTCTTTTGATGTTTCATTTGTTATTGATCTTTCATTTGCTTTTGATCTTTCATTTGCTTTTGATCTTTCATTTGTTGTTGATCTTTCATTTGTTGTCGATCTTTCATTTGCTTTTGATCTTTCATTTGCTTTTGATCTTTCATTTGGTGTTGATCTTTCATTTGTTGTTGATCTTTTGTTTGCTGTTGATCTTTTATTTGCTGTTGATCTTCCATTTGTTGTTGATCTTTCATTTGTTGTTGATCTTTCATTTGTTGTTGATCTGTTATTTGTTGTTGATCTTTTATTTGTTGTTGATCTTTTATTTGTTGTGATCTTTTATTTGCTGTTGACCTTTCATTTCTTGTTGATCTTTTATTTGTTTTTATCTTTCATTTGTTGCTGATGTTTTATGTGTTCTTGATCTTTTATTTGTTGTGGATCTTTCATTTGTTGTTGATCTTTTATTTACTGTTGATCTTTTATTCGCTGTTTATCTTTTATTTGTTGTTGATCTTTTATTTGTTGTGTATATTTCATTCGCTGTTGATCTATTATTTGTTGTTGATCTTTTAATTGTTGTTGATCTTTTATTTGCTGTCGATCTTTTATTTGTTGTTGATGTTTCATTTCTGCTTTTGATCTTTCATGTGTCGTTGATCTTTCATTTGCTGGGGATCTTTTGTTTGCTGATTATCTTTCATTTGCTTTTGATCTTTCATTAGTCGTTGATCTTTCATTTGCTGTTGATCTTTCATTTGTTGTTAGTCTTTTATTTGTTGTTGATCTTTTATTTACTGTTGATCTTTAATTTGCTGTTGATCTTTCATTTGTTGTTGATCTTTTATTTGTCGTTGATCTTTCATTTGTTGGTATCTTTTATTTGTTGTTGATCTTTTATTTGTCGTAGATCTTTCATTTGCTGTCGATCTTTCATTTGCTGTCGATCTTTTATTTGCTGTTGATCTTTTATTTGCTGTTTATCTTTCATTTCTTGTTGATCTTTTATTTTGTGTTGATGTTTCGTTGCTTCTTTTGATCTTTCATTTTTCGTTTATCTTTTATTTGTTGTTGATCCTTTATTTGTTGTTGATCTTTTATTTTTTGTTGATCTTTCATTTGCTTTGGATCTTTCCTTTGCTGGACATCTTTCATTTGTCTGGACATCTTTCATTTATTTACTGTTGATCTTTTATTTGTCGTTGATCTTTCATTTGTTGTTGATCTTTCATTTGTTGTTGATCTTTTATTTGTTGTTGATCTTTCATTCACTATTGATCTTTCATTTGTTGTTAATCTTTCATTTGCTGTTGATCTTTCATTTGCTGTCAATCTTTTATTTGCTGTCGATCTTTTATTTGCTGTTGATCCTTTATTTTCTGTTGATCTTTTATTTGCTGTCGATCTTTTATTTGTTGTCGATCTTTTATTTGCTGTTGATCCTTTTTTTTTTGTTGATCTTCCATTTGCTTTTGATCTTTCATTTGTCGTTGATCTTTTATTTGTTGGTGATCTTTCATTTGTTGTTGATCTTTTATTTGTTGGTGATCTTTTATTTGTTGGTGATCTTTTATTTGTGGTTGATCTTTTATTTGTTGTTGATCTTTTATTCGGTGTTGATCTTTTATTTGTCGTTGATCTTTCATTTGTTGTTGATCTTTCATTTGTCGTTGATCTTTCATTCGCTGTTGATCTTTCATTTTTTTTTTATCTTTCATTTGTCCTTGATCTTTCATTTGCTTTTGATTTTTCGTTTGTCCTTGATCTTTCATTTGCCATTGATCTTTCATTTGTTGTTGATCTTTCATTTTCTGTTGATGTTTCATTTATTGTTGATCTTTCATTTGTGCTGCTTGAACTTTCATTGGTGGAGGGTGATTATTGTTCGAGGAGAATGCAACATTTCATAATGGCTTAATTTCTAAAGTTTCTGGAGAAAATAATTATTAAAATTAAAGAATTAAATAAAACTAACTCATTGTTTTTCTTAACATGTTTATTTTTTCATTTTTTGTCTTAAGATGTTGTTTCATGTTTTTTTTCTTAACAAGTTTATTTTTTCATTTTTGTTCTTAACATGTTTTTTTTTTCATTTTTTTTCTTAACATGTTTATTTTTTCATTTATTTTTCTTAACATGTTTATTTTTTCATTTTTTTCTTAACATGTTTTTTTTTTTCATTTTTTTCTTAACATGTTCATTTTTTTCATTTTTTTCTTAACATAGTTATTTTTTTCGTTTTTTTCTTAACAGGTTTATTTTTTCTTTTTTTTGTTAACATGTTTATTTTTTCATTTTTTTCTTAACATGTTTTTTTTTTTCATTTTTTTCTTAACATGTTTATTTTTTTCATTTTTTTCTTAACATAGTTATTTTTTTCGTTTTTTTCTTAACAGGTTTATTTTTTATTTTTTTTGTTAACATGTTTATTTTTTCATTTTTTTCTTAACATGTTTATGTTTTCATTTTTTTTTTCTTAACATGTTTTTTTTTCATTTTTTTCTGAACATGTTTATTTTTTCGTTTTTTTTTTCTTAACATTTTTTTTCTTAACATTTTTTTTCTATATTTTCTTAACATATTTATTTTTCATTTTTTTTCTTAACATGGTTATTTTTTCATTTTTTTTTCTTAATATGTGTATGGTTTCATTGTTTTTCTTAACATGTTTATTCTTTTTCATTTTTTGTTCTTAACATGTTTATTTTTTCATTTTTTTTCTTAACATGTTTATGTTTTCATTTTTTTCTTAACATTTTTTCATTTTTATTCTTAACATGTTATTTTTCAATTTTTTGTTAAAATGTTTATTTTTTTCATTTTTTTGTTAACATGTTTATTTTTTCTTTTTTGTTAACATGTTTATTTTTTCATTTTTTTTTTTACTTAACATGTTTATGTTTTTATTTTTTTTCTTAACATGTTTATTTTTTCATTTTTTGTTCTTAACATGTTTATTTTTTCATTTTTTTCTTAACATGTTTATTTTTTCATTCTTTTTTCTTTACATGTTTATTTTTTCATTTTTTTTCTTAACATGTTTATTTCTTCATTTTTTTTTTTTACATGTTTTGTTTTCATTTTTTTCTTAACATGTTTATTTTTTCATGTTTTTTCTTAACATGTTTATTTTTCAATTTTTTGTTAACATGGTTATTGTTTCATTTTTTTCTTAACATGTTTATTTTTTCAATGTTTCCGAACCAATGTTACTCTAAAGTCATTAGCATTCACATGCTATATCCATTTCTATACATCCAACATGTTCTCATTATATTACAATTACTTCATTAAGTAAGATTCTGCTTATTAGTAATGGCAGAACAAACTGCTTATCATTTGCACCAATAATTCAACTACATTTGTGATCCCAATGTTTACAAATGCCCCAATAAACTGAGTTGCTTTCAACTTCTTCAAACTAAGCAGAAGAATTTTCCTCTTCTTAACACTTCGATTTTAGTAACATTTACTTTTGGATGATTTCGGTTCTTTTAGACGAGAAATAAAGTCATTACTTCCATTGTTCACACACAGTAAATGCTGATAAGCATCTCTTCCAGAAAATTCTAACCCAAAATTCTCTTCCAGAAAATGCTAACCCAAAATTCTCTTCCAGAAAATGCTAACCCAAAATTCTCTTCAAAAACACAAGTGAGAAGCAACAGGCTCAGTAGAGAGTTCTTTAATGTTGAGTACATACTCTCACTTTAACATTAAAGTTGTTACAAAATATGCTGTTATTTTGCTCAACCACTCAGAAACCACTCATTTGATCCTAATTTATGTGAAGTCCATCTGATATCTCTTTGCACTTGTCAAAAGCTTTTTTCATATTCATAAAAGCAAAATGCAGAATATGACAAAATGTGTGCACACCATTTTTTTGAGGGTGGGGAGAGCACTCTGTCATTTAATCCTATTCAAACTATGAATAAATGAAAGTACTAATAAATAAAAACTTCAGAATTTTTCTTTAAAAAAGTTAAAGATTCTCAAATTACAATAAAAACTGTTTTTCTATTTCTTCATCTTGTAGGTTGGCGAGCTTATTGTTGCCAGTGTTACTGCAAAGCTGTCAGCTGCCTCACTCCATTAACACAAGCAGAAATGAAATGGGTCTGTGGCCAACATTAGCAAAAATAACTTTCAAACAAGATTTCCTGCAATAATTCACATTTACATTTTTATTGAAATTGTTGCCCCTTCTAGGCTGTCGGCCCAAGGTGAAAATTATCATACAAAAAGATATAATAGGGTGAAGATTATTTTCGCTAGAATGTGTATAAATTCCTAAGAAACATTTTTCACACGCAAGATTTTGGTGCATTAATTAATAATTTGAATTTTAATCTTCAAATCTTTTTGTGCGCACACGACTAAAACATTAGGATCTACCTAATGTTTTAGTCGTGTGTGCACAATGATTGTAGCATGATAAAAAAATATTCACTTTTATATATAAAAAATAACATTTCACATTTTCTTGTTCATTTTATTTTTTGCACTTTTTTAGATCATGACTTAATCTATTAACTATATCTATATCTATTATATAAATGCAACTTTGTCTGTGTGTGTGTGAGTTTGTTCGTTATAGACTCAATAACGGCTGGACTGATTTTTATGAAATTTCACACAAAGGTAGTTGTTGTGTTTGGCAGTGTTTTAGGGTAGGTTTTGCATCAAAATGTTTTCTACAAGTATCGACAACTGATAATATCTATGCATTATTATGTATATATGCAAATGAAAATGACCACCTATTTTTCCAGGCCGTTGCTTAGCAATGAGCCAGACCGATGCTGACAAGGTATTTCTGTTATGGAATTGTTCGTACTACAACTTCACAATTCACAGCGCACACACACATGCACACATAACGATTACAGCGTGTTTTCTCTTTCCTTTTTTTTTGTTTGATGACATTGTGTCACATTTTTCTTTCGTGGGGAAGCAAATAAATACCATATATATGTGTTTGTGTGTGTCTGTTTATGAAAAACAAAATAACAACAGCAACAAAAAAAAAAGAAAAAAGAAAGCACTCGTAAATATGGATAATTATGAAGACTTCCAGTTTGACAACTTCTTGATTCGTCTTCTGAAACCCGGTAAAAATATAAAATATAAAGATACCACGTTAATAGAAATAGGTAGAAAGTTTCTGAAAATTAGTAGATAATTGGATGTCTACTCTTATTAACATAGTATCTTTAAAGAAAAAAAATTATAGCTCTAGTGTTGCATTATTATCTAAATAAGTACTTTGTTATGTATTCATATGTAAAATCATTGTGCCAAGTAGTTAAATTACATATAAACGTGTGTGTGTGTGGAAAGTAACAGTAAAAAAGTTATTATTAAATCACTAAAAGCGAGAGAAACAAAAATAATTTTAAAAACATTAATACCTGGATAGTATTAATAAAGGCGAAAAGGTTAACATTTATATTTTATAAACTGGAAGTCTTCAAATTATCCATATTTACGAGTGCTTTCTTTTTTCTTTTTTTTTTTGTTATTTTGTTTTTCATAATACCGCTCTTAAATATGTATTGATTTTAATTCATATTTTTCTTCTTTCTTTTTAACTAATTTTATTTTAATTTTACGTCTGTAAAATAATAATGACATTTTTTTTCTTGTGGATTTTACAAATCTGAAGATGGTCAACATTTTCCCGAAACCTCATTTTTATTGCATAAAGCTTAATTCACATAATTGTTTTCCTGTCGTTCCTATATATATATAGGAGCAAACAGTTAATAAAACGTTAAAAAACACTTTGAAATGAGTTAAAAACATATTTAATCTGAAAAGGAAACACTAGATAAGTGGATAGTCCTTAATCCGTGGAGTTTCGAAGAAATACTTTCCTTCTCATCAGAGGGTAGGAATTAGCAAAATGCGGGATCGGATTTTGCATGCAAAAGTATTTGATGAAACAACAAGTAAGTCAAAGATCTAACTTGATAACAAAAAAATGAAGCAGAGGGAATATGGTGAAGAAAAAGGTGATTACACGTGAATGGATAGTCTGGTGGAAGATAAATAATATATTATTTTATATATATATATATATATATATATATATATATATATATATTTAGTGGAGATGGTAATTAATAAAAACTGAAGAAAGTTCTCAATACTGTTGTAGAGCAAATATGCGTTTTATTTTTTATTACTGTATCTTTCTGTTAAGTTACATTATTGTTTCGGCTACATGGCCGTTTTTTTGGCCGTCTGTAGCGTCCTCAGACTTTTACAGACATGTTCACTATTCTGGGATGAAAGAGTGGAAGAGTGAATGAGGTCAGGGGGGTTTGCGAGGAGAGCGGAAGAGGAAGGGAACAAGGAGGGAAGGTGGGGGGGGCGTTTGGTATGTCGATAATGTTTTAGTTTTGGGGTTTAAGGAACTTTTGGGGGAGGGTCTGGGAAGTTCATTTCTGGTGTGGCTGACGGCATAGGGATACATGAGGAGAAGGGGAGGAGGGGGGTTACTTTAAAATTCGTGTCTTAGTGTTAAAGTTTTTAGCGTCTCGTTGGTGAGGTGATTTCTTGGTAAGTATGTCTTGAGCCGTTGGGTGTTCGCTTATGTTTGGAGGCGGGTGGGGGCTATGATTCGGTTTATTTTTAGTTTTTATTTTGTTGTTAATTGTTTGGAGAGGGTCAGCTAGCGGTCGCAGCCACGGGTACACACATGCGCATGTACACACATATATACTTAAAAGAAATGGTCACGGGTGCACATACATGCCTGCCCTGGCGTGCAAATATATGTGTATATGTGCGCCTGCATGCATAGACACCTGCGTTGTTCTTGTTTGCATCAAATTTTATTTAAGGTGGTAAGATTGGGTGCACGTGCGTAGGCATGGATGCGCACATACACAGATACATACATACACCGATGCCCCTGCCCCCAAGGAGGCGATTATACGGGCTCATATGCGTATATTGATTCAGGCATACTAGCACCACACGCATACGTTCAAGTCCGTGCGCACATGCAGATACCAATACTCGTGAACACATACATCAACATATATACACAGCTGCACACTCTCGCACACCATGTGGACAACAGGCACCAGGCATCTATACTCTCACATCCACACACGCATACACAGGCACGTGCACACACACACTGGATAGATTTAAATCTAAGTTCATTTGTGGGTACATATGTTATAGAAAGAGAGAGAGGTGAGTAAACGTGGAGGTAGACACGTTTACCAGAACCGAGGGTCAGCTGACCAAATTACGTATGTGTGACGTGGTAACGTTGGCCAGATCTGTGAGATTTGATTTGGGCTTTGAAGAAGACGGACGTTTTTTCCGTGGTCTCCCCCTCTTAACTGGGGAGGGGGGAGACGAACGCTGACGTGTGTGAAGAAGAACCCACACAAGCCGATTTCACTTCCACCTCCTGCAGGACCTCTGAGGAAAGTGAAATAAAAACTATAAACCCATTCATCGTCTTGGAGTGATAAATCTTCGTCAAACAGGTATCAAGTCTCCCTCCAGGATGAGAAATTCCCAGATGGTCCAACATCGAAGAAGCAGAGGTAGGTTCAGAATTTACATGTCACACACACGATTCCCTTTATGATAATCAAACACACAACCATTTATATTAGAGACAATCATACGCACACAGAATCTTTGATATTATACAGTGTATACACCCAAACGTAAAAAGTGCCCCTCAATGATTTAAAATGGCGCCCCTAAATGAAGAACTCTATATAACATATTCAAATGTAACAAAAGGTAAATGGTGCCCTCAATGATAACTCCAGTGAGAACTCCCGATGAAGAACCCTATGTAACACATAGGCGCAATACTTTCGTTTGATGTAGATCTGGTTATACATAGATATGGGTTCTGTACATAATGTTTTCATTTTCAGTAGTGGGGGTTTTTTGGTTAGATGTGGGTGCACACGGGTGCGCCGGCGTACTCCTCCGCATACAAATATAACCCACAGATGCACGCTCCCACACGCATGCATGTACACAGATAAGCATGCATACGCACATACACATACGCACGCACATATGCTCTCGTTATATACATCTGCAAAGATACGCACCCACACTCCCTCAAGCACAGATATGTGCGCACGCATATACATACAGGTATATAGCGTAGCATGCCGTAAATATGGGCGCGGGTGTCATCCACATATACTTAACATAGGCATTAATATATATATATAAGATAATAATATATTATTTTATATATATATATATATATATATATATATATAATGTGTGTGTGCATGTGTAAGATAGTCAACATTTTCCTGAAACCTCATTTTTATTGAATAAAGCCTAATTCACATAATTCCTTTCATGTCTTCGTCGTTTGTAAGAAAATCAAGACATCAAGGAATAGATTGATAGCAACAAATAGTGTATTTCATCGTTAGTTACAATTGTTTCAAGACTATTCGAACAAATTCAAACTTTATGTCATTCGAATATATATATAGATACAGAGCTGACTGACCAGAGAGAAGAACTGCTCTTGTAGCAAAGGAGCTTGCCCGCTATAACATAGTCATCGCAGCCCTCAGAGAGACTCGCCTCTCAGACAAGGGTCAACTGACAGAGTCAGGTGGCGGCTACACCTTTTTCTGGAGTGGACGCAGCAGCGAGGAGTGCAGAGACGCTGGCGTGGGTTTCGCCATCAAGACTGAGCACGTGAGGAAGCTGGTCAGCATCCCGGACGGCATCAATGACCGGCTGATGAAGATGCAACTCCCGCTCAGCAAGGGAAGAACCGCCACACTGATCAGCGTCTATGAACCAACCATGACTAACCCCAAAGATACCAAGGACCAGTTCTATGAAGATCTGAAAAGCCTCATCTCCGCTGCTCCACAGAGAGAGAAGCTCATCGTCCTTGGCGACTTCAATGCCCGCGTTGGCACTGACCATTCCACTTGAGACCGGGTCCTTGGCCACCATGGAGTAGGCAAGTGTAATAGCAATGGCCTACGGCTGCTCAGCCTCTGCGCTGGCACACAACCTTTCCATCACCAACACCATGTTCCGCCTACTCACCCATAGCAAGATGTTGTGGATGCACCCACACTCCCAGCACTGGCATTTGATTGACTACGTCATCATCAGGGCAAGGGACAGGAGAGATGTAAGGCTGACCAAGGTTGTGTGTGGTGCTGACTCTTGGACAGACCACTGCCTGATCATATCCAAAATGTGCCTCTACATCCAACCCAAGAGGTGGTCTCAGGGCCAGAAAATCACAAAGCGCCTTGGACGTGGAGAAATAAGTCCAGATATCATCCATGAGCTACAGGAAGCAATCAACGACAAGCTATCTGTCCCCCTTACCATCTCGGACACTATTGGAGATCAGTGGGCACACCTCAGAGACTCCACCTACTCCATCGCTCTCAAAATAATGGACCCAAGAAAAAGAAGCACTGGTTTGATGAAAATGACTCTGAGATTCAGCCCCTCCTGGAGGAGAAACGCCAACTTCTCCGTGCACATCAGGGTGACCCCAAGTGCTTCGCAAAGAAAGCTGCCTTCATCAACATCCGCAGCAAGGTGCACGCCAGACTCCGCTCCATGCAGGATGCCTGGCTCAGCGCCAAAGCAGATGGGATCCAGGAGCATGCCGATAGCCATGATATGAGGAAGTTTTACGATGCGCTGAGGGCTGTCTACGGTCCCCAGTCCTCTAGCTCTTCCCCCCTGCTTAGCTCCGATGGAACAACTCACTTGAATGACAAAAAGCAGATCCTTGATAGATGGGCAGAGCACTTTAACAGCGTGCTAAACCGGCCATCTTCCATCAACGATGAAGCCATCGACCGACTACGCCAGGAGCCTATCAACGAGGAGCTCGACATCCCACCCTCGTCAGAGGAAGTAAGCAAAGCCATCAAGCAACTTTCCTCTGGGAAGGCCCCTGGCCCCGACTCAATTCCAGCAGAAGTATACAAATCTGGTGGACCTACACTGCTTGTAAGACTGACAAAACTCTTCCAATCCATGTGGGAGAGTGAAGAACTACCCCAAGATTTTTATGATGCTACTATTGTTCACATTTACAAATGCAAGGGAAATTGTCAGTCATGTGACAACCACCGCGGGATATCCCTTCTCTCCATCGCCGGGAAGATCCTGGCCCGCGTCCTTCTCAACCGCCTGCTGGTGCATGCCAACTGCAGGAGAAGTGTGTTGAGCAGCACCGGGGCCTCGACACCACATTCGTCGACCTGACCAAGGCCTTCGAAACTGTTTGCCGAAATGGCCTCTGGCGGATCATGAAAAAATTTGGTTGTCCAGACAGGCTCATCGCCATTGTCAGGCAGTTCCACGAGGGCATGACCGCCCATGTCCTGGATGACGGCGACCCTTCAGAGACCTTCCCTGTGACCAACAGAGTCAAGCAGGGCGGTGTCTTAGTCCCGACGCTCTTCAGCATGGTTTTCTCTGCCATGCTCCAGGATGCTTTCAAAGACAGTCACTCTGGAATTGACATCAAGTACAGATGTGACGGGAAATTGTTTAACATCAGGCGAATGGAGGCAGTCACGATGTTACATGATAAGGGCTGTCCCCTTTTCATGTAAGTATAAAAATGGACAGTTTAGTTAAAATGAAAATGAAATAGCAACAGACGGAATTCGAACCTCGTAATTTGGTTTTAGAAATAGATTACGTGTGAGAATTTAAAAATGTAAAACAAACATTTGTTTAGAATATAGATAAATATTTCAAGGAGAGAATGTGAACTTTCAAGTTTGTTATGAAATTTTAAATTGAAAGAATGCAGCTTATAAGATAATGTTTTTAACATATTGGAAAAATAGGTTACTGAGAAATAGGAAAAGTTTTGGACACGTATGTCCAGAACACGTGAAAGAAGGCACATGTTTTAACGTGTATGACGTCACGGAAAATAGAAAGTTCTAGGAATAGAGAAAAAACTTTAGAGTTAGTCAGTCAGTGAGAAAACTCAGAGAGAGTCAGACGTCAAGGAAGCGAGACGTCACTTCAAGAAAAAAATGTGGAACTTTGAATTCTTGATGATGGAAACAACAATGGCCGGTCGTGACGAAATAAACTATCATGTGTTTTGTAAAGCTCATCTTGTCTTATGATTCTTACAAAAAGGTAAAGTGAAATTGTATTATATATTTGTGTTATAAAATGTCGTTTCATACACATCACGACTTCTCATATCGACAATGAAAATCTACATCATGTCTACACAATGTCCGAACTGTCTGAACACTATCCCTTCACTCCAAGAGTTTCTTCTTCTACACATCTAAGGAAAGAATGAACATTTAATATATAAGAATCTCTCCTAACATGAACAATATCTCTAAGTCTCCTACAACAACATCTATCTCTCTCTGAGTCCTTGCAACATCCCTCTCTGTAATAAGACTCTTTCTAAGCATCTCTCTTTCAAGACAAACACTCTAATAAGACTCCCTTCTAATAATACCTATATGTAACATATACATATTTTGGTGCCCGTGAACCAGTTTGCATCAGCGATACAGAAACCAAACCTGGGGTCGATACCACGAAAAAAAATAAATAAATTAAAAACACAACGTTTTAAAAGGGTCCAACATAATTTAAAAAATAAATAAATAAATAATACCACGGGGAAAAAAAAAGAAAAATTACACGATCACAGAAATGCGAACAAAAAAAAGAACAAAAAAAAAATCGAACACACGCACACACAGAACAAAAGATACAAGAAATATTAAAAAGAAAAAGAAGAAAAGGCCGATATGCCGTAAAAGAAATCCGTAGTAATGAATGGAAATATAGTAAACAAGTCACCATGCGTAATTCATTGATAAATGAATTGGTTTGAAAAAAAAAAAAGAAACACATACACGCAAATGCAGAGATTGGGGGTCACCTATTATTGTTTTGAAATTTGTATGAAGTGTCAATTAGAAAATGTGTGTCAATATGAAATCGTTTGGACGAATTGTTGAATTTAATCTGTCAATCAAATAGGAATTTTTCAAAGGTCGCATGTAGTCTCTGAAACAGCGTGTAAATTCTGTTTGGAAATGCATTTTTGTGTTCATAGTTGAACTTTTCGTTTTTTTTTTGTGTGTTTCATTTGTTTTGTTTTTGAAAAAAAAAGGGACAATTGTTTTGGACAGACTTGAATTGTTGTTTGTTACAGATGATTTTTTTTTTGTTGTTGAAAAAAAGTTATAACTGTTGCAAAATGTTTAAATGTATTAAGGTATTTTTTTTGAAAATGTTTTTATGATGTTGAACAAATATTGTAAATTGTCTTATGTATCTAAATGTTATTGATTTTCACAGCAAGAATTCAAAGTCGGCAGTAAAAATACATTAGATTTAAACAGTCTAGGAGAAAAAAAAACTAGTTAAGACGTATGGTTGGCTTACAGATTCAGTTAGAATTTTAGAAGGGGGACAAGAATTAAAATTACGTAAACGGGTATTTAGAGAGTTTTTAGATGTGATAAGCCGTAAGAAAGATGTTTTGTTTTAGCATTTGGTTTTGTTGTTTTTTTTTTTTTAGAGATCCTAAAAATTTTTCTCCAAGAAAAGTGACTTGGTAGGGATTGATAAGCACAAGATGTGCCCCTATACGAAAAATTTGGGAACCTGGTTAATTAAGTGCTTAAAATAAGCTGGTTGCACGTAACGACTCCAAGCAAGTGGTAAGTAAGACTTGGCTTAATTAAAAAACAGGCGTTGGAAAGAATACGAAAATTCTTAAGGGGACCAGTAAACCGATGAGAGGTAGTCCCGAGGCAATCACATAGAGCATAATGAAGTAAAAGACAAGCAAAAATATGCCGTAGATTACGTAAGAAAGATATAACCTTGTATTTTTTTTTTTAAAGACGCATGAATGTGGGATATATCTGCTGGATCTTAGAGGCTGGTGAGAGAAAAGAAAAATCACAAAACAATCGGGCTATTAGATAGAATTTAAGCGCAATTAAGGTGTTGGGCGCGAAAGGTGTTAGTTAGTTAGGGGTGATATTTCTAAATCCTCGTCGAAGTTTCAAGAATCCAAACAAGGAAATCCGAGTGAATCAGTATGAGAGAAAAAAGGTATATCTTAAACTTCTGAAGCCAACCACAAAGATTTAAGTATATGAGCTTTGGTATGTCCCGTATAAGATAGTTATTGAATAAAAAAAAAAAAAAAACCATACTTGATAAGACTAAACATGCGGAAAGAATTGATCAGAACACTTTTGGGACAAAGGAAGTCGTCCATTTCGAGAAAGGTGAAAACCTCTAGTCTGCGGCATATGGGTGGCTGGAAAATAGCTGATGTGAATCATAGGTAAAGACCCTACACCCAAAAAGTAAGTGCCACGAAGATCAGAAAGGTTCTGATCTTATAAATAAATAAATAATTGTGAAGTCGGCCGTAGAGGGCTGACTGAAAGAAATTTTTTTTTCGTTTGTTTTTTAGCCTGATCTTTCTAGCCATGTGGTTGTGTAGATGTAAAAATAAAAAATGTACTAAATTTAAAACTGCATACATTTTTATTTTGTGAAATATGGAAGGGAGGGATGTAACATGATAAGGGCTGTCCCCTTTTCATGTAAGTATAAAAATGGACAGTTTAGTTAAAATGAAAATGAAATAGCAACAGACGGAATTCGAACCTCGTAATTTAGTTTTAGAAATAGATTACGTGTGAGAATTTAAAAATGTAAAACAAACATTTGTTTAGAATATAGATAAATATTTCAAGGAGAGAATGTGAACTCTCAAGTTTGTTATGAAATTTTAAATTGAAAGAATGCAGCTTATAAGATAATGTTTTTAACATATTGGAAAAATAGGTTACTGAGAAATAGGAAAAGTTTTGGACACGTATGTCCAGAACACGTGAAAGAAGGCACATGTTTTAACATGTGTATGACGTCACGGAAAATAGAAAGTTCTAGGAATAGAGAAAAAACTTTAGAGTTAGTCAGTCAGTGAGAAAACTCAGAGAGAGTCAGACGTCAAGGAAGCGAGACGTCACTTCAAGAAAAAAATGTGAAACTTTGAATTCTTGATGATGGAAACAACAATGGCCGGTCGTGACGAAATAAACTATCATGTGTTTTGTAAAGCTCATCTTGTCTTATGTTTCTTACGAAAAGGTAAAGTGAAATTGTATTATATATTTGTGTTATAAAATGTCGTTTCATACACATCACAACTTCTCATATCTACAATGAAAATCTACATCATGTCTACACAATGTCCGAACTGTCTGAACACTATCCCTTCACTCCAAGAGTTTCTTCTTCTACACATCTAAGTGTTATGATGTTATGATTTAGATCTCGTTTTGGCTTGAGGACGCCGTCATACTGTCTGCCACGTGTCACCGTGACGACCACCACTCAAGTTTCATGATTCCTGACCGCTTTGGGGAGAAATTGACTACGTAGGGATTCACGCTACGATCGCTACCATGGCACCAAAGTCGAGGCACATGATCATGGTTACCTCCACAAAATTACGGGCAGAACGCTTAGATGCCTTACACACCGTAGCGAAAATAGCAACTCAAAAGAAACACAGTTTTCTCGACATGGGGGCAATTTCTTCATCACTAACCGTTGTCTACAACTACGTCCGCGTGCTTGCTATATTTAGCGAAGCCAAGGAAAAGACAGCAGAAGGACCACCAGCCTCGCCATCACCACAACGCTACGGCTGTCGCGACCAATACTGCTGCTACTACTATTACAAACGAAGGCTTCGTCGCGCCTTCTAACAACAACAACTATCGCCGTTGACACAGGATTATAACCAGCACTGCTGCTACTACTATTACAAACGAAGGCTTCGTCGCGCCTTCTAACAACAGCAACTATCGCCGTTGACACAGGATTATAACCAGCACTGCTGCTACTACTATTACAAACGAAGGCTTCGTCGCGCCTTCCAACAACAGCAACTATCGCCATTGACACAGGATTATAACCAGCACTGCTGCTACTACTATTACAAATGAAGGCTTCGTCGCGCTTTATAACAACAACAACAACAACAACAACAATCTGCCATCTTCACCCCAATGACAGCTCGTTATTATTCTGTGTTATTTATTCGAAAATAAATTGTTGAGTTCGTTCAAATTTTAATCCTGTGTTGTCTATTCTTTTTGCTTGTCACCATACGCTTCGTAACATAACAACTGGTGTCATAAGCGTGCGACAGGTAGAATGGACTACTCAGGGTGCACCCGTAACGAACTTCACAGTTTTATCAGAGACCAGAAATCGGCACTCCTCCAGCTAAAATCGAGTACATCACGACCAGACGAGGCCCTTATCACCGAAATAAAAGTGGACCTAGAGATTATGCTCTCCACCCTCAAATCGACCACCTTAACCGACACGCCCAAAGCCGATAACAACGACTACAATCTGATGATCAGATTACAGGCCATACACGATTCGGTAAAGGATATAAAAAAGTTCAACCCCGGGAACGATGTTAACCGCTTCATCACGGATGTAAACAAAACATACATGATACACGTCAAGCCGGAAATCAGTATACACCCTAGTATCGAAAAAGAGTTTGTCAGAATCTGCAAACAGCTTCTGAACGAAGGGATATTCCAGCAAATGACGGACTCCCAACACGACACATCTACCTTCGAGCAACTCAAAGCATACCTCATAACGACCCACGGCAGCCAAATGACGAACTTCCAGCACCTCAGCCGGGCTTGGGATTTGCAGCGTCGAGATGGGGAGAGATTGACAGATTTCGCTGGCCGACTGGAAAACACGATTAGAGAGGCTGCAGTACACATAAAGGCAAAATTTAAGTCGGACCACTCACGGGAAATACCTGCAGATACTGTCTTCTCTCTCATGGGTGCAATGCTAATGAGCGAGAAGGTGAAAGCCTGGACACCGAGCTTATACCCACACATCGTCAAAACAATGGATAAGCATTATACGGCGGGTGGGATAGCTAGTGATGTACAGCGGTACATCGACTGTGGTGTCAAAACAGACGATGAAATTAATGATAGTCCCATCGCGTACTACGCAAACAGGCCGCAACGATCTGATCAAAGGACCAGGCGAACTGAACACAATGTGAACAGGCAAACTCTCCGCCCACAGGCAAGGAAAGATACCACAACACTGCGCAACACCAAACCCACTGGCACTCGCGGCCATTTTCAGACGCGCAGGGACGATGAACACAATCAGGATGCTGAGATCTGCCGAAACTACATGAAAGGCTATGCATGCTTCCATGGACGCAACTGTTGGTACCGGCACCCACCTCGTGCCCAGGCATATATCGCAACAGACGACAAGGATATGCCACCGGAAGATACTCTCCCCACTACCATGGCCGAGGATTTTCAATACGGACCAGGCGAGATGTGATGGCTCACCCCGTGGTCCAACAGACTCACCATCACATATTTAACTTTCATCAACACTCGGCGCAGAAGTCACCTTTCGTCAACACACATTTCATGATCGAGGGAGCTACGTTCTCGGACATATCTATGTTGGACTCAGGCTGCTCCACTTGCATTATGCCAGTATCTCGAATACCTGAAGAGATCAGACGTCGAATAACGCCATCCAACGTGCATGTGAGAGGCATAAACGGCAGCATACATATCCTTGGCGAACTTAATTGTGGCATTGCAATCGGCAACCACGATTCACCCAGGTTCGACGGGATCAACATGCTGATAACATCCGCTATATCTCCAATCCTGATCGGCCAAAGCATCCTTGGTCACAGCACACTAGACTCCTACACAATCGACCACCAAAAATCAACGATCGAATTCAGACGCACGCTCGCGTCCACTCCGATAACTCACACGGCAGCAATACTACCAGCTCTTTCACAGAAGATACCAGCTGATGATACCACATTTGGTGCCCACACCATCGATCATCCCACTAGACTCACACAGCCCAGCCTCAAGACACTAAATGAAAAACTACACTGGCTACAGAGTAATGTGGGTGTGGCATTGCCCAACCATCCAAACTGCGACGAACTGGAGGCCACAGCAGACTTAATCATCTGCTTCGCCGACATCATGGGTACCGAAAAGGGAGAAAAGGGTACCTTCATCAGACCAGTTCAAATACCAACCAATGGCCAATCCCGCTGTCAGAAGCAACACCCAATCGCCCAGGCTCTCGAGGCCGATGTCGATTCTGAAATCATGCACATGGCCGCCAGAGAGATCATCAAACCAAGCAAGGACCCCAAGGGTTTTAATAGCCCTGTATTTGCCGTTCACAAGAAGAACGGGGCAATCCGGGTAGTTGCCAACTTCAAAGCAACACTCAACAAGGTCCTAGTTGATCTCGACCCCTACCCCATACCTACGATTGACCACCTGTTCCACAGAATCGGCGAAGGAAATAAATATTTTGCATCCCTTGATCTTCGCAGTGGCTATTGGCAGATCGCTATCGACGAGCGTGATCGACACAAAACTGCATTCACATGGAAGGGCAAATGCTACCAATACACACGACTCGCCTTTGGTCTCACATCTGCCGGACAAATCTTCTCCCGCTGCATAGCTGAAGCCTTGGCCACTGTTACATCTCGCACCAACATATCCTCGTACATTGATGACAACCTAGTCCACGCCAAAACATTTGAAGGATACATACTGGCACTGGAGCAACTATTCACCGCCCTATGTAAATTTGGACTAAAATTGAATCCGGATAAATGTACCTTCCTCGCGAACGAAGCAAAATTCCTCGGTCGCATCATAAATAGCAAGGGTTTCAAGGCCGACCCCGAATACGTCCGCGCCATCATGGAAATGAAGCCTCCAGCAACAAAAAAGGAACTGCAAGGCCTCATAGGTCGTTTAGTGTGGATACCACAATTCCTGGAGACACGGGTACAGGAACACATAAGGTCGGACACATTTTCCAGCATCATGACCCCCATCCATGAACTGAATAGGGCTGGCAAACCATTTGCATGGACTGAGCAGGCGGACAAGGCCTTTAATAAGATAAAGAAACGACTGTCCTCGCCTCCTGTCATTTCATTCCCTGACTTTGATCAACTCTTCACGCTCACCACTGATGCGAGTGACACCGCATGTGGGGCCATCCTAATGCAAGAAGATGACAGGGGAAAGAAGAAGATCATAGCGGTCGCTTCACACATATTTAACACCACGAAACAAAACTGGTCCACAACTGAACGCGAGGCATACGCAATAAAGTGGGCCATAGCAAAATTCGACTACTTCCTACACAGCCGCCCCTTCGTCATCTTCACCGATCACAGATCACTAACCTATCTGGATCAGCGGGTATTCAACAATGCCAAAATCCGCAGATGGCAGGAAGAGATCGCATGCTATAAATTCGTCCTGGAATTTTTGGAGGGCGAATCCAATGTCTGGGCCGACATGCTCAGCAGAAGTCATGGCCAAAGAAAAAATAACACACCAGCTGACGCCAACCCTGCAGGCAAAACATTCAGAATCCAGGGTTCGGACCTACGTATTTACATCCCATCCTGGTGTATGGACGAAATTGATGGATCAATGCTCATCCCCGAAGCACACACACCTCAGAACACCCGCCACCACAAGAATATTGTGGATGCGTTCTTTGCCTATCATTCTTCATCGACCATCCCCACAAAATACAATTGCGACCATATCAATATCGCTGCTGAACAATGCACAGACAACACACTGTCAAGAATCATCAAAACCCTCCAGACGAATAACTCCAGCAAAAACTCTAACATCGACCCCGATGACCATCGGGCCCCCATACTCAACAAATACATCCACCAGTTCTACCTGGAGCCCGCACATCTGTCTTGATGATTAGGGACAACAATCATTCCCCAAAACTGGTCGTACCATACAAACTCCGTCCCAAGTACCTGCATCAGGCCCATGACTGCATCAATCATTCAGGTATCGCCCGCATGCGCGAACATCTATCCGGCTACTGGTGGGAATGCAAGGACCATGACATTAGGACGTATGTCAACTCCTGCAAAACATGTGCCAAACGGAAGGGTAACTATGGCAAACGCAAGGTCTGGCCCACCGGGCACTGCAAACGTGGAGAAAGACCGTTCGAAATCATCTACATTGATTTCGTCACGATGCCAATTTCAAAGGGGAAACGCTACATCCTAACCATGCTGGACAGTTTCAGTAGACACCTTACGGCTGTGCCGTGTTCCAGAGATCGTGCGATCGACGCTGCCCGTGGAATTTACAGTTTCTTCCTTCGACACCGGTAAATACCACGCATTGTTTCATCCGATCGCGGAACCCACTTCACGGGGGAGGTATACAGGATCTTTTGCCAACTCACATCAATCACGCAGGAATTACATTGTGCCTGGCGACCACAAAGCTCAGGCAACATTGAACGACAGCATCGCACGATGAAAAACGCCATATACATGCTGTGCGAAGATAGAGACTGTGAGTGGACCGACGTCCTCGAATCCGTCATCTCATCAATGAATGCTACCATCAACAGTGCCACTGGAGCGTCACCACACTATATAATCACTGGTCGGCAGCCCAACATTGGTTTGCCAAGATTACCCGACAACAGTATCACAAACCCCAGCCCCACGGCTTACGGCATGCAGGTCAATGCCCTGTTAAGACAAGTTCATCGACACGTCGCGCTGGCCAACAATGAAGCTGACCACGCCCAAAACCCAAATTTAGACAAGGACATGAATAAGGAACCAATACAAGTCGGTGACAAGGTACTAATCCACCGGCCTCAATCAGCTATTGCTCACGCATCTCACCTACCCTGGATCGGTACCTTCAAAGTTGCTAAGACCAACAGCATGGTGATCCAGATAAAAAATGATGACGGCGAGAGTGAATGGGTTCACCGGGCACATGTCCGCCGATTAATACCACGTCCAAAACATTTGTCCCCCAATCTACCTCCTCTACCCTACCCAACTCGTCAATCTACCGAAGAGACAATGCCTCCACCCAAGGCAGGGGCACACAGAGCGTTGCAGGACCCCATATACATAGAAACCCCTCGACTACCGTCGGGATACAGATCAGACCTGATTCGGAATCGGTCAACACGAGGCCAGCTACCTAAACGATTTAAGGATTTCATCATAGGCTGATTCCATTCACACATGCAACCATGACCGCACTGGACAATTCAAGTCAAAATGAGATCTGGGGGAGCTGTTATGATGTTATGATTTAGATCTCGTTTTGGCTTGAGGACCCCGTCATACTGTCTGCCACGTGTCACCGTGACGACCACCACTCAAGTTTCATGATTCCTGACCGCTTTGGGGAGAAATTGACTACGTAGGGATTCACGCTACGATCGCTACCATGGCACCAAAGTCGAGGCACATGATCATGGTTACCTCCACGAAATTACGGGCAGAACGCTTAGATGCCTTACACACCGTAGCGAAAATAACAACTCAAAAGAAACACAGTTTTCTCGACATGGGGGCAATTTCTTCATCACTAACCGTTGTCTACAACTACGTCCGCGTGCTTGCTATATTTAGCGAAGCCAAGGAAAAGACAGCAGAAGGACCACCAGCCTCGCCATCACCACAACGCTACAGCTGTCGCGACCAATACTGCTGCTACTACTATTACAAACGAAGGCTTCGTCGCGCCTTCTAACAACAACAACTATCGCCGTTGACACAGGATTATAACCAGCACTGCTGCTACTACTATTACAAACGAAGGCTTCGTCGCGCCTTCTAACAACAACAACTATCGCCGTTGACACAGGAATATAACCAGCACTGCTGCTACTACTATTACAAACGAAGGCTTCGTCGCGCCTTCCAACAACAGCAACTATCGCCATTGACACAGGATTATAACCAGCACTGCTGCTACTACTATTACAGACGAAGGCTTCGTCGCGCCTTCCAACAACAGCAACTATCGCCATTGACACAGGATTATAACCAGCACTGCTGCTACTACTATTACAGACGAAGGCTTCGTCGCGCCTTCCAACAACAGCAACTATCGCCATTGACACAGGATTATAACCAGCACTGCTGCTACTACTATTACAGACGAAGGCTTCGTCGCGCCTTCCAACAACAGCAACTATCGCCATTGACACAGGAATATAACCAGCACTGCTGCTACTACTATTACAAACGAAGGCTTCGTCGCGCCTTCCAACAACAGCAACTATCGCCATTGACACAGGATTATAACCAGCACTGCTGCTACTACTATTACAAACGAAGGCTTCGTCGCGCTTTATAACAACAACAACAACAATCTGCCATCTTCACCCCAATGACAGCTCGTTATTATTCTGTGTTATTTATTCGAAAATAAATTGTTGAGTTCGTTCAAATTTTAATCCTGTGTTGTCTATTCTTTTTGCTTGTCACCATACGCTTCGTAACATAACATAAGCAAAGAATGAACATTTAATATATAAGAATCTCTCCTAACATGAACAATATCTCTAAGTCTCCTACAACAACATCTATCTCTCTCTGAGTCCTTGCAACATCCCTCTCTGTAATAAGACTCTTTCTAAGCATCTCTCTCTCAAGACAAACACTCTAATAAGACTCTAAGACTCCCTTCTAATAATACCTATATGTAACAACGAGAGTGAGGAAAACCTTGTCTTTGCCGATGACTGCGCCCTTAACGCCCCAAATGAGATAGAGATGCAACGTCAAATGGACGGATTCTCCACCAGTTGTGACAACTTTGGTCTCACCATCAGTACAAAGAAGACAGAAGTAATGTATCAACCCGCCCCAGGAGATGCATACCACGAACCCGGCATCACTGTCAAAGGGCAGAACATCCATGCTGTGGAGCAATTCACCTACCTTGGCAGCACCCTCTCCCGCACCGCCAACATTGACATTGAGGTTAACCATAGGACCTCCACAGCGAGCAGTGCATTTGGAAGACTTAGAGACAATGTGTGGAAGAGGAGAGGCATTACACTCGCAACCAAACTGAAAGTATACCGAGCAGTCGTCCTGACAACCCCACTCTACGGCTGTGAAACTTGGACGCCATATAAAAGATATGAAAAACAGCTGAATGGCTTCCACCTCAGATGCCTCCGTAATCTTCTCAACATCTGCTGGCAAGACAGAATTCCTGACACAGAAGTCTTGAAGCACGCGGGGTTCCATACCATCACCACCATAATCCGCAAAACCCAGCTCCGGTGGGCAGGCCATGTCTATCGCATGCTTGACGGCCAAATCCCCAAACAACTCTTCTATGGGGAACTCAGCCAGGGAAAGCGGAATGCAGGAGGCCAAAAGAAACGATATAAAGACTGTCTGAGAACGTCCCTCAAAGACTTTGACATCAGCCCCTAGTCTTGGGAGAGTCGCGCTGCGGAACGTTCTGCCTGGCGTTGCGCCATCAGCCTGGGAGGCGACAGGGCAGAGGATCAACGCATGACCCACGACCAGAAGAAGTGCAAGAGGAGGAAGGAGAGAGCTGCCGGTTCACAGCCTGCCGATACCGCCTTCACGTGTCCAGAGTGTGGAAGAGTCTGCCGAGCACGGATTGGCCTCATCAGCCATCTCAGGACCCACCGACCCCCGACGCCAAACTGATTGATACTTTGGTCATCGTCGAGTTCGACGGACGAGCAAGAAGAAGATATATATATATATATATATATATATATATATATATGTCATCTTCTATAATATAAATCTCACCTGTGTGTTTAAATGTATGCCTGTATAAAACTTTTGACGTAGGCGACGGATTTGTATGAGGTCGGGATCGTTTTGAAGCTCGACCCTTCAGACGAAAAATATCGGGGAATTGACTAAAAACTATAATTCCTACATCCTTAACTGCGTACTTTTCTACAGGGAGGGGTCGATTTTTTCACTGATATTTTCAAAAGCCATCCCCTCTTTCAGATTGACTAGCCTAATTTAAACCTAGGTCACTTCCAGTTTTTGAGGTGGTCGTAACAGCAAAGAAGTCACTTTTTTTCTCCATTCTTTTCCTCCTTCGCCTTCCTACTACCACTTTTTTTTTGCTAAACATACACCTCCAAACATCTTGGCAACGCTGGGCTGAAATGCTAGTATATATATATATATATATATATATATATATATATATATATATATATATATATATATATGTATATAGATAGATAGATAGATAGATAGTGTAAAATTTTGTTGAAAATTCAAAGACTCACGTTTTCTTTTTATAACCTTCGTTTATTTCCTGGATTTTTTTCCATTACAGCTGTTTCATTGATGAGTTGGCAATTTTACGATTTATGTTTGCATAAAAATATCCTGTCCCCATCAACTTCTTTAGATGTTTATCCATTAGATTTTTACAACAAAAGGTGTATTTTAAACATGCTGAACATCGTATTTGGGTAAAAAGATTTCCAAAGCCATGTCTTCTCACTTCCTCCATCTTTTAGTGTTATGTGAAGATAGTTTTCCATTTTAATCCGTAGTTTCATTTTTTTTTTTCTCAATTATCATATAATTTTATATAATTTTATTTTTATATTTATGCATGTTTATTTTTATGTTTGTTTTTTGCTTGGTGTTTGAATTCTTATAAGCGATCCTTATGTTTAGAGCGGAGGTCACTCTCATGGTATCATTTTTTATATCCAAGATTACCCCCCTTGCATCTTTTTTCTTTCCTTATATTATATGTTTCGTTTTTACTATTTTTTTTCCTAATCTGCTCTAGTTCGTGAAATTAAATATCTGTTTCTGTGCAAACACCCGTGTTTTACATCTAGTCTTTTGTTTAATCATTTTTCTTTTGATGTTAGTATATGTAAGATTCTAATATACATAGGTTGCATTTTTTCGATTTGCTAGTTTTATATTTCCCCCCTTATCAATTATTGACCATCTTAATTTATATTCAGTTGTATTTTCCTTTAATTCCTTAATCCATACTGCTAAAGTGGTTGAGTTTTTCTTTGTTTGTTCCGGTTGTTTTCGCTATTTCTATTGGTTCTGTTTCTATTGGTTCTGTTTCTATTTTCGTTATAGTAGTTGTGGTTGTCACTATTGTTATTACCCTTTCTACCGTTGTTTTCATTTTTATCTACATTGTTGTTGTTTTCGTTATTTGTGGTGTTATTTTCTTTCTCAGTTTCATTTTTAAATGATGCTAGGTGATTACGATATCTGTCCTTAAAGCAAGTTTCAGTGCTCCCCAGATATACTTTAGTTTCATTATTTATTATAACTTCACATTTGTATACTACGTTTGAAGTTAAACAGTTCCCCCCAATTGGACATACATTAGAGTCCCGGCAGTTACATTCTTTTACATTGTTAGAGTCATTTTCTATCCTTTCTGTTTAATTTTGTGTTATTTGAGCCAATTATGGTATTTGTTAAGTTAGCAGATGTTGAGAAGGATAGCTTAATAGTATTTTTCTTAATTATCTTACTTAGCTTACTGTCGTGCGGGAAATTTTTGTCTATAATTTGGTAAAATTCCCTTGAGATGTTATTTTTTATATGGTGGTTGAATGGTGGATTAAACCACGTCTGGCTCTTCTTTCTATTTTTCTTTTTAACTTCTCTTTCACTTGATCTATCTTTTCATTTTTCTTTTTTGTGTTTATTGTATGTTTTATTTTTTCCTTTGTTTTTGCTCTTTTTTTTCCTTTTTTATATTTCCTCATCGACATGTTGTAAGATATTACATTTGCATTTATTGTTCTTTCTGTACATATGTTATTGTTTTGAGTTTCCTTAATGAATTTAATTTGTTCTTTATATCCTGATCTAGCTATGGCTGGGTTATAACATTCCTTGTTTTTATTGAATGATTCTTCATATATATATATATATATATATATATATATATATATATCTTGATGAGGACCTAATCTATTATAATAAATGAATGTGAAATTACTTTTCTTGATGAGGATTTAATCTATTATCTGTATATATAAAAGCGAAAATGTATGTATGTATGTATATATGTGTGTCTACTAAAAACTTTTGACAGACACAACAAAAATTAACAAACTTGGTATCATATTAAAGCCCCACCCTCCGGATGACAAATATCGAAAAATTAGCCCAAAAGGACCATCAGAAGTGGGTCAGCTGATCGATTTTCTGCAGGGGGGGAGCCCCAAAAAAGTGACATTTTAATGATATTTATACATAATTTAATAAACGCTGAGTTATGTCACGTGACCCTGACGTAAGCAAGCTGTAATGGCGATAGGTTTATGAAAACATTGAACAGAGTCTGTTGTTAGCGGTAAAAAAGACACATCATACACATCAAACTACAAAAATTTCACGTTGGGAGAACGTTACCAAAGTTTTAGTACGTTAAAAATAATTAGATATGATAAACGAAAAATAACAAGCAAAAAATGTGAAGAAAAAAAAAAATATGCTTACAAAAAATATTAACATCAATGTTTTTACTAAAAAAAAAACAAAGCGAGACGCCATTTTCCTTTTTAGTAACACTCTTTAGGATAAGGAAGATGCAGTGAGAGAGAGAGAGAGAGAGAGAGAGAGAGAGAGAGAGAGACACACACGAACAGAGACAGAGAAAGAGAGATGTCTAGACAGGAAACGAGATTCGTTTTAAAATGTAAATAAACAAACATATGAGTGATTGTATTTGATCACATCCCAGGCCTATATCCTCCTTATTTTCGAGTAACGTTTGTTTCTACGAAAATGATGAGACCGCTTGAATTCTAGGAACAGATACTACACTCTGATCTTAGTCAAAAAGACCAAGTAAAAAACATGCGTAGTATATATTTTTCGTATATTAGTTTGAATTCTAAGAACAGATACTACACTTTGATCTTATTTATATATTTTATTTTCGGCAAAAGTACATACATATTTTCATAAAAATTGAAATTTTATAAAAAACATACAACAATTACAAAAAACAAAATTAGGCACAAGGCCCTATAAGAAATTGGGAGGGGGAGGGTACAGGGTCTTTGTGACTATTTAACATTGTTAAAAAATGCAGACTTTGGAGTCTTACTCTTGACTGGCAACATTTACCAAAATACCTCATTCACTCTGTGGATCCTAATCTAACTAAAAACCCCAGCGTTCAGTGTAAAATTAACATATTTACAATTTGCAAAAAACTTGTCTGTATGTTGTGTGTGCATTTTTTTTTTTTTTTTTTTTTTTTTTTTAAATAAAAATGAAGCAAAATAGTGTGTGAGTGCATTTGTTAAGTGTCCAAAAAAGTTCAAATTCATTAAAAATATGTACAGTTTGTAATCAATTTGTAAAAGCACGTGGAGTGGGGCAAGCTAGTAAAAAGAGTTCAATTTAAACATAAAAAATAAAGCCTACTTGGTTTGTTAGTATTGACCCCCCTACTAATCTAACGTCTAGACCCCCCACTGTTTTCCAGGAAGCCGAAAACAAGCAGGGAGATCCCTATATGGGGTTGGGGTGAAACCTTAATAGGAGAAAAGAAATCAACGGGAGGAGGGGTTGATTGGTGACCTCTGAGCACTGGGGGAAAAAGACCAGGATTACATCCAAAACAAAAGCAGGTAATGGGGGAGCGGGTGGACTCAGAGGTTCTCTAGCACCGAAAATAATAACAGGGGCGGGATCTCGTTTATACCACCAGTCAAGAGTCTCTTTAATTAATTATGCTAAACTAAGCGGGATGAGTTCCGAAGGACCCAGCACCGCCCGTGCCATGCTTAAGGAGGGAACACGTATTGGAACTTGGCTCCTCGACGGATGCACAGACTAGTGTTGTGCACCCACCTCTTATTAAACTCCGCTCGAGGCAACCTCCTCCAATCGCATCTGATCTTTACTTTAAGCAGATGTTTAAAGTAAACAATCAGATCCCGATCTGGAACAGATATCCCTTCGCGGACCAACTTGAGGCGCGTGATCCATATCACCATGCGCGCCACTGCTAGGATCGCCAGGAAAACCATTCTTTCCTCCCTGGGGAACGGCGGCTCCATGTTGTAAACAAAATATCCTTCGTCGAGTTCGAGCGGGCACTCGGCATCGATGTGGGCCATTACCCCTTCGACGTATTCCAATAGGGCCTGGATCCGGCTGCAACTAAAAAACGCATGCCCGAGGGTCTCGAGCCTGTGTTCGTCGCAGCGCGGGCACCAGGCACTTGTATGTTGTTTGTACTTGCTGAATTCGTCGAAGAGGGGCAGTGCTTTTCGGACCAGTCGCCAGGTCAGGGAAAATTCCGAGTTAGTCAAAAAATCCCGACCCGGCGCCCAACTCCATTGAGAGCGGATAACCTCCATCGACCAACCTAACCGCCTACAAAGAGGATCCTTCGCGGTACCCACCACTAACTCCCGATAAAGGCTCTTTCTAGGCTGTTCGAGGACACTGGTCCCCGGCAAAGCTCTAAGTGCAGTCCGGCATTCGGCAAAGAACTTGGGCTCCCCCCTCGGTTTACGACGACCTTCTACCGAGGGGTCAGGTTTGAGATTGGGAAACGAGTTCTCAACCACAGGGACCCATGGAGCGTTCTCCTCTAGCGAACGACTCAGGAAAGCCAATCTCTCAGCGTTTTTATGACACGAGAGACTGGGCTGACCAAGGCCTCCCTCACTCGGACTTTGGACACAGACCTCTCTGCACACATAATGCTTACCCTCGTCCCACAGAAGTGAGTCGAGGCACTCTTGTAAGCGGGTTAGGCGTTGTGCAGGGAGAGGAAGTACAGACAATCGGTAAAGGATGAGCGGAAAGACGTATGTGGCACACGCCTCCGCCCGACCCTTCAAGGACAATTTCCTTCGAATCCAAGTCTTGACCGACGATTTGACCTTGCCATATACTTCCGACCAGTTTTTCTCCAGCTGAAGTCCCGGTCCAAACCAGACACCGAGAATACGGACCGGTCCATCGGTCCAGCTGAAGATGCCTGGAAGCGAGTTTACCCCGGTCCAGGCCCCCAACCGCAGGCCGACAGACTTGCTGCGATTGAAGACGGCCCCTGTGACTTCTTCGTATCGAGCGAGCGCCTCGACCACCGCTTGAACGTCCGTGGGGCAAGACATGAACACGGTGACGTCATCGGCGAACGCGGAAACCCTGGCTCGTGTGCCTCCAGGGAGAGCTATTCCGCGTAGGACTGGTGTAGCCGCCTCGTCCCTTAACTTGCGAAGGAGGGGTTCCAACGCCAGGACGTACAAAAGAGGCGACAGCGGACAACCCTGACGCACCGACCGGGAGACGGCGAAAGACTCCGACAGCTTACCGTTGATCTGCACCGCTACCGCCGGCCTATCATACAGGACAAAGATCCACTTGCGGAAGTCCGGATTAAATCCGGCGGCCTCTAAAACAGATCCCAGGAACCGATGGTCAACCCTATCGAACGCCTTGGACTGATCCAAACTGATCAGCGCGGCTTCCGTGTCGTCTTCTGTTCCCTCTATGATCGAGCGAATCAAATGAAGATTGTCTTGAATCGATCTCCCCTTCACAGCATAAGTCTGGTCGGGTTCGATCAAGTCAGCGATGACAACCTGCAAGCGATTCGCAAGAATCTTTGCCAAAATCTTTAACTCTGTGTTTAGCAGAGTCAAGGGCCTAAAGTCATCAAAGTTTTCCACCCCACCATGCCATTGACCTTTCCTCAGCAATGTGATCACTCCCTTGGTCACCTGTCCAGGGATGGATCCCTGGGCAAACCAATGGTTGAACATATCCTTCAGAATAGGGACCAACATGGGCGACAGCCTCAAGTAAAATTAGGAGGGTAAACCATCAAGCCCCGGGGACTTGTTGTAGCCGACCTGCTTCAACGCAGTAATGACCTCATGTTCCGTAACAAGACCATCACAGCTAGCCGCTCGAGCCGCCATGAGGCGGGGCGAGTCAGCCAAATAGCTGCCAAACTCATCGATCCTGAGTCCGGGTAGTTGGGTGAAGCGCTCCGATAGATGCTTCCGAAACCCCCCGCAAATCTCCCGCGTCGATACCAGAGCGTGTCCTTCCAGGTTATACACTTTCCGAATGTACCCGTCCGAACTGCGCCTTAGAGCAGTCTTACGCTCAACAGCGTCAACATTAACAGCTTCGTTAGAGACTTTCATTAACCTAGCCCTAACTACCTGACCTTCATACCGCTCGCTAGCCAAGCGGCCGAGGTCCTGTTTAGCTAGTGCTACCTCTAGGGGGTCCCCCCCCTCCACCGCCCGGGTCAGCTTATCCCCTATACGCTTCTTTGCCTTGGCCTTATCTAACGCGAGGCGTTGGCTGTATTGAACAGAGAAGCGTCTAATTTTGGCCTTAAGGCTAACCCACCACTTACTCCCTGTAACCGCCCCCACTAAAGCCCGCTGAATTAATTCGGTAACCTTCAACCGGTAGTCCTCCAGCTCCAACAAGGTGCTGTTGAACTTCCAGTATCCGGCTAGTTTAGGCCTAGCACTTAAGTTCAAACGGGCCATAACGAGTTTATGGTCCGAGTGTCCTAGCAAGTGGAACGTGGGGCACGATAGAAAGTCTACGTCGCCTCTTCTAACTAGCATCCGATCCAAGTAGGTACTCGGATGGGAAGGCACTACGGAATGCCACGTCCACATCTCCCGCCTCGGGTAATCCAGACGAAATCTGTCGACGAGGTCGCACGAAGCCATCAGGTCAGACAGACTGTTGTCATACCACACCGACCCGCTAGCCCCCCCGACCTTATCTATATTGGGATCAAGGATTGCATTCCAATCACTCATTAACACTAACCGTTCCGGATCCACTAAGTAGCCCTCCAACCGTCGAAAAAAGGATACCCTCTCTCCATGAGAATTGGGAGCATAAACAGCGACAATCCGAAAAACACTGCAATTAATGGCAACATCAACAACGACCGCCCGTCCGTCCTCGCCTGCGTGAACAACATTCACCGACGCTGACAGGGTGCGATTCACTAGCAAGGAGATTCCACGACTATAAGTATTGCCATATGCTGAGTAGACATCGTAATCGTTTACCAGCCCCTGACAATCCACGTCACAAACAAAGTGGGTCGCCTGGATAGCGGCAATATCTACCTTAAGGGACACCAAGTCTCTAACAACGCGCGAGGCCTTGCTTCGACACCTGATACCCCTCACATTAAAAGTGGCCAAGTTCAAAAACATGTTTACTTACCTTAAGCAGTGTCACAAACGGGTCTAAAATCCTCGGGGGTGAGGACGCAGCAGGCATGGCCGAGACTGCCTGTGAGCAGTTCGGATGAAAATATTCCGTCTCGGGAGGCGCCTCCTACATCCAACGGGAATGTTAACTTTAGTGCCCTGTAAAATGAGGGGTGCACAAAAACAGGGATCCTTCCTTCGCACCTAAGAGAAAGTTTATGGAGAGATGGGTGCTCGAGGTCTACCAGTTTGACTTCTTCAAAAGCCGTCTTGGCAGCCTCCAGCATGTTCCAGAGTCCTTTAGTTCTGCCATCCCTATCCGCTCTCACAAAGGTTGTAATCATCGGGGCATCCGCGAAGTTCAGTGGGTTGGTAATCCTTTTCTCCTCGACTGCCTCCAATTGTCTGAGTTTGTGAAGTTGGGCCTTTGGCTTGCCTTTAAGGTCGTTATTGGCCAGCGTCGGGCTTATTTCACAGATTTTGTTCCCTGGCAGGAACGGAAGCTTTTTTGTGCGTTCCGTCCTGACAGGTTTGGTCTCGACTTCTTCGCCTTTCTTCTTATTAGGCGCAGAAGAAACAGAGTCAGAGAAGTACTGAGGGGGGGCGATGGCTTGCTCCGCCCGAGTGTTGGCAGGGTGACTATCAATATCGGACGGAGCCGCCTCGACGTTGGTATCCTCCCCCGTTGGAGTTGCTTCCCTCTTCCTTTTACTTCTCCTCTTCCCTTTCTTCCTGGCTCCCGCTTCGCTTTGCTCTGCGGTAGCTCCCTCCTCCTCAGCCTCTACAGTCGCCTCCCCTTCAGATTCTGACGAGGAGCAGGGTAGCTTCCTCTTGTTGGAAGTTTGTGTCTCCATCTCTTCTGGGGACGCTTCCTTCCGGTTGTCTCTTGTAATGGTGTCTTTGTTTTCGTTGTTGGTGTGCGTGTTTGTGTTAACTTGGGTGTTTGTCTGTGAGGTGTTGGTGCTTGTGTTGTTCTCGTTCGATTTGTCTGTGTTTGTGGTGTTTTTACTTGCAGTGCTTGTGGTGTTCTTGTTCGAGTTGTTTGTGTTTGTGTTGTTTTTACTGGTGGTGACTGTGGTGTTCTTGTTTGTGTTGATTGCGATGTCTTTTTGTTTGTTTGTCTTGTCTTTGCTGCCATTGTCATTGTTGTTGACATTATTAAGAGGTTTGCTGCTGGTCTGCTGGTAACCTGGTCGGTTTTTCCTGACGACCTTGCTCCAGCCGTCTTCTTCCCCTGTGCTCACTGGCGTGGTTGTGGCTGCCTTGTTCTCTGGTGGCCTAGGGGTTGTCTTTACGGTTGGCCTGGTGGGACAATCTTTAGACATATGTCCCTGCTTCTGACAATGCCAGCAATGTGGCCTCCTCCCCTCTACTATTACTGACATTGTCCACTCTCCATACTTTAGTACTGCAGGGATCTTGTCAAAGCCCTTCCTGTCAACTCTCATGACCAGCTTGTAGTCTCCCGTCATGAGGTTGCGCGGGCCTCTGATTGGGCACACTGACTCCACTTCCCCGTACTGGCTGAGCACCGCACCTAGCTGTCGTGATCCCAGGTAACAGGGTACTCCTAGTATGGAGACCGTCGTCCTCCTCCTGCCCTGATATTCTGGTTTCATTGAAAGATGCTTCCAGGTCAGGTTGTTCCTGGATAGCCTCTCTGCATCTTCCTTTTCTGGCAGTAGGATCTCCCACTTGGCATAGCTACATCGACATATGTAGCTCGCCGGTACATTGAGATCTTGGAGAAGCTGAGCCATGGTCTCCTTCGGCACTCCTGTCAAACTTCTGCTGCGGAGGTCCGTGGTAATGAGCGACAACACTCGTTGCTGAAGTTCTTCCACTGCGCCGGGGAGAGGCAATATTATGTTGCCGTTGGTGTACTGTTTGAATGTTGATTCAAACAGGTCTTTATATTCTTGGGGAGACAACTGTTTTTGTGGTCCCCAAGCTTTGGTGTCCTTCTGCTTGCTATCTTCTCCCGGTGGCTTGATGTTGCTGGAGGTTGTTGTCACCTCTTTGGGTCCCACCTGATCTTAGCCAAAAGACCAAGTAAAAAATAAAATGCGTATTATATATTTTTGAGGAAGGTGAGAAGCATATTATGAGTTAGTGGGAGGAGGGGCGAAAGATGAAACCGCTTTATTTCTAAGAACAGATACTACACTTTGAGGTATTTATTTGCTCCCACACTGGGCAAATTAGGCACAAGGCCGATTTTTAATGTGAGGAGTGAAGGGGAAATGGGGACCAACTCCCCGGGGAGTAGGGGAGCTGGATAGTGACAATTGGTATGAAGGGTTGCCCCTACATTGACCAAGGTCTTATATGTGGGGTTTCCCCCACATATGGTCTTTGCTTGCAGTATCTGCCGGACAGATACTACACTTTGATCTTAGCCAAAAGACCAAGTAAAAAAAAAAGATGCGTATTCGACAGAATTGGTGCATATGTATGAGCAAAATACCCAGCGTCGCCCGTAATAGTATGACATAGCACTAGCATGACATATACACTAGCTGATTACCTGGCATGGCCTGGGATTGGAAGAACACTCGGCGACGCCTGGGATTGGAAAAAATTGGTTGATATATGTACTAGCCAAATGCCCAGCGTCGCCCGGGATGGTACATAGGTGGGTATCTGTACTAGCAAAATACCCGGCATCGCCCAGGATTGGATAAAGTAGGTATATATGCACTAGCAGAACAACTGGCGTTGCCCGGGATTGTATGACATAGGTGGATGTGTACTAGCAGAATAACAAGTATCGCCTGGGATTGCATGATATAGGTGAAGTATAGGTCCGATTCGACAATTTTGAAGGTGCTTGTGCAGTATAGGTCCGATTTGAAAAATTTTGATGGTGCTTGTGCATTATAGGTCCAGTTTGACAATTTTGAAGGTGCTTGGGGATTATACGCCGATTTGACAATTTTGAAGGTGCTTGTGCAATATAGGTCCCATTTGACAATTTTGAAGGGGCTTGTGCACTATAGGTCCGATTTGAAAAAATTAGATGGTGCTTGTGCAGTATAGGTCCAATTTGAAAAATGTAGAAGGTGCTTGTGCAGTATATGTCCGATGTGAAAATTTTGAAGGTGCTTGTGCACTATAGGTCCGATTTGAAAAATTTAGAAGGTGCTTTCGCAGTATATATGTTACAATATGCAAGTGACCTCCCTTAGATGTAGCTTCATTATCAGATTCCATTAGATTAATACACAATCATTGTTATAATATGCAAGTGACCGCCCTTGGATGTAGCTTCATTGTCGAATTGCATTAGGTTAATATACAATCATTGTTATAATATGCAAGTGACCTCCCTTGAGTGAAGCTTCATTTTCGAATTCCATTAGATTAATATACAATCATTGCTACAATATGCAAGTGACCTCCCTTGAGTGTAGCTTCATTGTCGAATTCATTTAGATTAATATACAATCATTGTTATAATATGTAAGTAACCTCCCTTATATTTAGATGTCATATTCCAAAAACCACAGCTGAACAAAAAACATTATTATTTAGAAGGCTCTCCTTATTTTCGATTGACGTTTGGTTCTCTCCTTATTTTCTTAGTGGGGGTGGGGGAAAAGGATGAAACCGCTTAAATTCTAAAAACAGATACTACACTTTGATCCTAGCCAAAAGACCAAGTAAAAAAAAGAATGCATATTATATATTATTCGTATATTAACTTAAATTCTAAGAATAGATACTACACTTTGATCTTAGCCAAAAGACCAAGTAAAAAAAAATGCGTATTATATATTTTTGAGGAAGGTGAGAGGCATATTATGAGTTAGGGGGAGGGGGGGGCGAAAGATGAAACGCTTTTTTTTTTTTTCTAAGAACAGATACTACACTTTGATCTTAGCCAAAAGACCAAGTAAAAAAAAAAAGATGCGTATTCGACAGAATTGGTGCATATGTATGAGCAAAATACCCAGCGTCGCCCGTAATAGTATGACATAGCACTAGCATGACATATATACTAGCTGATTACCCGGCATGGCCTGGGATTGGAAGAACACTCAGCGACGCCTGGGATTGGAAAAAATTGGTTGATATATGTACTAGCCAAATGTCCAGCGTCGCCCGGGATGGTACATAAGTGGGTATCTGTACTAGCAAAATACCCGGCATCGCCCAGGATTGAATAAAGTAGGTGTATATGCACTAGCAGAACAACTGGCGTTGCCCGGGATTGTATGACATAGGTGGATGTGCACTAGCAGAATACCAAGTATCGCCTGGGATTGCTTGATATAGGTAAAGTATAGGTCCGATTCGACAATTTTGAAGGTGCTTGTGCAGTATAGGTCCGATTTGAAAAATTTTGATGGTGCTTGTGCATTATAGGTCCAATTTGACAATTTTGAAGGTGCTTGGGGATTATACGCCGATTTGACAATTTTAAATGTCAGCAATATGTAGTCTGGTCATTCAAGTTGAGGTGACTGTTTGGGATTGCCAAATGACTTATGCAGATTGCAAAAGTTAAGCAATACATAGTCTGGTCATTCTAGGATGGGTGACTTACTTGGGATTACCAAATGACTTATGCAGATTGCAAAAGTTAAGCAATACATAGTCTGGTCATTCAAGGGTGGGTTACTACTTGGGATTACCAAATGATTTATGCAGATCACGAAAGTTAAGCAATACATAGTCTGGTTATTCAAGGGTGGGTTACTACTTGGGATTACCAAATGACTTATGCATATCACAAAAGTTAAGCAATACATAGTCTGGTCATTCTAGGATGGGTGACTACTTGGGAGTACCAAATGACTTATGCAGATCACGAAAGTTAAGCAATACATAGTCTGGTCATTCTAGGATGAGTGAGTACTAGGTATTACCCAATTAGTTATGCAGATCACGAAAGTTAAGCAATACATTATCTCCTATTAAAAAGAGATGCATAATTTATATTTAGATGTCATATTCCAAAAATCACAGAAGGCCATATTATTTTCAATTGACGTTTGTTTCTCTCCTTATTTTCTTAGTGGGGGTGGGGGGAGAAGGATGAAACCGCTTTAATTCTAAGAACAGATGGTATTTATTTGCTCCCCCACCGAGCAAATTAGGCACAAGGCCGATTTTTAATGTAAGGAGTGAAGGGAGGGGGAAGGGAAAAAGGGGACCAGCTCCCGAGAGGTGGGAAATGGGAGCTGGTTAAAGGTCAGGCATGTGGGGTTGCCCCCACATCTGGTCTTAGCTAGTCATAGCTAGTAGCATCTGCCGGAACAGATACTACACTTTGATCTTAGCCAAAAGACCAAGTAACAGTCTTATACAGCTTAATTTTCTCCCGAGCATTATCTACTATTAAAAAAAGATGCATAATATAGGTGAAGTATAGGTCCGATTCGACAATTTTGAAGGTGCTTATGCAGTATAGGTCCGATTTGAAAAATTTTGATGGTGATTGTGCATTATAGGTCCGATTTGACAATTTTGAAGGTGCTTGGGGTTTATAGGCCGATTTGACAATTTTAAATGTTAGCAATATGTAGTCTGGTCATTCTAGGATGGGTGACTTACTTGGAATTACCAAATGACTTATGCAGATCACGAGAGTTAAGCAATACATTGTCTGGTCATTGTATGATCCGTGACTACTTGGGATTACCAAATGACTTATGCAGATCACGAAAGTTAAGCAATACATAGTCTGGTCATTCTAGGATGGGTGACTACTTGGGATTACCAAATGACTTATACAGATCACAAAAGTTAAGCAATACATAGTAACCCATCCTAGAATGACCAGACTATGTATTGCTTAACTTTCGTGATCTGCATAAGTCATTTGGTAATCCCAAATAGTAACCCATCCTAGAATGACCAGACTATGTATTGCTTAACTTTCGTGATCTGCATAAGTCATTTGGTAATCCCAAATAGTAACCCATCCTAGAATGACCAGACTATTTGGGATTACCAAATGACTCATGCAGATCACGAAAGTTAAGCAATACATAGTCACCCATGCTAGAATGACCAGACTATTAGCGATTTCCAAATTATTTATGCAGATCACAAAAGTTAAGCAATATGTAGGTTGGTGATTCTAGCATGGGTGACTACTTGGGATTTGAAAATGATTTTTGCAGATCACAAAAGTTAAGCAATACGTAGTCTGATCATTCTAGCATGGGTGACTATTTTTGATTACCAAATGACTTATGCAGATCATGCAAGTTAAGCAATACATAGTCTGGTGATTCTCGGATGGGTGACTACTTGGGATTACCAAATGACTTAAACAGATCATGAAAGTTATGCAATACATAGCCTGGTCATTGTAGGATGGGTTGTTACGTTGTTGCTCTATAATAAAGGGTTGAGTGTTTGTTGCGTCATCTCTAATAATAGATTAGAAGAAATGATGTGTTATATTATATATTTATGTTGTATCATAAAGGGAATCGTGTGTGAGTGACATGTATTTTCAGAACCTACCTCTGCTTCTCGATGTTGGACCATCTGGAAATTTCTCATCCTGGAGGGAGACTTGATACCTGTTTTTGGATGAATATTCAATCACTCCAAGACAAGGAATTGGTTGTATAGTTTATATCACTTTTCCCAGATTTCCTGCAGAAGTTGGAAAGTGAAATCAGCCTGTGTGGGGTCTTCTTCTACACACGTCAGCGTTCGTTCTCCCCCCCCAGTGAAGAGGAGGAGACAACGGGAAGCCGTCCGTTGTCTTCTGAGTCCAAATCAAATCTCAACGATTCAGCTAACCTGATCACATGACTCACACGCAATCAAATCAGCTGATCTTTTACTTCCGGCCAACATGTCTACACTATAACTCACCTCTCCCCTCTCTCTCTCTCTATCCATTCTCTAACAGGGTGACTACTTATGATTACCAAATGACTCATGCAGATCATGAAAGTTAAGCAATATGTAGTCTGGTCGTTCTAGGATGGGTAACTACTTGGGATTACCAAATGATTTATGCAGATCACGACAGTTAAGCAATATGTAGTCTGGTCATTCTAAGATGGGTGACTACATGGGATTACAAAATGACTTATGCAGATCACGACAGTTAAGCAATACGTAATATCATTACATAAATATAGAATCATTGTTATAATATGCGTGTGACCTCCCCTAAATGTAACTTCATTGTCGGCTACCATTAGATTATGCAAGAGACCTCCCTGGGATGTAGCTTCATTGTTGAATACCATTAGAATAATATACAATCATTGTTATAACATGTAAGTGACCTCCGCTAGCAGAATATCAAGCATTGCCAGTGATTGGATAAGAAAGGTGCATATACGTACTAGCAAAATACCCGATATTGCCTTGGATTGGATGAGATAGGTGGGTTGTTTCCTAGGAGAATACGGGAGGGGGGGGGTCGGATAAGATAGGTGGATATTTGTGATAACAGAATACCCTATATAGGAAGATTATATCGTAAAATCATGAAAAATTATTGTCCAAATAAGTAACATATCCAAGAATTATGAAAAATGATGAACTGCGAGTTATTTGATTGGTGTGTTTGTAATGAAAAAAAAAAAAAACAGCCAGACAATGTCTCAAAGTTATTATTTTAGTAAGACCTGGGCTATAGTTAGTGTTAAATCAAGAAAAAATGATTATCGAAATTAGTAAAATATCCAACAATTATAAAAATGATGACATGTGAGTAATTTTATTAGTGTGTTAGTAATGAAATAGAAAGCCCAGACAATGCCTCAAATGTATTATGTAAGTAAGAGGTGGGTGATAATGTTGGGTAACTCATGAAACATGATTGTCGAAATAAGTAACATATCCAAGAATTATGAAAAGTTATGAAATGTAAGTTATTTTATTTCTGTTTTTATAATGAAATAAACAGCTCAGAAAAAGTATCAGTTATTTCTTTAGTAGGACGGGGTCAATTATGTGGAGTTAATCATAAAAAATGACTGTTGAAATTAGTAACATATCCAAGAATTATGAAAAATGATGAAATGTGAGTTATTGGATTGGTGTGTTTGTAATAAAATAACTAGCCAGATAATATATCTAAGTTATTATATTAGCTAGAGGAAAGGGGATTATGTGGGTTAAATCATGAAAAATGATTGTCAAAATTAGTAACATATCTAAGAATTATGAAAAATAATGAAATGCGAGTTATTTGATTGGGGGGTTTTCATGAAATAACCAGAGACAATGTCTCAAAGTTATTATTTTAACTAGAGGAGAGGGGATTATGTGGGTTAAATCATGAAAAACGATTGTCGAAATTAGTATAATATCCAAGAATTATGAAAAGTTATTAAATGTAAGTTATTCGATTGGTGCGTTTATAATGAAATAAACAGTCCAGATATTGTCTGGAAGTTAGTATTTTAGTAAGAGGAGGTCGATAATCACAAATAATATCGAAATTAGTAACATATCTAAGAATTATGAAAAATGATTAAATGTGAGTTATTTGATTGGTGTGTTAGTAATGAAAGAAGTTAGAAGATGTATCAATTTTGTTATTTTTGTAAGAGGAACGGGATCGTGTCGGTTAATGGGGGGGGGGCGATTATTTGGGTTACTTTATAAAAAATAATTCTCAAAATTAGTAACATATCCAAGAATTATGAAAAATGGTAAAATGTGAGTAAATTGATAGGTGTGTTTGTAATGAAAAAAAAAAACAGCCATACAATGTCTGAAAGTTATTATTTTAGCAATAGGAGGTGGCGATAATGTGGATTAACTCTTGAAAAGTTATTGTCGAAATTAGTAACACATCCAAGAATTATGAAAAATGAAGTTTTAGTTATTTGATTGGTGTGTTTATAATGAAACAGCCCAGTCAATGTAGCAAATTTATGATTTTAATAAGAATTGGGCGATTATATGTGCGCACTCATTAAATTTGATTGTCGAAATTCATAACATATCCAAGAATTATGAAAAAATGATGAAGTGTGAGGTGTTTTATTGATGTGTTTGTAATGAAATGAACAGATGAGAAATGTCTCAAAGGTATTACTTTAGTAAGAGGAGAGGGATTATGTGATTGAACTCAGAAAAAATGACGTTTGAAATTAGCAAAATATCCAAAAATTATGAAAAATGATGAAATGTGAGTTATTTGATTGGTATATTCATAATAAAGTAGACATACAAGACAATTTATGAAAGTTATTTTAGCAAGAGGTGGCGATTATTTGGGTTACTTCATTAAAAATAATCGTCGAAATCAGTAACATATCCAAGAATTATGAAAAATGATATAATGTGAGTTACTTTATTGGTGGGTTTGTAATGAAATAACCAGCCATACAATGTCTAAAAGTTATTATGTTAGTGATAGAAGGGGGGCGATAATGTGGATTTACTCATGAAAAATGATAGCAGAAATTAGTAACTTACCATAGCCTATGTATCAATGTTTTTATTTTAATAAGAGTGGAGGCGATAATGTAAGTTAAATCATGTGACATGGTTGTTGAAATTAGTAACATATCAAAATCTTATGAAAAATGATTAAATGTGAGTTATTTGGATGATGTGTTTGTAATGAAAAACCAACCAAGACAATGTCTTAAAGTTATTATTTTAGACAGGTGAGCGATAATGTGGGTTAAATTGTCGAAATGTGTAACAATCTAAGAATTATGGGATTCAACGAGATACGTCATCATATATACTTACAGATTACCAGGAGTCACCCTGGATTCAATGAGATACATGCAAATGTATGCAAGCAGAATACATGGTCACCTGGGATGTAATGAGATAGATGCAAATATATACTAGCAGAATACTTGGTGTTGCCTTGGATTGAATTAGATTGATGGAAATATATATAAACAGAATACCTTGCGTCGCTCAGGATTTCATGAGATTGATTGAGATATATACTAGGAAAACACCCAGCGTTGCCCGGGATTGAATGAAATAGGTGAGAATATATATTAGCAAAATACTTGGCATCGCTTGGAATTTGATGAGATAAATGTGTTGCATATTACTTGTCCTTGCATATACATGCTGTAAATTACCTACCCTAGGTAAGATACAATTATTTCATATGTGTAATACCCGTCTTATGTAGGTAAAATATTCTTTTGCTCGAAATAGCAAATGTTACATAAACATACAAAATTCCTCTCTCATAAGAATAATAAATATATTACAAAACCAAATTCAATTTTTTCATTGTTTATACGGTCCCGAGCAACGCCGGGTAGCCCCGCTAGTATATATATAAAAGCGAAAATGTATGTATGTTTGTGTGTATGTTTAGATGTCTGCAAAAAACTTTCGACAGACACAACGAAAATTCACAAACTCCGGATCACATCGAAGCTCCATCCTTTGCTCAAAAAATATCGAAAAATTTGCCAAAAACGTTAACTTTTTCATCTCAACAAAAAAAGGTCCTCTCGTGACAATGACCGATTCTACGCATGAGTTAGATGACGTTGTGACCTGATTTACTTTAAATAGTTGAAAAACCGAACAAATTTCGTAAACGTCGCCTTAGCTCAGTTGGTTAAGGCCTTGGTTCATTATCTAAACGTTTTGGGTTCGAATCGTGGTGTGAGATTTTTTTTTTTTTTTTTTTTTACTTCGCTTATTAGCGACACCCAAAAACACCCAGGTACCCACCGATTTTTTAAATTTTAATATCGAAACAGGCTTATTGAAGCCATTTTTCATGTATTCGTTTTTCTGTTTTCATTGTTCATTTTTTTTCCTGCTTAAGTGTTAACATTGTTATAAGCGAAGTAAAAAAAGAAAACAAACAAACCTACGTTGTCGTCGTCGTAACGCTCGACGACTTCCGGCCGCGGACCTGTTAATTTCGTTCTTAAATAAATTCAAACATCTTTCACTAACTCATTCTGGCTGGCCGATTTTATTTTACAACTTCGCCTCAGGGCTTCGGGTTAGATCCTACCCCCCCCCCCCCCGAGTTCTTTTTTATTTAACAACACACACCTACAAACACTCCCGCTAATAATAAATAAATGTGAAATTCCTTTTCTTGATGAGGATTAATCTATTTTAATAAATGAATGTGAAATTACTTTTCCGTACGAGAATTTAATCTATTATAATAAATACATGCTAATTTCTAGATGAGGATTTAATCTATTATAATAAATACATACTAATTTCTAGATGAGGATTTAATCTATTATAATAAATACATACTAATTTCTAGATGAGGATTAATCTATTTTAATAAATGAATGTGAAATTATTTTTCCGTATGAGAATTTAATCTATTATAATAAACATACGTTAATTCCTTTTCTTGATGAGGATTAATCAATTATAATAAATAAATGTGAACTTACTTTTCTGTATGAGAATTTAATCTATTATAATAAATACATACTAATTTCTAGATGAGGATTTTATCTATTATAATAAATACATACTAATTTCTAGATGAGGATTTAATCTATTATAATAAATACATGCTAATTTCTAGATGAGAATTTAATCTATTATAATAAATACATACTAATTTCTAGATGAGGATTTAATCTATTATAATAAATACATACTAATTTCTAGATGAGGATTTAATCTATTATAATAAATACATACTAATTTCAAGATGAGAATTTAATCTATTATAATAAATACATACTAATTTCTAGATGAGGATTTAATCTATTATAATAAATACATACTAATTTCAAGATGAGAATTTAATCTATTATAATAAATACATACTAATTTCTAGATGAGGATTTAATCTATTATAATAAATACATACTAATTTCTAGATGAGGATTTAATCTATTATAATAAATACATACTAATTTCTAGATGAGGATTTAATCTATTATAATAAATACATACTAATTTCTAGATGAGGATTTAATCTATTATAATAAATACATGCTAATTTCTAGATGAGGATTTTATCTATTATAATAAATACATACTAATTTCTAGATGAGGATTTAATCTATTATAATAAATACATACTAATTTCTAGATGAGAATTTAATCTATTATAATAAATACATACTAATTTCAAGATGAGGATTTTATCTATTATAATAAATACATACTAATTTCTAGATGAGAATTATAATCTATTATAATAAATACATACTAATTTCTAGATGAGGATTTAATCTATTATAATAAATACATACTAATTTCTAGATGAGGATTTAATCTATTATAATAAATACATACTAATTTCTAGATGAGGATTTAATCTAATATAATAAATACATACTAATTTCTAGATGAGGATTTAATCTATTATAATAAATACATACTAATTTCTAGATGCGGATTTTATCTATTATAATAAATACATACTAATTTCTAGATGAGAATTTAATCTATTATAATAAATACATACTAATTTCTAGATGAGGATTTAATCTATTATAATAAATACATACTAATTTCAAGATGAGGATTTAATCTATTATAATAAATACATACTAATTTCTAGATGAGGATTTAATCTATTATAATAAATACATACTAATTTCTAGATGAGGATTTAATCTATTATAATAAATACATACTAATTTCAAGATGAGGATTTAATCTATTATAATAAATACATACTAATTTCTAGATGAGAATTTAATCTATTATAATAAATACATACTAATTTCAAGATGAGGATTTAATCTATTGTAATAAATACATACTAATTTCTAGATGAGAATTTAATCTATTATAATAAATACATACTAATTTCTAGATGAGAATTTAATCTATTATAATAAATACATACTAATTTCTAGATGAGAATTTAATCTATTATAATAAATACATACTAATTTCTAGATGAGAATTTAATCTATTATAATAAATACATACTAATTTCTAGATGAGGATTTAATCTATTATAATAAATACATACTAATTTCAAGATGAGGATTTAATCTATTATAATAAATACATACTAATTTCAAGATGAGGATTTAATCTATTATAATAAATACATACTAATTTCAAGATGAGGATTTAATCTATTGTAATAAATACATACTAATTTCTAGATGAGGATTAATCTATTATAATAAATAAATGTGAACTTACTTTTCTGTATGAGAATTTAATCTATTATAATAAATACATACTAATTTCTAGATGAGGATTTAATCTCTCATAGCGACTTGAACATACTACTGAGGGGTATGTTGTCAAAAGCTCCAACGATATCTAAAAAGACACCGAGTGCCATCTTCTTTTTTGTTAGTTTACGCTCTATACAGATCACGAATTCATGAACCGCAGTCTCGGTAGAGACCCTGGCTCAGAACTACTGTGATTGAATGATAAATATTGCATAAATGTGTGTTTGAGAGTTAATTTTTTTTTGACGATCATTATAAATATTATAAATTTATATATTAATACAATAGCAATGCCTGGAAAAATCATGGATTATATGGAAAAATGCGCGCATGAAAAGTAATATTCTTAAGATTTTATTAAACCTGGAAAAGTAAAGGACAAGAAATTCAACCTGGAAAAGTAAAGAACAAGATATTCTAGTAAAGTAAAAAATAAGAATTTTTTAGACTAAAAATATTGCAGCTAAAAATAAAATTTGAATATTGATAAATATTTTATTTATTATTTGCATATGTTGTTGTTTATTGTTGAGTTAGAAAGAATTAAATGATCCTAATTATGATATAATAAAATTATTAATTTTTATGTAAATTATAAAATTATTAATTCCATCTACTAACTAACTAATGAATTAATTTTATTCAAACAATTTTCACTACATAAATATATGCAAATAATAGGGGGGAAATAAGTTCAATCCAGCGACTGACAGCCTTTCTAACTCAACAATAAACAACAACATATGCAAATAATAAATAAAATATTTATCAATATTCAAATTTTATTTTTAGCTGCAATATTTTAAGTCTAAAAAATTCTTATTTTTTACTTTACTAGAATATCTTGTTCTTTACTTTTCCAGGTTTAATAAAATCTTAAGAATATTACTTTTCATGCGCGCATTTTTCCATATAATAATAAATGTAAAATGACTTTTCTAGGTGAGGATTTGATCTATTATAATAAATGTAAAATTACCTTTCCTTATGAGGATTTGATCTGTTATAATCTCTATATAAATAAAATGAACTCATTTTTTCCCCCGTCTGATTTTGACATTAATAGGATTAAAAATCAAGATATTTCATGCAAATATAATATGCACAAACAGCAGAACAATATCTGAGGTGTTATAGGCTTATTTCTCAAATTCCTCGATAATCTTAGATTTCTATACTTTTTCTGCTGAGAAGTCACGGCCAAAATCGGTTAAGATCAATGGAAGTGGTAAAATATTTTCTCTCTCATAAATTCCTCCTCCCCCTGCCACCACTTAACACCGTTTGGGGATCGTTCACAAGGAACAGTTGAGAAGAGAACACCGGTTTGGCTTCGTAGTTCTTTCATGTGAAGTTATTTAAAATCACTAAACTAAGCTGCAGTGCTCTGTGGCGTAGTGGTTAGCGTGCTGGACAATTCACATTATATTTTCACGTTCGCGCCGACCTACCGTAGTCGTTTTTTTTTTTTTGTTTTTTTTTTCCCCTAAACAACTGGAATGGACTTTTCTTGGTGTCCGAACTGTTAATGTTGCAGATGTTTTTGTTTTGTTTTTTTTTTTCACTTTATTTTCCTACTTTTACTCATGACTTCGGGTTTGATCCTTCCTACTTACCTACCATAACATTTTTTAAAACTCCCCCCCTCCCCATCCCGGAAACAAACACTCGGGCAACGCCGGGTACCCCCGCTAATAAATGTAAAATTACTTTTCTTGAGATCAAGAAAGGTAATTTTACATTTATTATAACAGATTAAATCCTCATCAAGAAACGTAATTTCACATTTATTTACAAAGTATAAACAAACTAAATTATATAGAAATCAGTTACAACTTTTCAGTAAATTTTATAAAAATCCAAGGTATCAATTTTTTTTAATAAGCATAAATGTGCCAATTTTAGCCATTTTAACCCACCTGTGGGGGTGGGGGCTAGTTTTCTCGGAAAATTCGTTGTTACTTTTTTATTCATATCATGTTTAATGTTTGTACAAAATATTTTTAAATTCCAAGGCGTAGTTATTGAGAACATTGCAGACGAGTGAACGAACGGCCAAGGGTGAATTTAAGATCCACCCTCCTTTTGTCAGGGGACCAAAAAAGAAATATTTTAGCTAAATTTCTTTGGAATAAAAGTTGACTTATTTTATATTTAGGTGAAGGAATGCAAATACATCTAAGGTTAAAATGATGTTATGCATAACAAGAACAAGTTGTAAGATTGATTAATTCTGTCTGACAACAAAGATGAATCAAAGTTTTATCTGGACGTTATTTCTCCATATCATGACATAATGCTATGGAAATGTTGATAACTAATAACAGAAATTTTAGATAGATGCTGTTACGAAATAGAACATCAAATTTCGAGAAATCAGAAATTGAAATACTAGCAAATTTTCAGTTTTGATGAAACTTTTCAAGATGAAAACAATATTACATGGAGGACTTTATTAGCTATAATTTCGATGAAGCAAGGAGTCTCTACAATGAAAAGAACCAAAGTTATTGCAAAAAGTGTGGCTTTCATTTTTTCTTTGCCTTTGACATCTAAAAATATAATTGGTTCTAATTTGGATCATAATATTTTGACCAAGTTTAGTGATTGGTCAAGCTATGTGGATTCTAGGCCAAAATTAAACAAACTTGACTGAAAACTATCTCCTCAATTGGAAGTAAAAACTAATTTTGTGTGATAAGACATGTAGGTAGAATATACATGCTTGCACATGAAAAATTATCAAAATTTTAAAAATAGATTTTTTAAGTTACACATAAAATATTGAAGTAGTATTACAGAAAATGTCTGGAAAAAAAAAAAGAAGCTTATCGCCACTTGAATGTAAGGGGCTACTAATTGGACCATGCCTAAAAAAGATTAAGATGTTGGTTTATGTTGCATTTGAACTTCTGCATATCAGTACAACCAGAGAAGGGAATTCCAAAGCCCAGCTGTTCTAGGGAAGAAGCTATTTGAGTAGAAAACTTTGACATTTATGAACCTCAACAGTGAAGGGGTGCGATTTTGCTGCTAAGCATGTGTCTGGGATATGTACGTTGAGGGGGTACAAGTGCAATGAGTTCTTCAGAGCATATTCCATTAAAATACTTGTAAAACAGGCACAGGGATGCAACAGGAGTTGGAGTTGACAAAGTGGGATATATTAGATTGGAGAGACTAGTGGTAGATGCACCAGCCCAGATGTGGCAACAATACTCCATGATTTCATTCAAAGTTTCATAAACTGTGACAAGTGTTAATTTCACTTGCGTAACCAAAACAAGTATCTTTTATTTTGGAAATAAAAGTAAAAAAGATAAGGTCAGGTAAGACAAACACCTTAACAACTGGAGGCGACGGTTGAAACTTGGCAGAATTTGAGAAGACAGAATTTGTTAACACTCGACCATGTCAGTTGGCATAATTTTCTACAGACAGGTAGTTCCAGGACAGAAACTTTGTTCATGGAACTTATGTTTAGTTTTAGGTGCACAAAGGTAGAAAGGAAAAATTATTTATAGTGGTTGTCGCTAGACAAGTTCTGTTGTAAATGTTGTACAGAGTGAGGGTCTATAGATTGAAGCTCAGTTGAGCAGGTACCATTAAAATAATGATAAAGTAGAGAAAGACTAGTAACATCTCTTCTGTGATAAAGAGGCTGCAGGGAAGAGAACTCACTTGCTTTCAAACATAATCTTATGTTATCAAAGTATATAGAAAAAGCTTTAAAGAAACAAACGTTGATTAACTCACATTTTGTATGAAAATAAAAATAAAAATTTTCAGTCAATAATAAAATCAAAACGAAATTCATCCAACAACAATTGTTTCAAGCTAAAAAATTGATCACAAAAATAAAAAAAAAAATCCTGAAAGCTGTTAATGTTTTATTTCAACGATTGTATACAAAATTATCTTGTAAGAAGGGAGAGGGGATGAAAATGGACATGTTGGTAAGAATAGAAAAGTGGGAGACAGATGATAGGAACTGTTTGTTATGACAGTCAGCAACTATGGCCACTCAAGTGTGCACATGCACACAGACCATCCATTCTATTTACAGCAGCCAACTGTTTATGTTTCACTTCTGAAAAGTGAAGACAAAAAGGGAGGAAAGGTGAACAGAATTTCTCCATCACAGCAACCAGCTTTTTTTCTTTTTTTGAGAATCAAAATCACGTCAAACTGAAAGAAGAAAAAAAAAAAAAAAAAAAAAAAATCAACATGTGGGTTTCATTAAAAGAAAAAAAAAAGTTAGGTTTAATTTTTTTTTTTTTTAAAAGAGCCACCACTTATCAAGGCCCGTAGACCACTCAAGGACAAGGGTCAATGAGTCAAGGGGATAATATAGTAATTGTTAGTGCTGGAAATTTGGTAAATTGGATTACTTAAGGGGACGGTTCATCAAGAATTTGTTTACATTAGACTTGAAGACTACCAAATTGTAGTTAGCTGAAAAGCAGACAAATGGAAGACAATTCCACAGGCGTGCAGTTCTAAGAAAGAAGCTTTGTTCATGGAATCCACGTTTAGATTTAGGCACAGATAAAGAGTAGGGGAAATTATTGATAGTGGGTTCAACAAGACAAGTGTTTTTCATGAAAGTTTAGCAAGGGGGGGACTATAGATTAGAGCTCAGACGAGCACTTGCCATGAAAATAAAGTAGAGACAGGCTCACAATGTCTCTTCTGTGGGAAAGAGGTTGCAGGTAAAAGAAAAGGGCATCCCCCAGTAGGCTATAAAGTCTATTTGAATTTTTGATATGTCAAGAGCAATTGACCTAGAAAGGAAACCTCCAGAGAGATTTGCTAATCTTATGCAATATAACTATTAGCACATTTGCTGTAGATCTCACAGAACGGAAACCATATTGCATGTCGTTAAGGTTATTTTTGCTGAGGTGGTTGACTACTTCTCTATTTAACACAGATTGCAGAAACTTAATCATGACACACAAGAGACTTATTGGTCTGTACTGAGAGGATTGCTTGAATTCTTAAAATAGGCCATACAAATGAGGTTCTCCAGCGTGTTGGGAAGCAATTCTCCTTAAGATAATGCTTAAACAGCTTTGTAAGTGTGGGGGATTGTTTGGTTGAAGCTTTTTCAGCATTATAATTGGAATGTGGTCAAAGCCAATTGCTTTTCTGGAATCATGATTTTGATTAGCTTGGCAACATCATGCACAGTTATTTGTATGTCGCATAGCATGTTTTCAGATACAGGAGGAAATACAGAGGGGTTGACGGTCTTCGTCACATAGGGTAGAATTGGCTGCAAAGTTCTTGGCAAAGAGTTTGACTGTCCAATGCTGACGAGATTATCTCAGATCCATTGATGATGGTTGGGATAGAGCACACACTTCTGTTCAGGACCCTGTTTGCTATTTGCCAAAACTGGTAGGAACCAAGCTTCTGCTCAGCTACTTTGGACTTAACGAACTAAGCACACAACTCTCTTGCATTCTTTATTACTTTTTTACAATGGTTACTGGCAGTCCTGAAAGTGGCTTTAGTCTCAGTACATCTATTGAAAGCAATGGAAAAAGTGATTTCTGTGCACAATGGCATCAGCACATATTCTGGAGAGAACCACGACTGGTTGTTAGGTTTTTGCTGGAATTTTGGGAGGGTATGAAACGGTCTATAGATACCTACAATTAACCATTCCGTCAGGTCTGATACTATAGAGGACACATTTTTTTTTAAACATAGAATGCAAAGGTAGAGCTGATGTAAATGTACGGAAGCTATCCCAGGCAGCCATATACTGTACGATGGAGAGGTATGTTTGAGGACATTAGATTTTGTTTCTATCTTAACTGATACAACTGAGTGTTCAGAAAATCCCAGTGGAGACAGAACAGAAGATGAACATAGCTCAGGCCAAATTGTAAGAAAAAGGTCTAAGAGATTTGCATACTGACCATCAGTGTCTGGCACACGGGTGGATTTATGAGTAAGGTCATAAGCAATGGAGAAATCTTCCCTCATCTGTCTTGTTTGAGTGGGTTAACCATTCCACATTGTGAACATTGAAGTCTCCACAGACATGAATGAAGGATGAGCAGACAAGAATGCGGTCAATTTTCTCAGATATGCTTTTAAAGGTAGTAACTCCGCTGATATGGGGGCAATACAGGGCAAATATAAATGCAGTGGTGTGAGCAAGTGCAATCCGAAAGTATATATAAGTAGCATTACAAGTGTATGCTCTATTTTCGTGGACATCGGCAATATTACATACCTAATGTGCTTCAACAAGTCATAGCTTTTTTATATTTGTGGGTCAATTTTTAAAAGAATTACATTGATGGAAAGAGAATAAAATAAGCATTCCAATGACGTTAATTTATTTTACTTTTCTGCGTTCAATGTTTTTATGCTCCAAGTTAAAAATGAAAAAAGAGGTAAGAAATGACAATAGTAAAAAGGGAAATTGTTTTTTTAATGTTTACATTTCATATGTTACGTTTGGATACACATGCGCCGAGTCAAATTTGATTGGATATAGCTGAAATTTTCCAGGCTATATAAACATAGAAGTCCATTTCTACTGGACTTTGATTCATATTTTTAAGACCACAGGAAGCAAAGTTACAACCGAGCAAAATTGACAAAGAATATTTCAAAATTGATAAGATAAATTGGTATATATCATCCATTTTCATATAGATAATAGTTTCAGAATTATTTTCATGTATATGTAAATATTTGATAATTATTAATTGTGCGGAAATTTCTTTAAAATGTTATCTTTTATAGAAATTACAGAATATAGAATTTAACAGGAAAACAGCGCTAATGCGCCGACTAGTGCTGAGCTGCTTAGTGAGTGGTGTATTAACAAGTTTCATTTGTATTTTCTTAAAAATAAAAAACTGCTTTTTCTGCTTTCAAAACAAAAGTAGAAAAAAAAAAAGTCATTTTTTATTTTGAGCTTGTCAATTTAAAAAAATTATTTTCAAGTTTTTCAAATTTGATTTCCAGACAATATCAAGCCCAAACTATTTTGTTGTTTTTAACGCTTTTAGTACACATGTACTAAAAGCGTTAAAAAAATATACTAAATACATGCGTTTCTGTTATCATGGTATTTATTACTTCTTACTTGTACTTAAGGTAGAATTGTTTTTTAATTAAAAAACAAATAGATATATATATATACAAAACAAATAAAAAGGTACTTGTGCACTTATGCTACCATGCTGAAATAACATTTAGAAACCCATTCTTAACATGGGGGAGAAAGGGTGTTTTGTTAACTATTCTGTACTTTCACCTAGCAATTAAATAAAGACAAGATATTGTGAAACTTGAATTTAATTTGAAAATACTATTAGAAAAAACAGCATGGTAACATAAGTGCATAAGCACCCAAATAAATATTACCATAGGCAAGATAAGTTACTCTTCTACCTAGTTGGTATTTATTTAACATAAAATGTTTATTTCGACAATTAGTGTTGAGCGTTACACAAGCACAAGAAAAATAGCCACGTGATATCTCGTGTCTTTGAAATCTCAACAATGATTTCACAATTATACAAAATACTGTTAGAAACCCAACCAATAAATGTCCTTCTGACATTTATTGGGTGAGTTTCTAATAGTATTTTGTGTAATTTTTTTTTTATTTTTAACTCATTGTCAAGACCAATTTTTTGAATCTGTAAAAGGGTTGTTTTTTTTTAACTGAGGATATCTAAATAATAATAATAATTAATATCTAAATAATAATAATAATAATAATAATTAATATCTAAATAATAATAATAATTAATATCTAAATAATAATGATAATTAATATCTAAATAATAATAATAATAAGGCAGTTCAATAAAGAATTTCATTGTGATGCATTTTGTAAATTTTTACCTTGTTTCCACCTTAACATTAAATGACTACCTCTTAAGGTTTTTGGATATGCTGAAAACGAATATCGCATTTAAATTTTCCACAAATAAGTAGCTTTCCAGATATTAAGCAATGTTATTTCTTATGTTACTGCTGTTGGCCATCTTGGTATGAGCGTTTGCACATAGTTTTTCGGGGTTGCGTTTGCGCGCTCCAAGATGGACACCAGTAATAATATAAGAAATGACATTACTTAATATCCGGAAATCTACTTATCTGCAGAAATTTTAAATACGATATTCGTTTTCAGCATACCCTAAAACCTTTAAAAGTAATCATTTTAAATGTAAAGGTGGAAACAAAGTAAAAAATTACCTTTTTATTTCTTTGTTTACATAATTGAATTTTCAGTAAAACAATAGAAATGACAAAAATAACCATTAACTGATGAATATATAGTTGTTGCTTATCAGGGTTCCTGGTATCCTGGTACTGTGAAAGCTACATCAAGGATTCATGTAGAGTATGATTTATGGTTGTATCTCAGAAAATAGGGGTATATTTTGGGCCAGATAGAGAGGATTTAAAAAAACTGAAAATTGGACTGGTCCCAAAATGCATAAGTTCTGATCGACTATGGGAATTTCTTTCTTTTACAGAAATCCAAAATCTATATGAAAAATTGTTTTCGATTTATTTCTGAGATTAATTCATATCTACTCAGTTTTTTCTTTTCTTTGTGAGGAATAGTAAATATCGGCTATGAATGCTCTTTAGGCATTTAATGGCTACACCCAAGATTAAGCTCTCTTTTGGTGAGGAGGCAGGTAAATACCTACACTTAATGAAGCTATATTTAAATACCAGTATAATACTTAGTTTTGTTTATGAAGAGACACCAACTGTATGATACCATGCGCCAGTTTAAAAAAAAATTGAAATTTGTACATCTGAAAATGAAAATTTGACTGCATAATCAGAAAGAGCACACAATTTTACATAAGAGTGCCAAGTTTCATGAGAATAGCTTGAAAAATAAATAAATGGTGGCAAAATTACCGAATTTCTTGAAATGTTGAGGTCCGTAATTTGGCCCACTTTTTTTAAAGAAAAATGTCCATGGAAAAGCCTAAATTTTGGCACTTAAAATTCTCATAACTTTTGAACTACTGATGGTATTTGCATAATTTAAACGGTTTTAAGCATCTTTTACATAACTTTTCATGCAAGTTGATCAAATAACAATTATCTAAAAAGAAAAAAAATCAACTTATAATGCTAATATAAAGCAATTTAAGGTTATTCTGTGGCGGTATCCCTACCACATGGAAAGCCATCTTTAATCTAGACACATATTTCATGCCTATGGCGATCTTGAGGGTTAGATTTGGATAAGTTAGAGTATCCTTTAATTACAAACTCATCTAGGGAAATAGTCTGCCAATGCCAGTTTCGCTTAGGAATAATAGGTCTGCTTTAGTCTCCTGTAATTGGGTTTCAACGTCTGGAAGGTTGGAACCTAGACTCATGATGTTGGAGAAGGAGACATGGTAGTGGGAATTCTACATTAGAAGTTGGAGTTCTGGGTTTAATAGCGTATTTTTTCTGGAGATTTCTCATGGAGTTTTGGGATTTGTGGACAAACTTGGTTAGAGGAGGGCAGAGAAAGAAAGTAAGAGAAAAAGAAACTAAAAAAATATATTTTTTGTAGCACATAAGGTAAAGCCGTAACCACTAACATGGCATCAAGAAACCCCACCAGAAGTTACTGCACGGTTCAAAATCCAACCAATCCAGTCAGTCAATACAGCAGCCCCAGTACTTTGCACCTGCTGATAGGACACCATCCTTAGTGGTTAATCAAGCAGATAACGTCAGCCCAGTTAAAACGTTTACCTACCAGCACCCCTATTAGTGACATGACCACAAGGATAGACATAGAAATAGAAAATTTTGACATCTCAGGCTACTGTTCACGCAAAAATACTGCCAACTTTTTACTCCTTTTGTCAGAAAAATCACTTGTAAATGAAGATTAAGGGATAAATTAGGAGAAGCGAGAATTTCACAGAAAATGTTCAAATCTTATAACATTACTCTAAACCAGTCTTTAAATAAGATTCCTCAATCTAAAAACATAAGCCGACTTCACAAGTTGCATTATTCGAACGTAATTATAAGGTGAATCTCGAAGGTTCTATTGTGAGGTACCTAAAGCAAAAAAAAAAAAAAAAAAAAAATTTAAAAGCATTTAACCCCCACACCCACTATAGCCTTAAGTATCAGAACAATCCAGGTCTGCTAGCTACTAGTCAGTTTTCAAGATGACCTCGGAAGAAAGGGTCGGGGCCTTCAGAGCTAAGTTAAACTCTTTATTCATAACTGTTGAAATGTATTTTGTCTTAATTCTGCCAATATTTGTGTATTAAAAAAAAAAAAAAAAAAAAATATATATATATATATATATATATATATATATATATTATCTTTGTTCTCTTATTGCAGTCTTACTAAAAATTGAAACATCTTAACATTACTTATGTTTTATTACTCGTGTTTTAAACTTTTTTTTGTTAAATACGCCTGCTATTACCCTAAACCAGTCTTTACCCTAAACCAGTCTTTAAATAAGATCCCCCAATCTAAAAACATAAGCTGACTTCACAAGTTGCATTATTGGAATATAATTAAAGGTGAATCTCGAAGGTTCTATCGCGAGGTACCTAAAGCAAAAACTTCCACTGATTAATATGGGAGGGGAGATTATCTTCAAATTCTATTCTAAACTGGGAATGGGCAAGGGACTTTACTAAGTAAATATAAATAAGTCCCTCTTACCAATTTTTTTTTTTTTTTTTTTTTTTTTAATGGAGAGTAGATAATGCAGTGGATGTGTTATCGGCAACTCCAGTAACTCTCGCTTCTTTTTTTGTCCCTCAGTCCTAATAGGTGATGTTTCTGACAAATGAGCCATACTTACCAGAAGGTACGTGCTATTTGCAAGAATAGCTACAAGTTAAATTACTTATTTTACTTATACTTGTCACGGCATTCACCAACGAGATAGGTTGGGCTGGCTCCAATGGTATTAACCACATCGCATGTCATGGTCATCCACCCTTGTCAGACACCATTGTAAGGACCAGAGTTCCAGGCCTGCTTGACAGTTGCAAGCCATGCCTCAAGTTGATCACCTCAGTGCTTCCTCCAACTTGTTAGTGTATTGGGTGCCACCAGTTTATGGACAACCTCCTTCACGAGGTCGGCACAGCATGTGGTCAAACCACAAGAGTCTCTTCTTCCAAACTAAAAATGTTACATCTCGTGCGGATGACGGAGTTGGAGATCCGGTCAGAGAGACGAAGACACAGGATACAGTGGAGGCAGTCATGGTCAAAGAGCTCAAGTTGATGAAGATCTTTGCGCAATGGCTATGTTGAGACATTTCTATAGAGAAGAATTGTTCTGACCATGACTTTGTAGATTCGCAACTTTTATCTTCTGGTGAGAGCAAAGTTGTTTTTTGACAAAAAGTTAATTCTAGCCAGATTTCACTTGACCAGTGGCCATAAAATTAGCGCTCAGATACTTTAAGAATTCCACCTCTTCCATAGCGTCACCACTCGGTCAGGTAGGGGGTAGTTTACAGAGAGAATCTTTGTCTTGGAAGCATTTATTTTCATCCCTACCAATTTGGCCTTGTGCCTGACATTGTCAAGTGCATGTATAGAACTTGTTGAGGATTTCAATGTCAAATCAAAATCACTGACGAAACAGCCAACTAAGCTTTTTTTTTAGCATTCAATCAATGAAGTAGTTGAACAAGATGGAAAAGAGCACACATACTTTGTGGTTGCCCGTTTGGACAACAAAGGAGTCAGATTCTTCCTTGTAACACCTCACTCTTGTTCGGGTGTGAGCATAATACTTTGATGAGATCAACAAACTTGCTTTAAAGCCTTTAAATTCCATATTTGACAGTTAAATTTAATAATATTTAGTTTGAACGAAATTGCTATAAAACTACAACTAAGATAATAAAAACGAAATTGATGCTAACACCAGTTTGATAAAATCCAATGATTTTGACTAAAAGCTGATTCAGTTTTTCAGACTTATCCTACCACTCCCTAAGAAAAAAGACAAATTGGTTCAGAAATTACAACCCAAAATCCAATAAGACATTACAGTATCAGCAGGCAACAATTTTTAAATTCTATTTAATAAAACCCAAATGCATTCTGGTGGATTTTATTTTGTAATAAATTTTTTTTAAATAGGACGTTTTTATATATTTATTTTGTTTTAATTTATACTATTGCATTTTTGATTTCAATAAATATCTATAATCAAGAAGAATATGTATTTAGGATTACAGTGATGCTTAACATTATGCAGAAGAAGCAGATAAAATGGTGGCTATGATAAAGGCAGAAAAAAAAATGGTAGTGTTATTTTGTTGTATAAATCCTAATGTCTAAGTTGTCGCATGAACATTTTTGGTAAACTGCAGCTACAAGTGACAATGATGGATTGGTCAGCAGCTGTAGTGATATTGCTTCCTTAGATCATAAGATCTTATATTTTTACGAGTGATTGAACCACTAGTTTAATTAATTTAGATTGAGCCAAAGTTGTATATATGTAAGCTTATATAGAAATTGTTAATATACTTCTAATGTAGATTGTGTATTCCATATACACATTTTTAAAGGATTGCCAAGTGTTATTGTTAATATAATGTTGTAAATATACAATAGTCTTAATATTATTTTAATGTAAAGTACTGACATCTTAGATACAAATCAAAATGTTTGCAGTCATTTTTATGGCACAGATGTAATAGTTAAATAATAAATCTATATAAAAAAGTGATCTTGTGTGTATGTGTATGCGAAACAGTTTACCAAACTACTCCCAATTTTTAGTAAGAAATGAATTTTATTTCAATGCAAATAATGTTTGTTTAAACTAAAAGTCTGCATTTAAACAGATCCAAATGATATAAAAAAATACAAGTGACAAGTTCAAAGAAAAAGCTAAGGTGATTGGATTCTTGGCATCAAAACTTGAATAGAATCTGATTTGCCTAATTGATTCTACCTGCTCACTGAATTAAAAATTTGTTTATTCACATAACCAAATGGGATTTCCAATAATTGCTCAGTTATTTTAGTTAATAAAAGAATGTTAATGATAAAAGTACTATTTTTTTTTACTAGTCATTATTAGTTATTTTGCATAGTTAATCATATTTTTACATTAATGGGTTTATTGAAAGCAGAATAAGATATTAAAAATAAAATAAAAATACAGTATTTCCCCATGTTTAATGATTTTTTTTTGTTTTTTGAAAAATAAAAATGTGCATATAAAAAAAAGTCAACTCTGAAATAGGTTACTACTCTTTACTTCCGTTGAGAGAGAGAGAAAAGTATGGTATTTTTTTAACAGTATTTGTTTCTACCTCCCACACACATACCTCAAATAAAATGTTTTTTGTCATTAATCAACAAAAAGAATATTTTGTTCAACTTACAAATACAATATATCACCAGCCAAGATCAAGTCAGCTCATTTAAAATTAGGAATATTTTTAATAAACTTTTTATTTTCTTGCAACTGAAGTTTTTTTTACAATCTTTTTGAAAATATTTTGTTAAAAGAATTATTTAGCTGGAAATATTGAAGGAGCAATATTTTGAAAGATACAAAAGTTTTCAGCACCAAAGTATGTTACAAAAAAAAAAAAAAAAAACTTTTTACAAATATTATCTATATATTTTAGGACAGTTAACCAATTTATTTTTATGTGTATTTTTCTTTAAGGAAGGATCTATTTTTTGTTTGTTTGTTTTAGATGCTTGCTTACAGAGGTATTTTGTTGGGGGGGGGGGCTTACCACTCGAACTTCGTGTTATTGTTAGGGTTAAAGAGTGTTTTAGGAGGAGACTTGCCACACATAATTTGGATTAGAGGTGAAGTCAAAGAAAATTCCATAAATTTGTTGATTTCTATTTTCGAGGTTGAAGGTGTTAATTCCATAGGCCGTTTATACTACGCTGGAGCAGGTTGTAAAAATATCTTTCGTTTAATAAGTAGAAAAAAAAATAACGAAATAAAAAGCTTCCTAATTGTAGTTTGATGTGTTTTCTAACTGCTTTTAAAATTTCAAGAATATTGATATAGATTTTGAGGGTTTGTATTACTATACACACAGATTCGAAAAAGTTGTCAAAAAAACAAATATATAACAAATAAATGTTATCAAAAGCAAGTTACTTTTCTACCTAACTGGATAATTTTTTAGTGTTTTTATTTAATGTAACATGTTTATTCAGCTTGAAAACAGTGTTTACCGATGTTTTGGAAAATTTAAAATGGCGCCCGACTCTCTTGAAACGGTAAGTTTGGGGAAAAAGAGTTAAAAATAAAAAAAAGACAAAATACTGCTAGAAACTCGCTCAATATATGTTACCGTGACATAGGCTGACATATATTCGGTGAGTTTTTAACAGTATTTTGTATAGTTTTTTTTATTTTTAACTCCTTTTCTCAAACTTACCGTGTCAAAGAGAGTTGGGCCGGGCGCCATTTTTAATTTTCCAATACATCGGTAAACACTGTACGCTTTTCGAGCTGAATAAACATGTTACATTAAATAAAAACACTAGAAAATTATTCAGCTAGGTAGAAAAGTAACTTATCTTGCCTTTGATAACATTTATTTGTTATATATTTGTTTTTTGACAACTTTTTCGAATCTATGTATAAACGAGATTTTGATACTTATTTTGATTTTGAAAAAAAAAACATTTGTGGCTGTTTGCAGTAAAACATTGTTTTAATTCGCTGTTCAAAACTAATTTAAAGAATAAAAGTGCATGCAAGCTATATATCTACAAAGGTTTATTTTGTTTTTTTAACCATGTTTTTAAATTTGACGAGAAATGTGAGAAATTGCAACAGATTCATAATGCCGAATTGGTTCGGATTGTTATTATACATTCTGAAAACGGAATAGTTCTAAACTAATGTTATTCTGATGACAAAATAGCTCTCATTAAACATAAGAACATTTATATTCATATTTTCATGTTTTTCTTAATTCGTTCTTGAATAAAAATTAAAGAACGCGTGTTGTTTACAACTGTGCTATTGCTGATTCTACAGGCTGGAGCTGCTGCTGCTGCTAGTAATACTAATTTCATTTGACCAAATTCGAGAAATAGAAACAATTTTTTTTTCGGGTAGGTCCTTTTAAATTATCAATTACCGCGGTCCTACTCAACATAAAATAATACTTTTAATTGATAAAGATTGTAAAAAGATTGATTTACTTACTACTGGGTGTCCGAAGAATTTTTTTTTTCAAAATGTTCGATACTCGGCATATTAAAGTCTTATTTTTAACACGACAAAAAAAGAAATGGTCAAAAATATTTTGGACACTTGACAGTATTAAGATTAACACCTCTTCTGATTGGTTCCCAAATTTCATGACGAAATTCTTCATACAATCACGGTACGGACCTTTAGAAAACAGGGGGGGTCATTACAAAACCTTACCGAAAACGCCATTTTATGACATTCCCATTTTTATCACTTTATTTGCTTAAAACTCTTAAAATATATAATGTACATTCATATTTATTAATTCATTTGAAAGTATATTCATTTCCGAACAAAACAGTAGTAATTTGAAGACTTGAAGTGCTTTGATTTAAAAAATATGGCTATTTTAGTAGAACTACCTTGAAATCTGTGATTATCCAAAGCGTTTTTTCGTCCGTGTGTATTACTACTATTAGCAATTATCAAATTATCTGAAATACAGGATAAGTTTGATTTGAAAAACAAACTCATTCAAGACGTGATCACATGGTGGAATTCAACATATTATATGCTGAAAATAAATCAAGAACAATGAAAAGCTCTTGTAATGTGAGCTGTTGATAAGCTTCCTACCACAACATCTTACCAATGGAAACTTGCTTAAAAAAAAAAAATAAATAAAAATTTGAGTTCCTGAATCCATTTGAAGAAATCACCAAAGAAGCAAGTCACAGAATATCAATGATACCTACAAATTTAGCTCTGAGATTATTTCTGTCAAAAACTGTCCGATCTAATTCTAGTATTTCTGACTTCAGTGGAATCCTAACCATTGTTGAACAAGTCAGTGTATCGATCGAAACAAGACTTTCATCTATATATAGAAAAGGCAAAACGCGTGCGAGAGTTTTTGTATATCCAACAAAGGCTTTTTTTCGCTGGGCTTCTCGGGGAAGGGGGGGGGCACTTTCGCTTAGAAGTGTTTATATACCCCCTAGATAATAATATTTAGGACTTGCAAACGCGCATCATGTCTAGATTTATTTACGTCGAATTTTACACAATTCTTGCTATTTCGGCTCATCTCGTGTTGATTCGGCTGTTTTGTATAAAAGCGAAACTGATGTGTAACTAAGGAGTGATTCTCTGGCCTATGGACGTTTTGGTCAATGTTGGTTTTCACCGTCATATCAGGCATGAAAATTGCTTTCCTTTGGACACACTTCCCCTAATAAAGGGGGAGCTGGTTTTCCCCAACACATTGTGGAAACAAAGCCAGACAAAGTTGAGTAAAAAACAAACCCAAAAGAACTATACCACAGTTAAAATTAAGTGCGGAATTTACTTTCCTTTGACCTAATTAAATTTGCCAAGCACCTGCCATTTATAAATGTTAAATTGAAATTGGTGTCAGTTATTTTTGTTTCGTGGATGTTAACAAGTAAGTTATCAAGTTTTTTGCCGCAACGTTAAAACCAGACAAAGTTGGGTAAAAAACAAACCCAAAAGAACTATCCCGCAGTTAAAATAAGTGCGGAATTTACTTTCCTTTGACCTAATTAATTGCATTTATAAACGTTAAATTGAAATTTTCAGTTACATTCCATTCGTGGGCAAGTGGGTAACTTATCAAGTTTTTCGCCTCAACGTTCAGAGTTCGATCCTACCAAAACTTTTTTTTTCCAATTTTTTAAACAAGTTTTTTTTTTTTTTTAATTTTACTTTTTCTTCTTTTTAAATCATGTTTGCTGTTTTTTTTTGTTTTGTTTTTCAGATTTTTTACCTCACGCTAGTTTATAATATAAAAGCAAAAATGTGTGTGTTTATGTGTGTGCCTGTGCATTTTTTGTGTATGCCCGGCAAAGGCTTGGGGGGGGGGACGCTCAGTGGGGTCACTCATTCTTAAAACTTTATATGCTCCGTAGATTATAATATCTAAGATTTATGAAACAAGCTCGAGTGTATCTTTAATTTGAGCGACTTTTACATGCTATTTTCGCAATATTCCTTAGTCTCCACGTGTTTATTTGGCTTTTCCGTATATAAGCGAAACTGAATCCATAGCAAAATGAGTCTCCCTGGCACTTTTGCTCGGGACATCCAGAAAGCAATGAGGCTTGATCAATGCGGCCAAAAGCCATCATATCAGACAATTGTTATTCATTTTGGTACTCCCTTATTTATGGGGAGGTTTTCTCCAACATCTTGGGGGAAATGCAAACACTGGCTTGCAGCCAAAGTTAAGTTTCCTTATGTTGCATGATGTTTGACCTCATTAAATTCACGCACCTGTCAATTAAGTTTTTAATCGTTAAATTAAAATGCTTTTCATTCCTCTCCCGTCGTGGGTGAGATGCTAGTTTCCCCTCCCCCTTTTCTTTTCCACCTTCGCGTCAAGGCTCCAGGTTTGAGCCTAGCTTCCCACCCAAACTTTCTTTTTTTTTTTACACCTCCAAAACAGCCGGGCAATGCCTGGGACCCCTGCTAGTCTATTATATAAAAGCAAAAATGTCTGTGTATGTAATGTTTTTGTATGTCCGGCAAAGGCTTTTTTCGGAGGGATTCTCGGCAGGGTTACTATATCTTACAACTTTTTACAGACTAATATCTTACAACTTTTTACAGACTAATATCTCCAATTTACAAAAAGAGGTTGTATCTACATTTATTTTGATCGACTTATCGGGAGCTGGTTTTCCCCATCTTGTGGAGCGTAAAGCTTAACTGGCTTGCAGCCAAAGTTAAGTGCATCATTTCGTCCCCTATGGTGTGATGTTTGACCTCGTTAAATTTACGCACCTGTGCGAACTCATTCTCTTGACTTTTTAATCACTAAATTTAGACATTTTTCACTTGACCTTTGTCGCTGTAGCACAGCGGTTAAGACCTCAGCTTTTCTTCCTTTGCATCACGGTTTCGAATCTGCCTAACACTTTGTTTTTCCTCCACACACACACACATCTCCAATCACCTGGACAACACCGGCCATCCACGTAAGTCTATAATATAAAAGGCAAAATGGGCACACACGTTTGTATGTCCAAGAAAGACTTTTTTTCGCTGGCCTTCGACAATTATTTTATTATTTTGGAGAACTTTCCTTATACTCCAGAGATTATATTTCAGATTCAAAAACGGACATTGTCTATCTTTATTTTTATAGAGTTTTAAAAAAATCCCTGGTTTCCGGTGTGTCTTTTTCAAAGCGAAAACACACCGCCTCCTGGTCTTCCAGCTGGGACGTCCAAAAAGGCAATTAGCTTTGATCAATGTGGGAGAAACCCTTCATATCAGACAACTGCTATTCATTTGGACGCTGCCAGAGCTCCCCCTTTTAGGGGGAGAGCTGGTTTTCCCCAACATCGTGGAGAAACAGATACTGCAGAAACTGGCCTACAGCCAGAGTTAAGTGTGTGATTCTTAACTTAAGCTAGATGTTCATTTCTGCGCCTGTGTAAACTCATTCATTTAACTATCCATTTCTGCAAGTTAACTTTTTGATTGACGTCAAATTTGAACGCTTTTCACTTCCTGTCGCGTCATGACGTAGCGGTAAGACGTCAGGTTTTCTTTCATTTTCTTTTCCACCTTTGCGCCACGGGTTTAAACCTGGTTGCCTACCACCACTTTTTTTTTATTGGCTCAACATACATCTCCAAACACCCAGGCAACGCCAGGCACCCACACTAGTTCTATCTAAATGATAAAAACTTATGTATGTCTACTTTCCTAGACTCACAATGCAAATATTAATTTTTCAAAATTGAGATAGAAAACATTGAATTCTACATCTACTTTCCACTCATGATAATAAAGCAGAATTGGCAGAATACACTACTCTCTTGAGGGTCAAGAAGCACGAAATTATAAGATGGCAACTTTGAAACCAACTGACAAAAAAATAGTAAAAATGCCACAAAAGATGCTTTCATCACTCCTAGTATAAGAAAACAAAAGGAAGTAAAAGTACAATTATTTCTAATTCAATTTTGGTCTTCATTTTTAAGGTGTGAAAAGTGAACATTTTATCATTTATAATAGCAAAATTGCACTGATGGGCATTTTTTAAAGTTTTTTTTTTTTAAATTCAATTTTCATTCGAAACAAGGCACAGTGCCACTTTGAAGTAGGGGGCTACTATCGAGGACATAAGTTGCAGGGGTATTATGAAGAGAGATGAGTAGCAAGATGTCTGTTCATATTACACTTGAATTTCTGCATGTCAGTACAGTTGGGAAAGCAGAATCCTGGAAGGGAGTTCCAAAATCTAGCAGTTCTGCATAAGAAACTATTGGAGTAGAAGGCCTTCTTACATCTAGGGATCTCTACTGTGAAAGGGTGGAGTTTGTCGGGGATGTTCACGTCGAGGGAGTACCAGTGCTTGTAGTTTGTCAGAGCATTCACCATTAAAGTACTTGTAGAAGCAAAGGAATACAACATTTTGTCAGTGGGACAGAGGCCGAAGCCTAGATGACAGTTCAGGACCTATCAGGTTGGCGACTCTTTTGAAACCTAACCAGAAGTGAGACACAAGTAGTAGATGCACCAGCCCAAATGTGACAACAGTACTCCATACATGGGCGAATGGTGGTAGAGGTACAAGATACTTTCAGGCGTAAGTAGTTTTCTAGCATGGTAGAGAGAGCCCACCTTCCTTGCAGAGCCTTGACAATGTTCTCAATGTATCTATTCCAGTTCATATTCCCTGTAAACAGAGTTTAAAGGAAGTACTTTCGGGTAATGTGTTCTTGGCCATTGCTATTGGTGGTAGAGAAGGTTTCTTGTAATTATTGAAGAAGACAAGCTTAGTCTTGGCAGCATTGAATGTGACCATCCATTTTTATCCCCATTCCACTACAGTTTCTAGTGTTTCTGCCATTTCCATATGTATTCATCTGTTTTCCCCTCGTGCCTAGAGTGGTGTTATTAGCAAATATACCCATCTCCGAAACAATTTTATCAGGGAGGTCATTTATGAATATCAGGAATATTAAAGGTCCAAAACTGTAGTAGTAGGATACACTTCTTCAAGCTTTGTTGAGGGTCAAGAAGAACAAAGTAAAAGTAAAACTATCTTTTTCAAACCTGTTTGAAGGAGCTTTGAATAAGCCTACAGTAACAAATCAAAACTTAGAGCAGGTAGAAGCCGAGTTGACCTGGAGATTGCAACTACAACAAAATCACAGTCTAAACTCAAAAAGAGTAAATCTCTTATTAAGTACACAAAAGAACTTGACCATTACGTAGCTTTACAACTACTTGCAAAGAGGTGATGATCCATTTCATGGTGGAAGAAGACACAGGAGACCTTACCACTACCGAGTAAACTGACTTCAAAATATTTAAGCGCACCACCTTCGTCTGTAGAGACTGAGAGTTTTTTTTAAGTACAGGTGGTAATGTGTATGAACCTGTGAGGAAAAGGTTGGGTCCTGAGAATAGAGAAGCTAATGTTCCTATATGACAACTTAAAAATATTCAACTTTAAATAATGAGGAGACTATGAGAGCAGAGAAGGCAGGCAGCAAGAAAAAAAACGAGGAAAATAGTGTTTTGTAATTTCTTTTTTTTCTTATCTAATTGTTTAATTATATTCATTTAAGAATTAGAAATTGTACTTTATATTTTGTAATTTTAGTTAATAAAGTTAAAACCATAATAGTGGCCAGACAATTAAAAGTTAAGTTAGCAGTTACTATGTTAATGTGTCAAAGCTATCTTATAAGTTACTTGGCAGTGATGAAATGATTTAAATTTAATAGGAAAGAAAAAAATTAATCAGTACACCCCTAATTTCAACCATTTTTAATGGCAATGCATTAGACTATAGCAACAAGAAAAGAAAAGCCATCACTAGTTTGAAGTTTATCTACTTCTTAAGGTAAAGACCCCCCCCCCTCCCTAAAAAAAAAAAAAAAAAAAAAAAGTTATTTAAATTTATTTTTGTAATAAATTACAGAATTTTGGGAAAAGTTAAGTTCCACGCCACAGAAAAGTTTTTTTTATGTGCCATTGTAGTTAAATACAGAGAAAAACAATACAACTGAAACCACAAATGTTATATATAAAGCCAAATATTAAATTAAAACTTGAAATTTTTCAAATAAGACTTTGTTTTTTAATTATGGTGAAGGGGTTGTGAAGAAGTAGAAAATAAACACACTGAAAAAACATCTTGAAATAGAAAACATAAAATGAGTGGCAGCAACAAAGGAAAAATTGGGATTCTGAAGAATGGAAAAGAAAAAGCAAAAACAAACCTGTCAATCAACGAGTCTCTCATGGTGCTGGTAATATTTGAAGGCTGAGCTCCTTCACCAAGTTTGAATACACTTTCTATGACAGAAATCTCTGTACTAGTTGTGTCCAGCCCACAAAAGGAAATCCAATCGTTAACAACTAAACCACCACCAATAATGTCACTTCCTCGGTTCACTGTACCAGCCTAAAAATAAACGAGAAAACAGTTACATGAATTTTTAAAACACAGTAGTTCATTTTTAAAGTTTAGAACCAGGAGGTAATTTTCTTTTTTTTAAATAATAACTGTATTTATCAGACATTATGCAGAAAGTTTAAAGAAACAAATTGGAAAATTATATCATTGATTTTGCAATAAAAACCCGAGATTTCAGTTTGGAAATAAATTATTGCTATCAACTTTTAATTTTTTTTCAATATTGCTACAAATTATACTGATCAACCATTTTGTTATATGTACCGTTTTAGCTGATTTAGCATGAATCTTATGTGCTGGATCCAAAAATCACATCGGTTTTGCTTAATCAGTTCAAGATTACAAGTTATGGCCACGTGTTGTTTTTTTGTTTTGTTCACATGTATTCATGTGTGGAGCATTTAGAAGTTGGTGCAGTTAAAATGCCATGTTCTGATTGGAGATGATTATTTTAATGACAAAAAATATCCAGATCTGATTGTTCTGGCTGATTATGTAGAAAAGGGATCAGTTTGAAATCATAAAACTTCAAAATTTTTCAAAAAAAAGAAAATGGTGCTCAGCATACACAAAGAAGGACTGTCCCTGTACTATGTGAGAAGAATTAGTGCTTTGTAAAGAAAGGAACGTCATCAATGACGCTCTAGTGGACAGACACAGAATACTCTTCCAACCACTGCACATCAAGCTTAGCTTAATCAAGCAGTTCACCAAGACTCTAAACAAGGATGGTGACTGCTTCACTTACTTGTGCCAGACTTTTCTAGGATTGACTATGGAGAAGTTGAAAGCTGGCATTGGTGAAAGTGCACTGAGGGACCACCCGAAAATGTGCCCTAGTTGTCCAACCTGCAAAGGGTGTTTATTCCAAAAGCTGTTCTTAACATGGGGAGGTTAGAGGGGTTTATTCCTAAACCTCCCCCGAAATAAACTTCTACGTCTTCGGGTGGTCTCCCAGTGCACTTACATCCTGGCATCTTCGAGGGTCCTCAGATCCGACAGCTCAAAGATCCAGAGTTCAAAAACTCAATGAACGAAGTGGAACTGAAAGCATGGAAGGCATTTGTTCTGGTAGTGAAGAACTTTCTTGGCAACAATAATAAGGCCAAAAACTATGCAGAAGTTGTCGACAACATGCTGACTACTTTCGATGTGAGCGTCAAGATGCACTATTTATTTTCACATAGGAACCGTTTCCTGAGAATCTGGGATCAATGAGCAACAAGGAGAAATTCCATCAGAACCTGCAAGAGATAGAGACCAAGTATCAGGGTCGCTGAGATACAATCTTGATGGCTGACAACTGTTAGAATCTGAAAAGAGACTTCCTTGTCGCTGAGCATCCCAAGAGTTCAAACGAACTGAAGTTTGAACCATGAAGTTTAAACAATGTTGAAACATCTAATTTACATGTATTTACCTTTATTAATGCCTACCAATCAGTTTACAGTAATCAATGTTTCTATAAGGTTGTTTCTATAATATATATTGTAAACAAAAAATTACACTTAAAAACATATTTAGGATATTTTTTGAGAAAAATCAGCTAATAATGCAACAAAAATGTAATAAATTTTGTCACAAGAATCTGATTTTTTTTCTCTCCAAATACATTCTTTTTTTTTTTTTTTTTTACATGGGGGTCACCACTTATCAAGGCCCGGAAGCTACTCAGGGATAAGGGTTATTGCATGTACAGTAATCAATGGGATAGTATCATAGTAATCGTTAGTATTGGAGATTTGATAAATTAAGGGGGTGGTTCGTCAGGAATATTGAAGATATCCAAGTTGTAGTCAGGTGGGAAACAGGCAAATGGAAGAGAGCTCCACAGTCGTGCACTTCTAAAAAGAAGATCTGCTCATGGAATCTACACTTGGATTTACGTACAGATAAAGATTGGGGAAAATTATTGATAGTGGTTTCAGCCAGATAGGTGTTTTTTGTGAAAGATTGGCAAGGGGGGACCAGAGATTGGAGCTCAGATGAGCACTTGCGATGAAAATAACGATAAAATAAAGACAGGTTCGCAACGTCTCTTCTGTGGGAGAAAGACTGCAGGGAAGAGAAAAGGGCATCCACCACTAAGCCACATATTTTGTACTCTGTCAAGGCAGGACAGGCTGTTTTTAGCAGCTCCTGCCCAGATGTGGCAGCAGTACTCCATCCTTGGATGTACTAGGCTTATATACAGATAGAGAATTGCATCAGTAGTGAGATATCTTCTGGAGCAGTAGAAGTATCCCACCATTCTCTCAGCAACCTTGGCAACAGACCTGATGTACATGTTCCATTTCAGATTAGGAGTAAAAGTCAAACCCAGAAGCTTGTCAAAACATGGAGCCTTCCCAAGACGAGAGCCATCCATTTCAATTGATGCCAGATGGGGGTCAGAGCGTTGATGTAAAGATAGGAGCTTGGTTTTAGATGCATTAGTAACCAGCCACCTCTTCCCCCACTGTACCACATGCTCAAGATCAGAGAAGAGAGAATCAGAGAGAACTTTGTCATTTACAGCTTTTGATGTGTTGCCATAGATGGTCATGTTATCAGCATGATTTAAGTATGTGTTTTGGGAGATCATTGATGTAGATCAGGAAGAGAGTTGGGCCCAGGATGGATCCCTGAGGGACTCCAGCATTAATACTGTGGGTCTGATTTCTGCCCATCAACCATTACTCTTATGAGCCTATCAGAGAGAAATGAGAAAACATTTCCAGTTATACTGTAGCTGGAAATCTTGTGAAGTAAGCCCTTATACCATACCTTATTGAAGGCCTTCAATATGTCAAGAGCAATTGCCCAAGAAAGGAAGCCTTTGTCAAGAGATTCACTAATCCTATGAGATATAACCATTAGCACATCTGCTGTAGATCTAACAGAACGGAAACCATATTACATGTCACTAAGAAGGTTATTTCTGCTGAGGTGGTTGACTACTTCTCTTTTTAATATGGATTCCAGCAACTTACTCATGACACACAGGAGACTTATTGGTCTGTACTGAGAGGGAGATGACTTATCACCTGAATTCTTAAATACAGAGCATACTAATGAGGTTTTCCAGGGTGTTGGAAAGCACTTCTCCTTAAGGCAACACTTAAACAGTATGGGGGCAAGTTCTGGTTGGAGCTTTTTCAGCACTATAATTGAAATGCAATCAGGGCCAGTTTTACTGGAATCCAGGTTCTTGATTAGCTTGGCAACTTCACGCACAGATATTTGTATGTTGCATAGCGTGTTGTCTGTTATAGGAGGAAATACGGGGAGCTGATGGCCTTCGTCGCATAGAGTAGAATTAGCTGCAAAGTTATTGGCAAATAGTTTGGCCTTGTCTGATGCTAACAAGATTTTATTTTTTCTGCAGTATGCATTATTTTAAAACTAGTCTAAACTTAATACGTAACCCAAACAGTATTACTCTTAACCAGTCTTTTTAAACAAGTTCTTCAAATCTAAATTAATACAAATTCCCAAATTGATAAAAATTCCATTTTTATGTGGTGGAAAGCATTATTGAATTAAAAGAAATAAATAAAAATACAGAACCCACCATGATCCCCCCCCCCCAGATACCCTTTAAGTACCAGCATAAAGTCAGTTAGTTGGCTAGCCTCTCCTTGTATGCTATGAACTCAGGCTAGCCAGGTCAAGCTCCCCGGACCAAAAGCTAAGAAATTTTTCTATCATAACTTTTGAAATCTATCCTAAAATCGCTAACATTTGTGTATTGCAAACTTTTTGTTTTATTTTTTTCCTCATTCCAGCTTTGATTTTAACTCTGAATATTTTAACTGCATTTATCTAGTAGTTTTCTTTCTTTCTTTTTAAATGTCTTTTGTCAAATATACTATTATTAACCAATACTGTTTTCTTATATTTAAAACAGGAAAAAAAAAAACTAACCTAACCTGATGGAGAGAAACGGATGGCAGCAGTGCCAAAATACACTAAATTAGTTGTAGAAATTTAGATAACATTCAAAAAGTAAAAAATTATCACCTAACGATTTTTTTCTTATTGTTACCAACTATTCATCTAGAGTCCTGAATTTTTTTATTACTTGGACAATTGTTCTCATCAAAACGTTTTGCAGATAACATGATGAGAACGATTATCTGATTAATTGTTGGAGACGCCCCTCCATGGGATTAATGGACTATCTCATGACGTCACTTCCTCTGGTGGCGTCACTTCCGGTAGCAATACACATGAAAAAATTTTAGTGGCTTAAAATATTTCAATATTGATATACATAGAAAGAGCTTGATAATCTAAGAAAGAATTTTTTTAAATCTTTAAAACCCAATTAAAATCAAGGAAGTTATGACTATTTTTATGCCCTGCGTGTTTGGATATTTTTCCCTTTTTAAGACCATATGCGTTTTGTCACATTTTTTTGCACTATTTTTTCAGTAAAAATGCTATATCTTTGTTAAAACACAAGATTAAGCAATGAAATTTGCCATATAAGTGTATTTTTGTGCAAGGAATCTGAATATGCAACTGAAAATCTCCAGAAATTAATGGTTTCCAAATAATCTGCAGTAAATGCACGTAAATATGCTGCAATTGCTTAAAAATGCCATGTATCCATTAAAAGAAAAGAAGTTAGAGAACTCAAAGTTTAGTTGTAATGCATTTTATGTGCCAAAAACTGAAATCGAAATCTAGGATTGGTTAAAAATGAATATATTGCAATATTTCTTTGGTATTATTGTAGATTAATACCTTCTGTTACCCCTCCCCCATCTGACCACCTCTCCAAAATATGTGATTCTACCTTTATAGACAATTGGATGTGAACAACTTAAAAAACTTTAAAAGATAAACTAAAATTATTTTAGAATTTTATGTAAAATGATTTTCCATTTTGAATCATTCGAGCATTTTAGGGCAGTTACCCACCCCTTTTTCCTATGATAGATAAATCCTGGGTGTTTTTTTGTTTGTTTTCTAAAAGGTAACTATGCGTGATTTTAAGAGGGTCTTTGTGCAATTATGAGAAGGTGGGGAGGTTGCCACTCTGACTTTGGGTTAATGAAACCCCAAAGAAAGAAAATTATGTGTGAACATCCTGAAGACTTGATAGAAACAAAACAAAAACAATTTTAGAATTTAGAGTGGGGGTTGGTTTCACATAAATGTAAAATAATTCACCATTTCAAGACGATCCTAGCGTTTTAGGACAGTTGACCAATTTATTTTTTTATGGGAGATTAATCATGTGCACTTTCTTTAAACGTTTTTTATACTTTTTTTACGCTTATAGGAGCTCAAGTTTATTTAGTGGGTAGCTCTGCCACTTGTACTTAGCGTTATTGTTAAGGCTAAAGGTTTTAGGAGGAGGCTTGCCACTCATACCTAGGATTAGACATAGAATTAAGCGAGTTTTTTTTGTTTTTTTAAGAGGGTGTTTGATACCCATTGTGAAACTTTACAAGAATTGACAGATAAAAATAAATGTTATTCAAAAAGTGACGTCCCTCTAACAGAAAACATGATACTTGGAAAAATATCACATATTTAAATTCTATTTAAATATAAAAAAAGAAACAAGTTTTTCCTAAAGCTGACAAATTGTTAAAAATTTTGAATTAAATGTTATTTTGATTTTTAATTACATTTCATGTCTTTTCCTACTGTTTTTATTTTTTAACTGAGGACCTCCTACAAATATTTAAATATTGATTATTTATTTATTTTATTCTTTTTTTTAATAATCGGATAGATTAGTTTCAATTCAATAATAATTCACTGAAAACATTTTTTAAGGGACGAAAATTAGGAGTGTGTTACTGTTCGTACACATGAACCAAAACAATCATATTTCACATTTTCGCTTGTTTTTAAAATTTACTACTACCCAATTTTTTAAAATATTTGTATGGTTGATGACAAAATAGCTCTAACTAAACATGTAAGAAAATTTTTTTATAACCAGATTTTCAATTCAAAAAAAAAAAAAAAAAAAAAAAAAAAATCGATTTGAAATAAAAATAAACAAAAACAAAACGTCTGTTTACGCCATGTTATCGCTGCTGCTATCACTAATACTACATAACGATTTTTTCGGATATTATGTTTTTAAATTGCTACGTACTACTAGAGAAAACGCTGTCCAATCATTTTTTTAACGAATAAACATAGTAAAAAGATTGTTTTATTTAATAGTGAGTGTCCGAAGAAATTTTTTTTCAAAATTTTCAATACTCATCATTTTGAAATCTTTTTTTTAACAACAAAAATATGAGTGGTCAACTGAATTTCGGACACTCAAAATTATTAAAAATGACATCTCTTTTGGCTAATTTCCAAATTTCATTAAAAAATTCTTAACAGAAACACGGTACGAATGTTTAGAAATCAGGGGGGGTCGTTACAAAATCTTACCGAAAATGCTGTTTTATGATGTTCACATTTTTATCACTTTATTTGCTTAAAACTCTAAAAATATATCATGTATGTTATTATTTACTAATTCATTTGAAAGTATATTCATTTCTGAACAAAACGGTGGTATTTTGAAGACTTGAAGTGCTTTGGTTTTTAAAATAAAGCGTTTTAACGGCCATGTGTATTGCTACTTCCGGTATCGAGTACCAGTGCCCGGGAGTCAGAGATTGGCACGCAGCCAAGGAGGTTGTGTGCAAATGCCCCACAATTGAGGAATGGTATTGTTCAACCTGCTTTTGCCTGTAATATATGTGAATACATGTTCATTCCTAAAAGTCCTGTGTTCCTTTGTTTTATTACCATTCAACCCCATAACAACTGCCGATGTCGGATTTGACTTTCACACAGGTTAACTCCACAAAACAGGAAATGAATGTGACTTCAAAAGAACTTCGGATTTACAAGCGAAGAATTCGGCTGTTCTAAAAACAAAATTCTAAACACACACACACACACAAAAAAAAAAAAAAAAAAAAAAAAAAAAAAAAAAAAAGAAAACGAACAGATGGCAAAAATATTGACTCAATTGTAAGTTAACTTTCTTAACCTCTATAATTGAATTGAAAAGAACTGTGCTAAATAAATTTTTGTTAAGGCTATAAAAGTTAGTTTGGTTGCCTATTGAAAGAAGAAAAAAAAAAAGAAAAAAATGTTGACTCAATTTCACCGCGAGAACAATTTCTAATTGTAACTTGTCTACGGTTTATTCTTATGCAAATTTGGACAGTTTTCAAATGAAGTGAAAATTTTTTTTGCCTTTGTTTTTTGCTGATAACTTTATGCAATGTTTTAACGGGAGAAAAATGTTTCTTTTTTCACTTTACTTGAACTTAAAGAAATACTTTTTCATTGAGTGAAATTTTCGGAAATATTCTATTTTTAACTGTCGGTTCTAAAGTGAAAATTATTTTTCTTCCGCATGGGGTCAACCCCCCCCCCCACACATATATATAAAAAAAACACCCATTTTGGTTAACTTCCAGACAATTCCACAATTATTTTTATTCTTTTGCAACTGCAGTGTATCACAGTATATTTTTTTTGTTTTGTAAGTAAAAAAAAAAAAAAATTTTTGTCCACCTTCATATTGGGTTATCTCTAAGGTTTTTACATTGCTCCCTCCTCATGTGCACACACAAGGAAAGGACATTTTCATTATTATCATTTTATCTCTCTCCTCCAATCAAAAATGGAAATAATTTTTTTTTCCGTGCGTTTGGAAAAGCCATTATAAGATGGAGAAGGTTAAAACAGTATTAATACAGCTAATCAAGGCCCAGATGGACCAGCAGCAGAAGGCTGAGGAAAATTTAAAGGAACGGGATAAACAGCTCCACAAGAGTTTTGCTTTTTCCCAAAGTACAATATGGAACGCTATAGAAACGTTCAACTACCAACCGGAGGTGGATGGGACGTTTGACGCTTTCTATTGGAGATATGCGGACCTATTCACGATGGATAGTCAAGAGTAGAGCAACGCTAAGAAAGTTTGCCTACTTTTGAGGAAATTAGGGACGACAGAACATTTGTGGATTATATTCTCCCCAGGAAGACAAGAGAATTGGAATTTTCTGAAGCGGTCAAACTTTTATCCAAACTGTTCAGCCCGAATTCTACGCTCTTTCATAGAAGATGAAGTGCTTGAACCTGCAAAAAAGCGACGACGATTACCTGACCTTCGCATCCGTGGTAAATAAACACTGCGATGATTTCCATCTATCTGACTTATCGGCAGAGGACTTCAAGTGTTTAATTTTTGCGCAGGGTCTAGTCTCATCCAAAAACGCTGATATTAGACAACATGTTCTTGAGAGTGAACAGAAGTTGGCCGAGGATTGTCAACAGGTAGTCTGCATAAGGAACAACTCGAGACACGTCGAGGAGTCAGGCGCAACATGCATTAGAAAGAACAACTGTCAGACCGGAAAAATACTCACCCCAAAAAAGCAAAGCTGGAAGTAAGAAAACTCAGGCTACATCTAATAAGTACAAACCAGTCACAAGACCCGGATCCCCTACAAACCCATGCTATTGCTGCGGCAGGAAACATTGGTTGAGTCAATGTTTTTACAAAGTACTGCAACGAATGTGGCAGGAAGGGCCACAAAGCGATCCAGTGCAGGAAGAACAAGGACAAGAACAGCGTCCGACAGCCTAGATTCGACTTGGATTCAGGTAAGAACCAGCGCAAATATGTCACAGTTAACATCGCAAATAAAACTGTATCTATAATTGGATTCTGGATCAGACCTGTCCATCATTAACCTAAAGACATGGAAAAGGCTAAGGAAACCAACCATGTGGAAGATAAACAAATCAGCTCGAGCTGTGACAGGCGATAAAGTGGAATCACTCCCGGTGATCTTAAATGGTGTTACTAAAAAAGTGAGAGTATATGTACATAGGACATCCGAAAACCTCTTTGGTACTGACTGGATGGAGTGATTTGAATTGTGGGACCAACCTAGGAATAAATTCTGTCATAGGGTAGAAGACTCGTCTACAGAAGCGCAACAACTGAAGGACGAGTTAAAAGAGGAATTTCCAGAAGTATTCTCACCAGGACTAGGAAAATATACAAAGGCTATAGCAACATTCGGACTAAAAGAAAACACTCTGCCCGTTTTCAAGAAGAAACGAAATGTCCCATTTGCAGCAACAGAGAAAATTGACAAGGAATTGGATCGGCTAGAAGAGGATGGAATACTATTGAAAGTAAGCAGCAGTGATTGGGCAGCCCCTACCGTATATGTGACCAAGAAAATAAACCAGATTCGTGTATGTGCGGATTTCTACACGGGTCTGAACGCAGCCCTCAAAGATTACCACTATCCACTCCTCCCACCAGAGGATATATTAAAAAAATTAAACGGTGGTAAACTATTTTCTAAGGTGGATTTGAGCGATGCATATTTGCAGATCCCCATCGAGGTGGAATGTTCAAAACTCCTCTGTATAAATACACACAGGGGACTCTACAAGTTTGAAAGGTTAGCTTTCGGAGTCAAGTTCGCACCTGCAATTTTCCAGCAGGTTATGGACACCATGCTGGGTGGCCTCAATTTCGCTTGCACCTACTTGGATGATATTGTCATAGCCAGTAAATCCACAGATGAGCACCGAAAACACATACATGAAGTTTTTGAAAGAATTCAAAGTTTCAGTTTGAAAGTAAAAGAAGCAAAGTGTGACCTCTTGAAGGAAATACGTTACTTAGGTCACGTTATTGATGAAGATGGTAGACACCCCGATCCTGAGAGGGCGGAAACCATAAAGAATATGCAAGCACTACAAAGCTTTCTGGGCCCGGTTAATTTATACCAAGTCTTCATGAAGACTGCCTGATTTGCGCGCCCCACTAAATGACCTGCTGAAGAAGGCTCACAAGACCCCAACAGATGAAGCACTTCAACAATTTCTACACGTGTATAGGATTACACCCAACCTGAACACACCAACAGCAGTCTCACCTGCAGAAATGATGTTTGTGTGAAAAGTGAGATCCGTTTTTGCTAAGCTTTTAACCAAACAGTCAAGGCGACTTATGTACCCAGTAAATGTTTCATACCAGGTGAAAGAGTGTTTTTCAAAAGTTATAAAAACAACACATCATTCTGGGAGGTGAGTACAATTACTAAGAGAGTCGGTGACATGGTATATATCATCCAATGATCAACATATACCCACAAACGTCACCAGAACCAACTAAGAAGATGTTGATCAGTTGAAACCAGCGACAGTCCACCATTAGGAGATGAGCCGATAGACACTGTCTTCGAAACTTTTGATCTTGAACCTCCTCAACCGACACCTGAACTACGGCGGTCATTCCATAAGAGAAAGGTTACCGAGCCATTGATGGTAAACCCTAAAAGGAAAAGGTACCGACAGCTTTTAGGAACAAAAAACTTGGGAGGGGTGTTGGAGACGTCCCTCCATAGGATTAATGGACTATCTCATGATGTCACTTCCTCTGGTGTAGTCACTTCCAGTATCGAGTACAGGTGCCCGGGAGTTAGAGATTGACACGCGGCCAAGGAGGTCGTGTGCAAACACCCTACAGTCGAGGAATGGTATTGCTCAATCTGTTTTTGCCTGTAATATATGTGAATACATGTTCGTTCCGAAAAGTCCTGTGTTCCTTCGTTTTATTACCATTCACCCCATAACAATCAAAACAATGCAACTATTCATTTTTTTTTTTTTTAGTGTTACCATTTTTTTATACTTTAAATTTAAATTAAAACTTGAAAATGAAAGAAATAAAGAATAAAGAAATAGTAACAGTAAAAAAAATGAAGGGCTGTATCGTTTATTGACAATTGATTCCAAACTTTAGAACTTAAACAAAAAAGCAAACATACTGATGATTTACTTGGAGTAGTTGTTTGATAAGACGTAGGGTAAAAAAAAAAACCCTAATAAAATTGCATGACAACTTCTTGTGATTCTGTGTGGGTGTTTCTCGCAATCATGTGACTTGCATATATTTTTTATTATCGGAATCACATATACATTCTTAAAACAAGTACATTCTAAAAATAATTTTATAGTTCAAGGAGGTATGGTCAAAGTTTACGCCATAAGAAAGAATATGAATTCTGAATTAATAATTACTTTCTTCTTACACCTCAGGAGATAATTACGTGCTCAGTTTTCACCTACTTGCATTCTTATGTGCTGCTCTTAAATTTGTAAATGAGAAACTAAAAAAAAAAAAAAGACTAAAGCAAACAGGTTTTTAATGTTAAAAAAATATTTATGCATGAGAAAATGTATTATGTGAACCAATACACTGCAATTTATCTGCTTAATAAAAACCAAATGAAAAGATATGGAAGAGATTTTGTTGATTATAACTTTCGACTAATCTCCATTTGTTTACAAGAAAAGATTGGAAATGATTTGTAGAAAAAGTATCAACAATGTGTAAGCTTTTCATGGAAAAAGTTTCAATTTCAAACGTAATCAGAAAACTATCATCTAAGATAGCGGGAAGAGAAATAGGATTATGGGAGGAGGAGGTTGGTTGGTTTTGTTTTACGGCATATCAACCTTTTTCAGGTTATTTAATGCCGAATTTAGTTATTTTGAGGAACTATTTTTAATGGAGTATATTTGTTTTTTAAGTCGGATTCTACTTGGGACCCTAACAGGTACTACCACTCCGGGTCAGACTGGACCTTGGAAGCAATGGTAATTAAAGAGTGGCTCCACGCTCCAAGGCCCGCAAGGTGGGGCCTCACCATCAGATATAGTTTTAGGTCATATCCAGGACGGTGTATAAAGGGTTCTTTTTAAATTTTTTTATAAAGGCCAATTTTTAAGATATGAGAGTATGGTGTGGGGATTGTTTTTATCAAATAACTCTTTAGTATCGTTTTCTTTGTAGAATAGATTTCTTACTGTTACAAAATCAGTACATTTAATTAATGTGTTTGATTGTGAGTGGTGTTTGACAAGGTATACAGATAGGTTGGCTTTCTTTTTTTTAGCAGATATGAGTGCGTTAAGTGAGTATGGCTTATTTTTATTCTTGTTAGTTTGACTTCTCTTCTGTTTAGTTTCGTATTTTGTTCTTGTCTTTTTATTTTTGGCATGATTTTGTGAAGTTTGTTGTTAGGGTGTTCATTCCAGTAGGTTTGCCATTTCTCTGATGTATATGCATTGATACGTCTTTTTAGATCTATGTATGGAATTTTGAAATTTGCATCGATTGGGAGATTTAAGGTGTTTTTTGCTGCAGAATCTGCTAATTCATTACGTTTAATACCGGAATGGCTCGGTATCCAGCAGAAAATCATTTTTTTTACTGTTTTTGGAGTAATTTTGCGATTAGGGGGTTGTCCATCTTTTTAGTTTTAATCGCTTTTAGAGTAGATTGGGAGTCTGAAAGGATTATGAATTTGTTTTTTTTTGTTATTCGAGGAAAGTTTGAGAGCTAGGATTAGAGCATGTATTTCAGCACTGAAGATTGAGGTTTCTTTTGGGAGGTTTGATTGTTTTTTGATTGATTTATCGAGTATTGCTGCACTGGCTGTTGCATTATTTTGTTTAGACCCATCTGTATAGATGTGTGTGTGGTCTGGATACTTTTCTTTGATTTTATCGAGATTATCATAAGTTATTGGATGAGTATGTTTCTTTTCATATTTACTTAAACTTAGGTCGATGTTAGGGGATACGATTTTCCAGGGAGGGGTTTTGAGTAGGACAGTTTCGTGAATTTTAGTTATGGGTAGAGTTGCTTCTTTGGAAATCGATTTTATTCTAAGTCCAAAGGTTTGGATTGCATTTTCTTTTTGGTCGAAAAGGTGTTTACGGTTTGGATTTAAAATGCTACTGTGTGCTGGGTTTGTGGGGTTGGCTGTAAGTTTTGTGTAGTATTTTAGACCAAGATTTTGATTTCTGAGCATTGGAGGAGTTTCATGTGCTTCTGCATACAGGCTTTCTACAGGGGAGGTTGGAAATGCTCCTAGTGCTAGTCTTAGTCCGGAATGGCATATTGTATTGAGGGATTTTAGGTATGACTTTCTGGTGGATTGATATATGAAGCTACCATAATCTATTTTTGATCTAATTAATGCTCTATATAGTTTGAGTAGTGTGTTCTTGTCAGCTCCCCAATCTGTATGGGCGATGACTCGTAGGAGTTGTAATGCTTTATTACATTTGGTTTTGATGTAATTGATGTGTGGAATGAAATTTAGTTTTTTGTCAAAAATGATTCCCAGGTTCTTGTGTTCGTTTACGAATGGAATTTTTTCACCTTCAATCTGTAAGGTTGGGTCAGGGTGGAGTTTGCGTTGGTTACAGAAATGGATGCATTTTGTTTTAGTTTTGAAGAATTTGAAACCATTTTTAGTTGCCCATTTATTAATTTTATTTATGTTGTGTTGTAGTTTTCTTTCAATAGTGTGAGTGTATTTAGATCTGTAGCTGACTGAGCAGTCATCTACATATAAGGAACTATGTATATCAGGAGAGAGTTCTTTTATAATGTTATTGATTTTTATGTTAAAGATAGTTATTGATATGCTGCCTTGGGGCACTCCTTGATTTTGTGGGTCTGATAAAGTTGAGTCTATGCGAACTTGGAAAGATCTGTCTGTTAGGAAGTTTTTTATGAATTCAGGTAATCTGTCTCTTAGTCCAATGTTGTGGAGATCTTTTATGATTACGTGTTTCCAGGTAGTTTCATATGCTTTCTCAAGATTGAAAAAACACAGATGTTACATGTTCCTTATTGATAAAAGCTTCTCCAATATAATTTTCGAGGTTAGTGATGTGGTCTATACATCCTCGATTTTTTTGGTATCCACACTGAACTTCAGAAATTATTTTGTTGTCATCTAGATACTATATAAGACGGTAGTTAATCATTCTTTCAAACGTTTTGCATAGGCAGCTTGTGAGAGCTATTGGTCGGTAGTTTTCTGGGTTTGATGTATCTTTTCCCAGTTTGGGTATTGGTATTATTGTTGCATTTTTCCATGAAGTTGGGAAATCTTTTGTTTCCCATATTTTATTATAAATTTTAAGAAGGAGTTTTAATGATTCTGGAGGAATTTCTTTAAGGAAGCTGTAGTGCACTTCATCTGGTCCTACAGCTGAGTTATGGGATTTTTCTATGGCGGTTTCTAGTTCATAGAGTGAGAAGATTTCATTGTAAGGCTCTTGGTTTTTGAAGTTAAAGTTTATTTTGTACTTTTCTTCATGTTTCTTAAGTATTTGGAATTGTTTATTGTAATGTTTTGATGAGTTTCCGACAAAGGTTTTAACTAGTGTGTTAGCAATATCTTTTTTATCAGTTATTTTCTGTTTATTGTATTATAGTTGGCTTTGTTTGTGTTCTACCTGGGTATGTGGTTTTGGATAGAGTTACTGTAATTGATTATAATAGGGAAGTGATCACTTCCACAGGGTTCTTCGTAAGTGCACCATGTATAATCCAAGAAGCTTGATGGATCACACATAGTAAGATCAATAGCATTAGTTGATCCGTTTGTTGGATGTATGTGGGATTTTTTTGATTGAGAAGGCAAAAGTTATTTTTGTTAATTAGTTGTTCAATTTTGTTTCCTTTTGAGTTTGACTTCGCATCCCCATAACGTACTGTGGCAGTTAAAGTCTCCTAGGAGAATGAATGGTGAAGGTAGTTGTTTTATTAAATTTTCTAGTTCATTTTCATTTATTAGTTCATGAGGAGGGAGGTATATTGAGCAGATTGTGATTGTTTTGTGCAATGTGACTTCAGTTGTAACTAGCAGGGGTGCCCAGCGTTGCTCGGGTGTTTGGAGGTGTATGCTGTGCAAAAAAAGCAAAAAAACAAAAAAAATGGTTAATTTTTTAAAACTTTGACCCCTATTATGACCCCTTAAAATTTATTGTTTCGGGCTCAAATCACTTTATTAAGTTAGATCCATGTTCAAGGAACCTAAATTTAAAATTTCAAGTGTCTAGATCCAAAATTGTCGGAGGAGTTTGGTAGAGTTCTTAAAGGTCAAATCGTTGAAATTTGACCCCTTAACAGCCAAATTTCTGGCTGACACCCGTCACATCGATTTTCCCAAATCTCAGTACCCGGTATTTAAAATTTCGAGTCTATAGACTAAAAATTGACAGAGTTATTGTGTAGGGAAATGTACACAGACAGACAGACACGTTCACTTTTATAGATATATAGATTGCTTGGAGATTTGTTTTGACAGAGAAATTGCTTTGAGCTATGTTATTCCTTATAAGAATTGAGGTGCCTCCATTAGCACGAAGGCTTGTGTTATGGAAATAGTTGTATTGTTCATAGTTTGGTGTTTTGAAATGGTTATTGTTTTGTCGGAAGGTTTCTTGTAAGCAAACAATGGCTGGGTTGAAGAGTGAGATAAGTATAAGAAGTTCATTATAATTAGATCTTAATCCACGACAATTCCATTGGATAATTTGTTGTTTTATTTCTATCCATGAGGCTGTTTAGTTTTCCTCTATTTCCATCTCTTTAGAAGTAGAGGGTTTATCTTTTGTCGGAGTGAAGTGTTTTGCTGGGTTTTTTCTTTTTTTTGTTTGGATCTGGACGTCGATCTGGATCTTGCTTGAGATGTTGCTGTTTTGGTTTCTTGTTCATTTTTTCCCTCTTGATTACTTGTGTTTGGTTTCTTTTTTTTTTATCTAGGGTGTTTTCGGTTTCCATTTTTTCTAGAATTTGGAATCTATTTTTAGTGTCTATTGTTTGGTTTTCTTCTTTTCTTGAACGTTCTTTATTTGCTGTTTTATCATTGCTTATGTTTTTATTAATTTCTGGTGGTTGTTTTGTTGGTTTCTGTGATAATTTTTTTTAATGGTTCTATTGTGGATGGAATATTATTTTCCTTGTTTGGATTTATTATTTCTATTTTGTTTCCCAGATTTGAGTATTTTTCTTTTAGGCTATTTTGAAATTCTGGCCATTCTTTAATATTTAATGTAATCAGGTTGTTTATCAGTTCCCTATATTGATCATGTATTTCATTATGTTGGTATGGTTTAGTTGTCTTTTTTGTTGTCTCAGCATATGTGTTGTCTATTTTTCTGGCTTCTGGAAAGGTTGTGTTTTTTTTTTACTTTAATTTCTCTTTCTTTTTTATATGTTTTCTTTTTTATGTTTTGCATATTTTAGAGAAGACCAAGTGATCTTCTTTGCAGTTAGCGCATTTCACCTCATTTATGCATTTTTCTTCGGTGTGGTCAGGGTCTTTGTTGCCGCATTTTCCACATATTTTTATTCCTTTACAGGCTTCTTTATGATGTCCATATTTTTGGCAATGGAAACATCTTAATGGGGCTGGGATATATTGGTCTACTTTTACATTTAAGTAGCCAATTTTTATTTCTTTAGGTATTGTTGGTTTGTTAAACGTTAGTATGTATGTGTTGGTGGTTATTTTATTGTTTCTTTTTATGTTTATGCGGATGTGGTTGATTACTCCTTGTTTTTCTAATTCGGTTTTTATTTCTTCTTCAGTTGCTAGCGATAGTTCATAACTTCGAATTACTCCTTTCAAAGTGATTAGTGTTTTATGGGGAAAGACTTTGTACTTGTACTCATGGAAGTTCTTCATTTTAAGTAGAGATTGAGCATCTCTAAGATTGATTATCTCAACTAGTAGATTTCCATCTTTTTTTTTTTTTATCATTTTTGGTTTAAGAGAGATGGGAGTATCTTTAAGTTTCGTTTTTTGTTGTGGTAGTTGGTACTTTGGGTGTAAGTGCTAGGGCTTGACATGACTGGCCGGATCGGGCCTCTTCGACCGCTCATCTAGCCGAAGTAAGGGCCAAAGTAATGTGTTGCAGTGCCTAGACTTTTATGCACACAGATCTAGGTTAGCTCAATCATCAGGATCACGTCCTAAGGCATTACGGGTAGCAACCCATGGCTAACTGGTTGCCCCATTGAGGGATTTTTACCCTCTGCAGGGGGGCAGTCGACTTATTCTAGTGCCCTACCAACAGGGAAAAAAAGGGGGGGGGGGCGACGGGGTTGGTAAGTAGGGAAGGAAAAGGAAAGAAGAGGGGAAGGGGGGGTGTTTTTGTAGAACATAAATAAGTTTTACAAAAGAGAATAGAAAATAAAAACAGAAAATCGATGTAGGTGCATTTCGTCTCAGGAAGCCAATAGACAGCCTGATCTGGTAGCACCAGGGGAGGAGGAGGATTAATACACTAACAAATATGGTGTAATATTGACGAAATAAGTTGATATTTACCACCAAAGGTACTTGCAACAGGGAAGAAAGTTCGTCTTGATCTTCTATCGATGTCCGTGGATGAACCTGTAAAGAGACAATAAGGATTAATAAAATAACAGAAAAAAAATAAGATGGTGCATCTGAAATTTATAGTGAAGACAATTGAAAATATAGAGAGTACGGCACTCTCAAAAATGCATCTGCGATCTTATGATCGCAAAGGTTGGCTTAATTTATTAAAAATGGCCAAAATTTAATTTTCAAATTTGCATTTTGTTAAGGAATCAATTAGGAATGTTGTCAACTTTATCTAATCAAACGAGAAAAAGTTGCATTTGTAAACAAGCTATTCAAATTTCAATCATATGGAAAAGTTTGATGCAAAGAAAAAAAATTTTTTTTTAAATCAGTTTAATTGATTAACTTGAAATTCATGTCAAGAATTAAAATGATTTTCAGTTTTAGAGTTCAGATAAATGTTGCTTGTATTTATAAAATGATTTATGGAAAAAATGTTAAAAAGAAAAGTTTAAAAACTTACCAATCCACCTTGATTATTAAATGCACAATAACTTCCCACAAGAACATTGTCAGCAATTGTTTGACGAAATACTTCAACTTTTAAGACATCAGCAATAATCTCTTCAGTTTCCTATTGGGGAGAAGAAACAATGAAATGTTAGAAAAGGCTAATGAAAAATATGGCAAAGAGAAAAATACAAAATTCAAATTGATTAAAGAATTTTTATTTTCAAAAGTAACATGATTACTTATCAATTTATCTCTCACATCTGCAGATCAAGTGATGGAACATTTGGCAAAATTAACTTTCCTGAGCGACTTCAAAAATGAGCACGAGTGATTGGATTGCCCAGTGATAATATTAGACTATGATGGATATGAAGACAAGATATTCTAGAATCTCCAGCAGTCATGATGAAAGGAACAATCCTTTCAGTACCCAGAAAACTGATTGGTTATTTTTCTGTTTGTGAAACAGCACGCCAACAAAATTACCATTGGCCGGGATGATGAAATGAATGACACCTCCCCCTTCAGGCATATGCTGATGAAAACGCTGAGCAGGATACATCAGGTGATTGATGTGTGTACAGAAGTGAGTTTACAGTTTGGATGGATGCAAGCTTACTTGCCATTGAAGTCATGCTAGAGACCAACAGACCAGTCATTGAGGATGTAAGCTGGTTGCGCCAAGCAAATAATGCACAACATATTAACCTGGCAGAACTGAATGCAGTTTTAAAAGTAGTTAACCTGGCACTCCAGTGGCAAGCAAAAGTACTACATATTAGGACAGATTCAGCTTGTGTTTGACAGTGGACACCCTGACAGAGAAGTCACAACTACCAAGGCCACCAACAAAATGCTGCTATGAAGACAGCTCAGCTCATGGAATTGGTTAAAAGTATGGGCTTGAACATTAAGCAAATCACACATATCCATCATCAGAGTCGACACCTTGACATAAAACACATACTTTGCCAAACTAAAGGACCCAACTGTGTTAAAAGCTGATGTACAAATAGTGGTTAAAACATATGAGGTGTGCCAGTCGATCAATCCTACGCTTGTACATTGGTGCAAAAAGGGCTTGATGTGGGAGACAATCGAAACAGGTTGGGTGTGGGCATCACTCATTACGGCAGTAACCACAATCTCACACTCACCGATTGCTGTCCATCACGATTTGCGATATAGCAGTTTCTACATTGGCAAGATTCACCAAGCCAGTTGGAATCCATATTTTACAAGCAAGACCCACCACTGAACAATGGCACTGCATTTACCAGCTGACACTTTTGGCAGTTCCTGCAAGACTGAAGTGTGTGGCTTCAATTACGGTGTGCCTATGAACCAAGAGGAAATGCCATATACACCTACAACGTCCACTTAGGTGTTGACTCCGCAGTCAGCCCTGACTCACCAGATGTCCAGGGACAGTAACAAGTGGGAAATGCTGTTTGGTTTAGAATCCACTCACAGCATGTATACAAGTAAATCCAGGATAAGCTGAGTGACTGGAATCAAGTCTACACTCTGTGATAGTTGATGAAATCTCTTGTCATATAAAAAACTTGTCCAGGAGCTCACATACCATTCAATACCATCAATGACTTGTCAGAAGAAAGTGAACAACTGAACAGGTCATGGTCGATATAAAGAGAAGGGCAATGTGGCAAAGGTAATGCAGAAATCATGTCGGTGACGGAATCAAGGCAGGGAAGAGAAAGGTAAAAACTTTCCTTCGTAGATGGCTCATTAATATACACATGGCATTAATTTACATACAAGAACAGTGCCGGCTCTGAAAAGGACCAATTGGAAAGCACAGACAGATTTTTGACAGTCGAGAGAGAGAAAGAGAGAGAGAGAGAGAACAGACGGTGAAAATTACAGTTGAAATCATTCACTAACTATGCAAGGCAAAACGGGAATGAGGAGGGAGAAATTTTTTTTTAAATTACCATCAAGAGGGATAGAAATTAAGGATTTAAGCAACTCTAATGCTTTCTCAGCAATTTTTTGTGTCACAACTACAGCAGTCGTAGAAATTAAATGTAAATTAGTGGACATGAATATGGATTCAGAGTTATTTGATGACGTTGAGGCAATTAGTGGTTCCAGGAAAGACAGAGATGAAGTATTTCCAAGTAGAAAGAGATTTGAAAATAAACTGATTAAAGACAAAATCAAAATCTATGAAGCAAAAAAGAAACAAATTTTGATGCATCTTATTTGCAACTATCATTGCTTAATTATGTTACAGATTTATAAGAGGACAGGTAGGGGGAGCCCAGCCTTGCCAGTTGTAAAATACACTTAATATATTTTAATTCATGCAGATCTTGTATTTAATATTACAGAGCCAATGTTTTATTGAATATAACTGATTTCAAAAGTTAACAAAAAGACTTGGGTGCCATCAGCTGGAGTTGAAACCAAAACATTTAGCACTCCAGCTGCATTCCCTACCATTTGAGCTAGCCAAGTAGATAAGATTTAAAATTAAACCAATTCTAGCAATATTAAATTTGCGTATGCATAATAAAAATGACGGCAAGTTGAAATGAACACTTCACATTTCAACTTGCTGACATGTACATATGTACACTTTCATCTTTCCAAAGATTTCACTCATAAACCACATTTGTTATTTCCTGTTAATTTCAGTGTTATGTGATCAGTAGTTTAAGAGTTTATTGATTCAACACAAACACGCATACTTCTACCATTTTATTTATAAAGAAATCTAGGGGAAAAAAAAAACTATTTTGTTAGCATGAATTAACATACAAAAAGATGAAAGGTTGAAAAATATTAAGTAAACAGCCATCATCATTCAGTTTTACATGCTGACAGGTGTTGGATGGCTTTTAGAAAGTAACTTCTAAACTAATTTATCTCTGGTCAGGTCTTTATCTTTTTTACGTTTATCCTTATTACTTTCTCTTATGACTTTCATAAATTCAATCTGTAGTGCTCACAGTCCAAGCAGGTCAACCGTCTCCAAATTAAACTTTGAACAGTTTTGTTCAATCAATGTTTTTCTTGGATGATCAACCTTCCTGTGATTCAAGCTAGCCATGCTTCTGCAATGATTCATCCAAGAGAATAAGCGCTTCACATGAACCAATGTCCTTAAAAAATTCACAATTTTAATACTGAATAACCAAGCAGAAAAATATTCCTGATTATGTTATTTTCTCTTTCATAGCAATATTATTCATTAAAGGCAATTTATCAATAGTTTTTTTTTTTTTTTTTTTTTTTTTTTTTTTTTTTTTTTTTTTTTTTTTAACGACATATCAACCCTTTGTGGGTTATTTAATGCCGAATCCAGTTATTTTGGGAATAGTATTCGATGTTGTATCCAGTTATTTTATATGAGATTTTTATTCTTCAAACTCCTTTTATTTTCAATCGTTAGTTCGTAGCTTTTGGTTTGGTTGTTTTATAGTTTATTTTGTCATTTTTGTTCTCTGCTTTGCAGAATATGATTGGGTTTTGCAATGGGAGGGGGAAAGAGTCACAGTATTATTAAGTCCTGCATTATGAATGTAGTTATATTGTTGATAGTGTTTTATATTCAAACTGTCCTCATTCTTAAGGAAAGTTTCTTGGAGCAAATAACCAAAGGATTAAATTTGGTTTGCAACAATAAAATTTCATTGTAATTTGCCTTCAATCCATGGCAATTCCATTGGATTATCTTGTAATTCGTGAGGATTTTTTTTTTGTTTGAGGAGTAACTTCAGTTTCCATGTCTTCTAATTCCGTAAATCTATTTGTAGTAGTAGTAGTAGTAGTGGCTTCTGTTTATGGTAATTTCTTTATATTATTGTTTTTTTGGTAGATGCATTTTTTGTTTGTTTTTCAAGTATTTTTTTTCACCACGGGGAGGACGTATTGGTGACCTGTGTGGTCTTTCTTTTAACTGATTTTGTTTTTCCTTAGTTTCGTCTTTTTCAGCATCTGCACGACGTACTGGTGATTTTTGTAGTCTTTCTTTTGATCGACTTTGTTTTCTTGAATGTTCTGATTTTGGTTGAGAATTTGTTTTATTGGTAACATTAGTTGATTATTTAATGGGATGATTAATTTTTGATGATATGTTTGGTTTGATTTCATTTATAAATTTGGGCTAGTCGTTTGGTCCATTTGTAACAATTTGTTTATTAGTATTTCGTATTTGGAGTCTTGGTGAGTCTTGGTTAGTGATGTTGGATGATATACAACTTGAGAATACGTCTTCTCCTTCATTTATCCATCAACTATTTTCCTGGCTTTGAGGAAGATGTTTTTGGTATGTTTTATTGACACTACTTCCTTTTCTTTCTTCCAGATTCTGCATGCTCTAGCATAAGCAGGATGGTAATTTGCACATTTGCAATCAATATTGCAGTCATTGACAGTGTGGTCTGGATCTCTCTAGCCACATCTGCCGTACACCGCTCATCCCCTACATGCGTCCTCATGGTGTCCAAACTTCTGGCATTTAAAGCACCGAAGTAGGTTTGGTATAAAGGGTTCAACGTTGAAAGCGTTGAACCCAATTTTGATTTCTTTTGGGATAGTGGGTCTATCGAACTGCATAATGTAAGTGTTCGTAAGTATAGGCTGATTTTCTTTTTTTTATTGTAATTCTTTTAACGTATATTACTCCTTGGTTTTTAAGTTCTTTTGTTATCTCTTCAGTAGTGCACATTGAGAGGTCTTTTAATTTTACTACACCTTTGGATGTATTCAGATTCTTGTGTGGATAAGTTTTGATATTTATGCTGTGGAAAGTTTTCATTCCTAGGAGAAAAGTGACATGTCTTTCTTTCCACTTCCACTAGTAGGGTTTTATTTTTTAAAGATTTTACATTTTGGGGGGTAATATATGCCGATATAATTTTATGTATAATAAACAGTGATAAGTCAGTTGTTTTGGTTTCTTCAGTGGATTCTAATACAATAAATTTTGAGGATGTTTGATGTAGTTCATTATCTGAACTATCCGAGTCGACGTGTTGGTGCTTGGAGTTTTTATGATTGGCCATATATTTAAAATTCATTGTTTACGCTCCTCACCCACCTCGGAGTCCAATATTGGGGCATGTTAAGGGGGAAACCCATTCGCTTTGTCATACCAGGGCTATATAAACAGTATACATATTCCAAATGGGAGCTATGAGCACCCATAATCCTTTAGTTACACAATCCAAGTCATTTGTGGTAACTTCCGGCACTATACAGCCATGTCATGACTTTAATCATTTGGCACATTTGACCCTAGCCACTGCCTTCTAACACATAGAAAAGAGGGGAAAATATGTATATAGTTTATAGTGGTATAGGGTAGAACTGTATTTGTTACGGTTTAGAGGAAATTGATAGAAAAGTAGAAGATGTGTTAGGGCTTGACGTAACTAGCCGATTGATCGGACCAGGCCCCTCCGACCGCCTGTCTAGACTTGTACGAGGCCAAAGTGGAGTGTTGCAACTGATATCTTTAACTTCCCTAGATATCAGTTGCTCAGCCATCAAGATCCTTTTCCGAGTTATTACAGGTTGCCACCCACGGCCAACAAGTGGCCCCTTTAAGAGGCTTTTACTCTCTGCAGGGGGACAGTCGGAGTATTCTAATGCCCCACCGACGGGGTTGGGAAGTAGGGAAAAAAAAAAAAAAAAAAGGGGAAGAGAAAGAGGAAGGGAGCTGTTTTTGTTTTTACAAAAGAGAATAGAAAACAAAAACAGAAGTTTAATGTAGGTGCATTTCATCTCAGGAAGCCACTAGACAGCCTGATCTGTTACCCGAGGCAATATTATCAATGTTATTCATTAGAGGCAAAATAAAAACATACAATCACTCGATGCTCTACACTTGACAGTATGGGATGACTTTAAACTGCATTAGAAATTGTACGACCAGAGTCGTTTGCCAATAAAAACAAATTGGAAACCAAAGTCAATTCCCATTGCATTGCTTGTCCAAGTAAGAGGTCAATTCTTTTTCTTAACTACAGTAAGAATAAAAATATCTTTCTTTTGGAAATGTGATCATGAAAAGGCTGAAAGTTTAACTCATAACATTTTAGGGCAAAATCTGGCTTTCATGCAAAAGAAACAAAGAATAGAATTTATATGTCGTCTTTGTGGAAAATTTACATAAGTTTGAAAAAGCTTTATGCTCAATAAAACAAACAAGAACCGCTGATATTCTTAACAAATTTTATGCCTCCCACACCTAGACAAAGAATCAAGTTCATTTTCAACTTAAAGCAAATAAAGCCCATTTTCACAAACTGATTATATTTGTTCAGTCTTTGCTTAAAATCTTATGAGAAGGATTCAGTAGAGATTTTGTTTTAAATGACATTTTTATAAATTTACTATACATAAAAATCCTAGAAAAAAATGTTTTGTCTTTAAAAGAAATGATCTACTCACTCTGTCGAGGTCTGGGTGAACAATGGCAACATAGTCATTGCAAGCCACCACGTTACCAAGGGCTGATAGTTTCTCTTCTACTCTTTGGACGTTCACAGAATCTGGCAAACTGTTACGAATATGCTGAAGTTCTTGATCGGTCGTAGCATTTGGAACTAAAATACCATTTTTATTAGCTGAAATATTTAAGAATTTTATTTAACACCATTGTAGTTAGCTTTTTCTTATTTAAACAGTTTAATTTAAAAAAAAAAAAAGAGACAACTTGTGTAAATTGATCATTTTATTTCAATTCTTTTGATATGGCTTAAAGAAAAATTATTTGCACACCTAATAAAATTATTTTTGTCAAGGTTTTTATCTTAAAAACACCAGAATTGGCATGAGGATTCACAAAAACTGCAGCTTGGTATGTTTAAAAATAATGTCTCATAAAATAATTATATTTTAAGTTTTTTTGACAAAAAATACATTTCATTAAAACAATATATTCTATTTTAATTACCATCATGGTTTACACTAAAAATGATGACAAGTTTTGTCAAGAAACATTGAATAAAAATGGTTCCATGAAATCCATTGTTTTGAAAGAGTGCCATCTTTTAGGATTACCCAAAAATTAATGAACATTTTACTAAGATCATTTTATAAAAGGTGAAAAGACGGCAGAAACTTTATTTTTTTTGTTAGAAACACTTTTTAGTTTTCAAACTGAAAATATCAATTTTCTTTGGTTTAGGAAAGCAAAACAAAAACAATTTAAAGGCTTTAAAATACTTTCAAATAATCCTGTCACAAATAAAAAAAAAACATAGCATAGCAACAATTTTAAAAATTTTAATTGATAAAAAAAAAAAAAATAGATATATCGCTTTTAAATAAACACGAATCATAAAAATGTTCATTGTTAAAACAAAATTTGTTTTTAAATAAACACAAATAAATAAACATAAAATGTTCATCGTCAAAAAAAAAAAAAAATTGTTAAATAATGCTATGACATGTTTAATAATGAAAGGTTTCTTTCCATCACCTTCATCAGAAGCAAAGGGGATTGAGAATATGAAGCAGAGAAGAAAAATAGAAAAACATGGTTTCAACTCACCAACGCACATGCGGCCAATGATACGACATCCAGCAAGGGACGCATGAATCACAGGAATAGTGTCTGTTAGTTCACCTTCGAAAACACTAAATACAAATGGGTAGGAAAAAAAAAAATACAGAATTGAATAAAAAAAGGCAGTAAATGCGAGGATCAAATTAAACAAATCAGCCACACTTAGTCCTATTTGGAAACCGATCATTTTGCCAGGTTGCCATACACACCATGGCTTATGACATTAGGAGGCGCAACTCGCACATTTAGAAATCCACAATATACAGTTTGAATAAGAATTCACTGTGCGAAGTTTACATGAATCATTTATGACACCATGATTCATAGTATAGCAACTGTAGAATTCTGGATAATTTAGGTTAAATTATCAAATCATGGAACTTTGTAAAAAAAAAAAAAAAATTTTTCTTTATGAATTTTTAAAGGTCACGTCTGAGTTTCATAACTTGTAAGTGCAGAAACTTTCTGTACGACAAACCATCGATTTGCTAAGCATTCAAAGTTTGTTTCTGGTTTGGGGTATTTGATTCAGCGTCTCAAGATTTTTGATTTGGTTTCAAATGTTCATCTCCTTGGATCTACAAACTAGAAAATCTCAGCTCAATTTATTTCTCTAAACAAATAGAGCGGCAACTATGAAAAAATGCTGAACTTCTTTACTTCTCATACAAAAGTTGCACGAGTCAACTACTCAGTCAAGAGAACAACTTCATGAAAAGAACATTTTTCAACACGCTCAACCACTTAGTCAACCTGAGAATAGTCCAGTTTTTCACAGAAAACTCAGCTGTACAAAACAGGTGACAAGTTTATAATCCACACAAAGTTATGAGAATTTTAAGTGCCAAAATTTAGGCTTTTCCATGGA